>NW_016690232.1:793606-813456 GCF_001604755.1 Lepidothrix coronata
TACCAATACAGATTATTGTCATAAATGTATATAATTCTCTCTCTCATGCTCTTTTCCGTACTTTTCCTGTTATATTCACTCAGCAATAGTTCCATTTCCTAATTTAGATTTTTAATTTATTCTTGGCACCAAATGTTTACATTAAGACCACAGTTGGTTTCCTCTTAACCACGCAGATTAATATCCTCCTCCACATTTCTACTTTAAAAAAGGAGAAAGCTCAGAAAACTGATCTTTCAGGCTTTCTGAATGTTGTTAGTATAATTATATAATCATTTTCTCTCACATTCTTGTACAAAGGAGGGAGATGCCTGTGGACAGTCAAGCATCAAGTGGTAATGTGTAATGTGTTATGTTGATTGTACTTAAAATATTACTTGCCTTGGGCCCTGTCAGCAGAATTTGCCTCTCTCGATGATTTCCTGACTTTTGGAGCTGTGAGGATTTACACACATTTTCACAGGGGAAAGCCAGTCTCTTCTTTCCCCTTAGAGATTTTTACTCCAAAGTGCCTGGGCTGAGATTCTGCACAAACATAAAAGTCCCTCCAGATGAATTCAGGTGAGACTGAGCTGATACCAGTAAACAACAATTTCTAGTTTTTCTCATACCTTCTTTAAGATAATAGGCACTGTCACATGAAAATAAAACAACTACAAAGCCACTCCAAAACGTACCAAGTGACTTTGCAATGCTCTGAGTAGCTACACCTACTCCTAGAAAAGGTGCTTCATAACCCAGAGACAAAAAATGAGACTGCAAACAGAATTCATTCCCTGTATGGGGACAGGACACAAATAGGACATATAAACACAAGTATAAATGCATGTCTTGGTTTAAGTAGCTGGCAAGAAACAGAGTGTTCATCCATTCTAAAATTTCCCTAAGCTATCTTTCCCCTCATATGTTTAAAACCAATTTTTAGAGCTCTAGCCTGATTTCAGGCATTCAGTTGTACATGTCGGGATATCACAGTACTACAGAAGACAGCAGATTTCAGCAGCAGGTTTTATACTGTGCAGGTACTTGTGTAATTAAAGGTAGTTAATTATTAAACCCATAGTTTTTGTAGTACTTAGACAATAACAATCAAAGCAGTCCAACAGTCTGGGCAAGGAAGTTGCTGGCAGAGATGAGACCAGAATAACACAGGGAGCACGTTTGCAGAAGTTTGTGCCAAGACATAAAGAGTGGGAATTGGAGTTGGTTTCTGCCTCCTGCTAAAAGCAGACTGTTTGAACAGCCTTCTACTGATGACTTAAAACCACAGGGCTGAAAGGCTCAGCTGTGTGGTCAGATTCACCCAATCTTTTTTTTTTTTTTTTTTAATAACGAAGACTTTTTTCCTTCAAAAAATTAATTTTGGGGGTTTCGCTTCTTCAAAACACAAAGAAAAAGTAATACAACAACTAAGGCTCTAACCTGGAATTTAGAAAGAACTAGATTAAAAGTATTGCAGTCTCAAATTCCCACTATGGTCTCAGGCATTCAGTTCCTAAGGGCTGGTATAAATTGAGTATTGTATCACTTCTCTGCCTCTCAGTGGGAGTATAACATTACAGCAGCCATAGCAAAGCCCTGACCCCTGCCTGGGACCACTGCACAAGCAGATGATTAACATGTTTCACTGCTGTATTTTGCCCATTTTCATCAGTCTCCTGTATTTATTTAATCTTCCTTAGAACCTGTATGGCAAGAAATGGTCAATAATCATTCTCTATTCCCTCTCTCCAGGCAACTCATAACATTGCATTATTTGCCCTCTGGTAATTCTTTCCCCCCAAGCTAGAAATCCTGCAAATGTTCAGTCTCTTGTAGCAGTGAAGCAATTCCACACATTCCACTGCTTTATTGGTCTTCTCTCTGCACTTTACAGCTCTATGCTACATGTTGTCAATTCTGTCAACATTTTGAGCTGGTAAATCAAGCAGACATTCACAAATGTACACAATAACATGACAACTATTTTCTGTTTTCTCCTTCATTATTTCCAAATAATTTCTAACATTGTATTGGCTTTGTTGATTGTATTAGCAAAACATTCAAGTCACATTAAAAAAATTTGATTTTTATTAAATACATCCTCCAATTTTCTATCAAATGCCCCTGCTGGCAGAGTGCATTACTATCCTTGTGTTGCATCCCAAACATTCCAGTATGCTGAGAGACCGGCATGATTTAATTCAAAAAAGAAACATATTTGTCTCTGCAAATTAGTCACTCAGATATCCTCGGGATAATTATGGTATTAAAAGTCAGGAATTAAATTAGTTAAGTGAAGGACTGGTTTGAGAGGTAGCAGCACTCGGCAATGCCAAGTGTCAGCTCAGGTCAGGAAATTAAAAACACTATGGTCAGCTGAAACAGAACATGGCATGGAAAAATGAAGTGGGCTCCTAAGTGACTCCTCTAAGGTGCAATCAGATGCTATTGACTGATTTCATCTAGTCAAAGCCTCATAACTTGAAAAGATATATGAGAATGGTACCTCTGGGAGCACAAGCCCTTCTGACATGAGAGGTGTTATGATTCCTGTTTTGTTTTAATGGCCTCAGAAAGAAAAACATTGTCTAACACCTTTTTATCACAGCCTTGACCTTACTGTTTATATAATTTTCATGCTTGATTCACCTGCCATCTCCGAGATCTGAAGATGTCACAACCTAAAGTAAGAAGGCAACAGGTAACTTTGGCACTATCACCAAAGCTTTGCAGAGTTCTGTGTTAGAAATATTCTTAGCGTGTAACTAGTTACTGCCTATGGGCTGGTGAACTAGTGATATTGCGGACAGTATTAGCAAAACCACCAAAATATAGGACAAACATTCAAGAATTTTTACTCTTTGCTATGTCCCAAATTGGAAACTGAAGAATATAAAACCACTTTGCTCATTCAGAAGGCATTCCCAGAAGACAGAGCTAGCAGGGCTGTGTAGACAGCGTGTCCCAGAGCAGAGAACCACGCTCTTCCCTCCAGCACCACGTGCTCACAACTGTCATGAGGAATGAGAACCAGCTCATGTCATGAACTTCACCTACAAATCAATAAGAAACTGGCTCTATTCCTGGAAATGCAGGCCTAAGTGGTATTTTCTGGAGAGAATGCTCTAGGCAGACAGCTGCTTCAATCTGCAGTCACTGCAATTTCTGAATGGCTGTGTGGGGTAGGCACTGACAGCGTGAGCACAGATCCACTTAGGAGGAGACACTTTGGTCTGAGCCACGAGCAGCTGACATCCTGCTGGAGACACTTGTCTGCAGGATCACATGGAACCTGCCTGAGAGCAAACCAAACCCTCACATTTCTATTTTTACATGCAAGGATTTCCCTGGGCATTACCTAAGAATGTAAATTAATGGATAGCACATATATCAACATTGCTTTCCAGCTTCGGGGAGAAAACCCTTAATGCCCTACGTTGCATTAAAATTTCTCTTCCGTATAGGGATATAGAGGATTATTGTTCTCTTTAAAGTCTTTCATTGTCTCACTGATAAACAGTTATTTTCCTGTGAGAAAACAGTAATCAGGTTATTTTTTGAGCCAGAAAACTACGGATCATTACAATGAAGATGTAAAATTTCTTAAGTCAAGTAGCAGCTGTTAAACAAAGATAGCACAGATAAAGAAAGAAAACAGGAGGTGTAGGTGCTGCTTAGTTCATACCCAGCTCATTGCTTGGGCTTCATCTGCAGGACTATTTTTCTTACAATACCCTACTCTTCTTTCCAGTGGCCCTACCTGAAAAACTGCAGCAGTGAGATCTCTGACAAGGTCTCAGCTCATATTTAGGATCAGATTTCCAAGCATGACCAGGGCAGCAGTAGTAGCCAGTTTCTCTGCAAGTACTAGTGACTCCTCGTTGCACTGGTTATGGCTACAGAGCACTTCTGGAAGAAGATAGAAGTCAAACCCAATTAGTCTAAAGTCTGCATGGCCACTTGCCATGAATAATGTTCCAAACTGATGCCAAGCTCAAGTCCTCGAAACATTTTAGCAGCATCAGCCCAATACACTACCTAAACTGAAGAAAGCTGGTTCTCAACAGGGATCAAAAAGCTCCTATTTTCGTGAAAATAGATCAAAACTTTCTATTTGCTTTTAAGAAAACAAACTTAATTCACATCGCTGGCAAATAGAGTCTATTAGAAGGAAATCTGTTCTTGAAAACATAAATGTTGTTTTCCAGAAGGTCTACAAATGATCTTCTACCTCTATTTCTTCATGATTCTGGTGGAAAAATGGAGTTGAGGGAATGGCAGAAGTTACAAGTGAGCACAGGCACCAAGTAGATATTTATTGTGGAGTTAAGATGCTCTGTCATATGAGCTTGTGAGGAAAAAAAAAAATCAAAGAGGTGAAAACTATTTTTGTAAAAACCTACAGAATGAAAAGTATTTCCCCACGTTTCTTTAAAAATTCCTTTATTCACCTTTGTACTAGCTGTTTAAAAAGCAGCTTGAAAAGCACAACAATAGTCTGCACATAGCAATAGCCTCTCTGAACTACAACAAAAGCTCATAAATGTGGGGGAGCATCTTGAATGCATTAAGATCACATTGACTACAATCAGAAGGGACTGCAACCAGTGGGAAAGTCAAGCCAAGACTACCCACCAGAGAACTCCCTTTATGGCAAGAGAAGACAACAGCATGAACATGCAATTGGGCAGTGCAGATTTTACTGCTTGGGGCATGATTGCTGGAAACTGCCTCTGGGACACTTTGGAACAAGGATGGCAATGAATGTTTGATAAGAACTTCTGCAGTACTTTGGATGTCTATATATGACTATACATGTAACATATAAATTAGTTCTTTTCTGTTTCTTTCTTGTTTGTCAGTTTAGTCAAAGAGAGAATACATTTTTAGAAATAAATGAAAATTTAAAATATTATGGACATATATATCTTCCTTTTTCAATAAAAAAAATCTCTTAAATATATTGTTTGCCTGGAATTATCTCCTCCTTGAAACTTAGTTGCCTATCAGAGCTTTTTCTCTGAGATGACAGAAGAAACCACACACTCAACTTATAAGAGTTCTTAAGCTGAGGCAATTAAAAGCTATACAGACATCCTGGAATGTCATCTTCCTGCATTGACACAGACACGTTATCCAGATGAAAAGTAGAATGATGAGGAGACTCTCAGACACTTGGTGTTACCCTTTGCCTCTAAGACCAGCATTAACCTTCTCCTAAGTGTCAGCAGATGTCCAGCCCTCGCAGGACAGAAATGCTGAAAACAAACGAGGGTATATTTTAGTATATTTTATTTTCAGGCTTAAATGGATTCTGAAGAAAAGAAAAGATGACTACAGTAGCCTTTGGAGCATTCCTCCTTTTTAAAGAACTTAGGAATGGTGTAAGACTTCTGTGCCACACACAAGTCACATGCAGACATGAAGAAACAACTTAGCCTAAAATAACTATGTTTGGAACTTAAATTTAATTTGAAATATTTAACTATACAGTGTTTGAGCAGAGTGGTACCACAGAAAAGCCTTTAACAAGAAAAGCAACTTGTGCTCACCATGCTTTAGTTTTGAACCGTCATTTCCAATTTTGAGGACATTATCAGTTTTAAGACTTAATTTAGGACATATATGAGAACTTACTTGTAAGTCACAAGCATACAGGTGCATTTAAAAGCTACAATCTACTGTGTAATGTTAAGTTTGTAAAAATCACATTTCATGGAATTATTATTCATATTGTAATGATTCTTTTTTAGCTGGTGGACACTTCTCAGTTGCCCAGAGCTGCTCTGGCACATTTAAAAGGGCTGATCATCGATTTCTTTGAATCACATTGAGACAGAATATTATGAAAGATCAATTTCCTTTACAAGATGCTGTTGTATTTTTGAAATAAAAATATATAGCAATGAATGTCAGTGTCTGTGCCTAGGTACAAAGGTAGAAAATCCCCGAGGGGGTTGAGGGGAAGGCTACAGCTGCAATTACAGAGTGAGAGAGATACAGAGGTTCATTCATAATTGTGTCTAAATACAAAAAAATGTGATTTTTACATACTTTAACTTTTTTTCTTTTACATTTAAGATTGAAAGCAAATCTTTTTAAATGCTGTTAATATAATTATATTTTAGAGCATGGAATTGTGTTTTCCCCTGAAGACATCAGGCAATCTGTCATCACATATTTAGAGAGAGAGTACAACGTAGAGAGATCATTTTTGCCATTATGAATGCTTAATTTATGTCATAAAGTTAATTTTAGTTGAATTAACTTTCTAACTTTACATTTCAGTATTACAGTAAATGTAAAGTATGCTGTCTTTAGAAGTTAAAGCAGACTACTTTTTTGAAAGCAAAAAGAGCTATACAAAATTCATTAATTAAAAAACCTCACTAAAACCAGACTCCAGCCATCACCAAAGAGATTCTAACCCTTTGTCTGACTTCAAGTCTCCTAATGTTTTTTTCTTTTTTATTCACTGACCTTAAGAACTTTTGATACACAACAATGACTAAGTACAATCAGAACGAGTCCATTCATTTACAAGGTAATAAATTAATAGTTGATCTAATTAACCATTTGCCAAAATACCTGGCTGCTACAACGCTATTGCCTGGCTACCATCACTTCAGTCTGTCCAGGCAGTTCATCTCCCAGACACTCGCACGCAGGGAGTTGTCACTTTGGCATTCTGGCCTCATTAACTCCACTGCCTTGCTTTTCCAACCCTGTCTGCTTTCCAGGTCCAGGAGTGTCCTCCTGTCCCTTGACACTGGTTTGTTCATGTTTAGTTCTGCTGCATGGTTTCAAGTTTTCAAAAGGAAAACTGCAGCTGAGGGAAGATGAATGTTTAAAGTAAGTTACGCCGGTAAAGTCACCAAGCATCTGGTAACCTTTCCAGGTGGGCAAGCACAGCTGGAACATCAATGTAGACAGCACTGAATCCCATTCAATCAAGATGCAGATAATGCTCATTTCAGAACTTTTCAAGAGTGAATAAAAAAAGAGTAGGAAAGTTTTGTAAAAGCTGGTAAAGCTTTTATAGATTTATAGTAGCAAAACACTGAATTTTTCTACTGAAAATGTTCGTTTAATCTAGTCGACAATATTCAGCACCATTGCAACAATCAGCATGTTCAGATATGTAGCATCAGCAAAATTAATGACAAGAAGGTCACACTTTCCCCTGAGGATACAACAGCTGCTGAAATGCCTTACCAAGGTAATTCAGACTTTATAAATCAAGTCTGGGTTTCTTTCTGAAAAATATGTTCCAGTTTATCCCCCAGATGATTTCAAGGGAAAGTCTATGACTTATGTTGCCTCACGGATTAGCTTTGATAATGATGACAGTCTTCATATGCCTTTAGCACCAAAACATCTTAGTGTTACTAATGGTAACAATGTGGTCAAAATTCAAGGACGTGGAAGGAAGTTACCTACTTCTCAACTACGGGCAGCCACACTGATATTTATGAAGTGAGTACAATATGGATGGATACACTCTGCCCATGAGTTTTTAAAATATTTTTGTATCTACAATTTGTTTGTGTACAAATTACTGAGAAAAAATCCAAGTCTATGGATAGCAGGTTTTTTCTGCACATCTGATCTTAAAGCACAAGATGCAGTAAGACTGGAATGCCGATCTCTATTAGATTTTGATAGATTTTAAATGATATTTTAAGTTATTCAAAGCATGTTTTGATCTTGACATGTTTGAGAATACTTAGAAGCATGGATAAGAATTGGAAGTGACAAGCCATGCAAAGAATCTAAGTGGACTGTCATTTTTATTTATAGTGCCAAAAAGGACCTCTTCTTATGTTACTGACATCATGATTAGGAAGCCTGCATGTCACCACATCCTTTGTGCACTAAACAAGTTGCACTGTACTACTGAATGAGCTAAAATTATTGTTCCATACATTTTGGGAAGGGTGGAGTAATCCTAATAAAGGTAACAAGCCACTACTCCAAGAAGCTTCTAGTAACAGAAGTTAACATAAAGAGATTATAACACCATCCAGTGTTGCTTCCAATGACTTACAGAAATATATTACTTTAGTAGTGACCTACTACTACAAAAAAGCACCTTATTAGATAGGTGGTAATAATGCCTTTATTGTTCATATTAACCCAACACCCCAAACACAATTAGAAGCATTAGCCTTCTTTCCCATCATCTTCTGGTTCACAGACAAAAAGCTTTAGACAGAATGCATTCAAATTTTTTGCTCTAAGTCTCAAAATAAGTCTTTGACAAAGCTTAGGTCTTATATCTCTTGAATCCCCACACTGGAAAAGAAGCCCAAATCCTCTTTCATTCCTCCAACTGGGATACTGGGGTACTTTTAACAAGTCTCTAGTTCTTCATGATATTTGAGTAACAAACACATCATGTAACATCTTCAGGTGAATTAAAGCAAATAAGGAGAGGAAATGCAATTAATGCAGTAGTTTTAGATCTGAGGTTTAGTGTGTTTTGCATGTGCATTTTGAAAAAGTTTGAGACCTTGGTTAAGAAAAAAGATTGCAAGAGCATCCTAACCAGGCAGAAGATTAATGGGCAATTTTGTCATAAAAAAAATATTTGGCATTGCCAAGCTTGCACTGCTCTGATTCACCTGCCTTCCAAATCTACATATCCTGTTTTTGCTGGTTTTGCTTTACACCCTCTCCCAGACTCCTGCATTTTTTCCAACACTCTTCTCTCTCCTGTTGAGGAGACCTCCTCTCTCTGCCTATGCATTTCTCACCATAATACACCTGCTTCCTCAACTCACTTTTGGCAACTGCTAATTCATTCACTAGCTCCTATCGCCTCCAGCACCCCCAGATGGTTCTGTCAGAGCATATCTAGGGACAGCACAGACTCCTGCCTGTGCCACGCTGTTGAGAGAGGAGGTCCAGAGGCAATCTGGCTCTAACAGGAGCTCTTTCAAGCTCCTTCTGACTAGTGGTAGAGACAGCAACAGCGAGAGATGAGTCTGTCTGTGGCTGCGTGCCCTGAGGAGCTGAGCTGAGGCTAGTTTGTCACAACTGCGCACCCAGCTGCAAGAATTGAAGTTCCTGCAGGGGAGGGAGGGGAGCTATTTCTGTAACATGCCATGGCAATCACTACTGATGCATGCAGCACGCCGTCCAAGGAGACAGGAAATTTACTGCAGAATGGTTATTCACATTTAATTCACCCCTCCCTGCACACCGTGTGACATTTTCCCTACTGCGAAGGGAAGGTAAACCTGGAGGGCTTGGGGATGAAGGGGAGGTCGCACCCAGCGCTGCTCCCAGCCCAGTCTTACACAGGTGGCTGATGCAGTTCCCCTTTGTGGGTCGGGCCAGTGTGAGGGCTGAGCAGGAACACCACGGGCACAGACACACACGGGGTCAGCTGTGTCCCTACGCACACAAAGGCAGCACATTCACACCGAACGCAGTCAGGAACAGAGCTTGGAGAGAAGGCAGGCTAAGCTGTGGTGACAGCACGCACTGCTCAGCCAGGTAGAGGTACTGACCTGCTTGCACATAACTGGCCCATTTTATTCCCCCACCACCACTTTTTACGTGCTCATTTTTTCCCCACTCGTTCGGATCTACCCTTTTCTCCCCGAAGACAAACAACCCACTCCTACATACTTTTCCCATTGGTTCCAATTTTGCTACACCTACGCCCACGTTTGGTGTTTCTGCTCCCATTATCCAGGTCATCTCAGTTTTCCGCTGTCCACTGGCAAGGTTACCCAAGTTCTGTTGCTATTGCAAGATCTCACTCCCTCGAAGGTTCCCCCAGTTATCTGTGAATCTCACTGTCTCTCACCTAACTCCCTGTTAATCACCTGTGAAATCCCGAGCTCAGAGCACGGGCTGTACCCAAAGCTGGTATTTCTGATGTCATCACCAAGGTCTTCTTAATCTTATGTTGTATGTCTGACATGGCTATGTAAGTACTGCTGGTTTGAAAGATTCCCTTTCCTGAAAGGTCCCCCTTGCAATTAGCAGTGGAGTTCAGGTATTTCTCATGTAATTCCCCTTTAGTCATCTGTGAAATCTGAACACTGTGGCACACACCTTCCCTCCACTCATTTCTGCTGTCACCTCTTTTCACACCACTCTGTGACTTTAGTTTTCCCTTCCTCTAAATCTGTCTATCCTTCCGATTGCTTATCCCACTTATCCTTCTGATCTCTTTGCAAGTCTGAAGATGGATGCTCAGAGAAAATTCATTAAATGTAAGCAGATCTGACTTTCCCTTGGATAGGGATGGAGCCATCAGGCTTTTTACATCCTCCAACAAAAGATAAAGAAATATCGCAATTTGTATTGTTGGTTTGCCCCCTTCAAGTCCAAGAAAAACAGCATCTTAATATAGTCTCCCTCCTCTTTTTCCCCCATCAGATTTTTGCCTCTGTTAACAGGAAAACAGTCATCCATAAGAACTCTCTCCAGCAGATGTCAGCTCCTACTTCTTATAATGAGAATTTCGCAATGAAAACAAGCAGAGAAAAGGGGATGATGAAGCAGAGCTCTTCAACGTCGGGGAAGATGAAAAGTTTCCCTTCCCATTTACTGGTGGTGTAACAGCTGAGCTCCCATTAGTTTAACTCATGCACTTGGGATTCATTTCTGTGCTACCATTAATCACTTTATCTCTCACTGAGAAAGCAGAACGGCACACAGGATTCTGCTTTCTGGGATCATGACAAGATTCCCCCGATGGAATAAACTACATAGAAAAGAGTGAATGAAGCATAATTTTTAACAGAAATTGTCAAAGACTCAATAATGTTGATAAAATAACTATGCTTTTATGTTTTGGGATATTTGTGTGTGGCTAATGCAGTCACACAGGGCAGAGTCAGTTCCAGGAATTGCCAAATGAAACCCCTGTGGCCAATATCACCTATTGCTCTTATCTCAGATCACACACCAGTTGAGTCAGTCCTGTTTCCCAGCTTTCCAATTTCCTGCAACACCAAAACACAATTGTGATCCATTTACGCTGCGGAACCACCTGCCAGAGACAAGATTCATTAGCACTTGCTCTTACAGCAAGCAGAGATACACAGCACAGCTCTAGCAGGAGCACTGGAGCTCTCCCATAAAATGAGCTTTCTTGAGTGAGTCCTTCAGCACTGTGCAGCTGTGCTTGGCCTTGACTTGATCAGGAAGCAGGACTGTCTGCTCTCTGCCAAATAGTATCTTGGGTCCAACACAGCCTAGAATCGAGAGGGGACCATCCTGGTCACCAATAATTGTTGGCATCCATGCAGTGAGTACCTAAACTGACAAATCCCTTCTATTTGTTTCTTTATAGCTCTGCAAGTAAAGAAACAATAACTCAACAACAACAGAAAACGTATAGATTAAATCAGTGGAACAAAAAAGCAATTTTGAATTCCTAAAGAAGGAATTGGGGGAAATGGGCAAATAAATCACATCTCATTGTCACTGTTACATGTAAGTTAACAGGAGTTGAAGAGGATTCAATTCTGTAGGCCAGTACTTTGCAGAGAAATGTAATTTTGATAGCATTAGATTTTGGGCACTATGACCCTCAAAAGCTGCTTTCCAAAGGACACAGAGCATCTGACTTCTGACAATCAGGGCTCCTACTTCCCAATTAGGCATTAAAATCACTTTTTCAAAATCACAGCATTCATTATTAAGGCACAGAATATTAGTGATCAATTCACTATATCAACTCAAATTCTAAAGAATATTCATTTATTCAAATTATTTCTTCACAGTCAAAACTGACACTAAAGCACTCAGTATTTACACGTACCCTTAAGCAATTGCTCCCTAATTATTTTAAGTGTAACCATAAAACTAATATTTAAGGGCCAGCGCAGAGTGAGGACTCGCTGTTGGAAACACGGTCAAAGATTAGCCCCTTACAGCAAAGGGCAAGAGCCTGAGCAGCCAAAACAGATCAAATGTGGAGAAAAGAATATAAAAACAAAGCAAAGTGATCAGGGATTTATCCTTATTTCTCTGGAAGAAAGGAGAGATTAGTAAATCAGGAATAAGCCAAACAAAGAGAAGTGAAGAAAAGGAGGACACTGATGCTAAAAGACAATGATATGGAAAGCAAGATGGGCAAGTGGGAGAAAAACACACATGAAAAGGAATCATAGACTGGGAAGTAAGAGAGACAGAAATTATTAGATCATATGATCAATCGCCACAGAGCAGAGGACATCTAAACTGAGCCCAGGAAAGATATTCCAACTCCAAAAGCTCCTGCTTTGCCTGATTTCACATAATCCAATCCACTCACATGATGCAAGAATATACAGAACTGAGCAAATATCTAACTTCACATGGAACACCTTTACCTCAGCTCAGAGGTGTCTGGTTTTCAAATCAATATTTAACACTGTACACTCCAAAGCTAAATTTCTTTCAGCCCAACTCCTCCATAGCGCTCAGTTCAAGCCTTAGTTTTATAGGGGTGTCCAACTTTTATATTTTTCGTATCTTAAAGGGTAACAGGTTCTTGTAATTATTAATTTAGTGATACAATACTTGAAAAATAAAAAAAATATAATTAACAATGTCATTTATTGTTGTGTAATGTATGCTTAGGGCACTAATTATTTATTTTAAAAGCCACCTCAAGACTGGCTTTCTGTTCCTTTTCAAATTTTCCTCCTGATTTCCACAAGCAAATCTCCATATGTTGGCCAATATCCTCCATTTTCATTGCTCTGCACATCTGCATTACAACTCAATTTACTACATATGTTGTATTGTACATCTGTTGAATAACTTCTGTTCTCTCTATGACCCCTAGAACTGGTTTTACACAGCTCCCAAGGCTGCATTCCTTTGTCGACTAGGATCTGCCCATGAGTTTAATTTGATTTTAGCCATGGGACCTCTGGTGTCCTCATGCAGCTGAACTTTCAAGGCTTCTGTCCATAAATAGTTCACTCTCCACACAGTAACTAGTTGCAATTACTTTGCATTAGTTTAAAAAATATTCATAACATTAAGTGTTATGCTACACAACCATACAAAGCTAAGTAAAAGGTAAAATGAGGTAGGTCACAGTCCCCTGGTCACTGGATAATAATCTAGCAGGAGTGGGATAATTGCAGTTACAGCTAAACAGACTAAAAATGTCTCCAGGCTGGCTGAGACAAACCCAGACAGAATCTGACAGGTGTTAAGACAACACTGTTGGTTTGACACGAGGCTGTGCCCGGCCCCACAGTCCCTGGGCTCTCAGGCTGTGCCACAGATCACACACACACAGCCCTGGCAGTGAAAATGCCCCCCAGCTCTGTGTCCCTGGGCAGCTGTGCAGAGCTGGGAAAAGGCACTGGGACCTGATGCAGTTTCTGTCAGTGATAACAGCACTTTGCTTTCTCCAGTAAACTTGCTATCTTTAATTTCCTATGGCTTTACAGTTTAATACTAGGAGTTGAGGTAAGATTTCAGCTGTTATTTCTGCTCCATGTAGCAGGCTTATTCTAAAGAGCATCTGTGTATCTGGCTTAATTGGATTTTTTTTCCACTAATATCCCCCTTTCCTTTCTTTTTATTAATCCATTGAGATACAAATTACATTTGTATGGCTTATGCTCCAAGCCCCCATGACAGGGGGGGCGGAACTAGATGATCTTTAAGGTCCCTTCCAACCCAACCCATTCTATGATTTTATGATTTTCAGAAACCCAGCTAAATAATATCTGAAGCAGACTCTCAGCATTCAAGGGCAAAAATGTTTTATACTTTCACAAATGGAAGATTAAACCCCAAAAGTACAGTTGATACAGAAATCCTGAGTAAATGTGTAAATATTCAAGCATATGCTCTTTAACTTCCAGCAATCAAAGTGTTTGTCACCTCCAAAGAGATCAAATGGGAGTCAGATGAAGAAAATACAAGATTATCTGAAAACTGGAACTGAGTAAGCTTGTTTTGATTTTCCTGCCTGTGTAGTCCCATAAATTATGCTTCAGTCATATCTGCCAGAGTATCCTCACAGCTATGGTAATTAAAAACACTCATGAATGTGCTCTGGGAATTTAAGAGTTATTAAAATACGAAGTGGCTCACATCAAAATCCTTAGAAGTAACTTTCTAGGAACCACGGGTTTGTAGGACAATGAACAGGCACAGGAAGAGAGCAGGCAAGCATTCCATGAATTTGTTTCTCTCTAGAGCTCAGGCCATAACCTTAACCATTGAGTAGCACGTGTCATACCAGTGCATTTCCTGCTGAAATCCCTTTGAAGATTTGAAGTTTCTCATGCTCTTTCCAGTGCCCTCAAAGCCATTTTGTCATTTCCTTGTTTGACGTTTTAACTCAGAGATTTCTCTGCAACTGTTTAACAGAACAGAAAGATCGAGCCACTTTCTAGATCTTGGAGTGAAGAGTAAGAGAAGTATGGAAGAAATACCATGTAATTTGTTTATTTAACATAAATAAGAAGTTGAGCTGAAGCTTAGACCATTTTTTATTTTGAGAATTGATAAAGAACAATTTTGCTTTAAAAGATGAAGGCAGAGACAGAAATCATAAGGTTTTGTTGTAAGAATTTTCCACCATTGTTGGAGTGGGAGGAGGGAAACCAGGCTTAAACTGACTGAAGTTGAACATGGAAAGAAGGGGTGAGAAGAACTCAGGGTAAAAACAAAACAAAACAAAACCCAAACAACTGTTTCTTTTTGTTTCTACTATGCCACATTTCTTTCAAATTAAAGTTCTTCTGTCTAAGCCTCAAAAAAGCTGGTTTCTCAGTTACCCAAATTCCCTGCCTGATTTCTGACGGAGGCTCAGACAAAACCAAAGCATTCCTAGGGAGCATTACAATTTCAAGGATACAGTGTTTTCCAACAGAAAGACTATTTCCAGAAATTATGAACACTTTAAATATCAACACCAGTGTTGGTTCAACTATTTAGATTAACATTTCAGTCAACATTTCTGAATGTTGTTATATAAATTCATTTTCCTGCTATTCCCATAGCTTTGAGGATTTGAACTTAAAAATTAATTTCTGCTCATATTAAAAAGTGTTTCAGAATTCCATTTAAAAACCTCAAAGGAGAAAGCAAATAAAGAAACTTCCCTGCTAAACTTATTGCATATTAAAAATCTTGTGGGTTGTTGTTTCTTTATACCTTAGTGCTGGAAAATGGAAATGGCAACTCATTTTAAGGTCCAGCAGAGAAGCACTGGTTATATGTACATTGGCATGTACCTGTAATAGTAAAGGTTTTATACAGAATATCTAAAAATAACTAGGAAAATCTCTCCACCTCCAGTGAGCTTAGTGCCTATGCCTCATTTTATTAAGATAACAGTTTTGCTCTCTTTCCTCTCAGCTTTCTTTTTATGTACTGCCTCTTTCTTTATGTTTCCTTAGGTTTTAGATGATATTTTTCTGTTCACTCCTGTCTGAATACTGGGAGTTTTATTATGCCTTAAAGGAGTATAAATAAAGCTATTAAAAAACCATGCATTTTTCTCTTCCTAAGTCTCAAGGTGAGATTTACTTTCAAACCAGGTTTGTCCTTCATTTCTCCTATTGTTTGCATATGCAGATTTCTATGCAGATAAAAAAATTGACACATTCTAGAGCTTCGAGTTCGTAATCACAAGACAAAACATATGTGACTGAAAGTGGTGTGCTCAGTTTTCACTCCACACGAAAAAGCTTTTTTCACATGGAAAAAGCCACAGCTCCAATACACTTGGCTGGAGACAAATGAAGGGAAGGCAAAATTTTGGTTCATGATTGCTGAATAGAAACTGGAGGAGAAAACAGGCGCCTTTTTTCCCTCTCCAGAGACCACCTGAGACCTTCAGCTTATGAAAACAAACCATTCAAATAACCTATTTCCCACTGTTCTGAAGCAGTCATGCTTCTTCGATAAGAAACAACTGCTTAACTTCCACAGAAGTTAGTGGTTTGAAACACAGGTGTAATCCATAAAAGTATAGCAAAACACCATATTGTGCCAAACAGAAAATGACCTCAGTTTACAAGGATGAGGCAACAAAAAGCTGCCCTTCTGTATTGCTGTGTCAGAACCCTCTTGCTATTCCCAGAAGCCCCACATCTGCAAACCAACACAGTGTGTCTTAGTTCAGCTTGCCTATTACAGATTTGAAATGTTTAGAATTATCTTGTGTTAGATTGGCCAACAAATATGAGAAGTGGCATTGCTTACTCACTGTCAGTAATTTAGTATAAGTTCCAGGCCCCCTGTGAAATTGTTTCTGTATTTGCCCTTGCTTCTGCCTTTTTACTCCCTAGATTTCTTCTTTGTCCACTTTCCTTAACTCCTGATGTTTTGCTTGTGCTGTATCGTTGTACACCAAAAATCAATGCCCTTACAAGTCACCTGTTAGGAATATTCCTATATATTTTTTTCAGACATAGAAAAACACAGATACAAGAGCTGTTCAAAGAGTGATTTTTATTTGCCATCATATGAAGTAGAAGCTAATGAGTTTGAAAATCATTTGTTCTAATTCTTTTGGGGGTGCAGGGAGACATAACCAAATTAAGAATGGCCTATAAAATGATTCGGTCTTCCTCCTTCTGAACAGAATTTTTCCATGAGCCTGCCTGTGAGCTGAATCTTTCAGAAATCAACCAGCACCTCAACATGAATTCCTTTATGTAAAAGACTATGTATTAATTCAAGGCACATAATGTCTACATTGAGGAAAGACAGTGGTCAGATGAAGGTGAAGACTTGACATTTAAAGCTTGCTAAAGCTGGAAAAGAGGTAAGCTCCTTACAGTATAGAAACAGCTCACAAATATAGACAAAAAACTTCTGCGTATTTGCAAGTTCTGCAAAGGCTTCTAAAGCTGAGGTGTGAACCGGGACACAGACTGAACCTCAAAGTTGTGGGTTTGGAGATTTTAATGTTTTGGGTTTGTTTGTTTGCTTGTTTTTTAATGTGCTCAGACTGCAGGGACAGCAAAGCTTTGCCAACCTTTAATTCCACAGAGAAATGCACGTGATAAAGAGCTGTCATTTTAAAAGGTGTTTTCTGCTGTCTGCATGCCCCTTCTTTGGCCTTCCCCTGAGAATACAGTGCCAGAGGTAAAGCATTACAGTCCTGGATTGGCAACCCTAGGGATCAACAGACTCAAGTTTTCCCAAACAGGGAAAAACCTGTGCAGACACAGCAGGGCACAGCCCCCTCTCCACTCCCCTTCTTCAACTCGAGCCCAGCCTGAGATCTCAGTAGAGATGTTTCCAGCTATCAGGATAGCAAAATATTTATAAAGTTAATTTTGGGCACTCATGTTAGGATATCATACAGAGTCTGACACTTCTTGAGAAAACTGAGTCACATCAAATCACTGATCTCTAGCAGAAACTATATTTAAAACATATGTTCCTACCATAAAGTGCCAGTTTTATTTCAGTAAGAGATGAATCTGGAGCTGTCTGCATTGCATAAAGAACTACCAATATTGCCATATGCATACTCTAAAGATTTGGTTCTGAAAGCTGCCTTTAACTTCTGAAGGAAACACTGCTTTCGGTCTCCTAACTGAAGTACAATAGCACCAACTGCTGCTGTCTCAACCAATGACTGTGAGATCTTATTGCTACAAAAGCATGAACTACTTCCCAGCACAAAAGCTCCTTTACCTAATGAATCAGCTGCAACCCATCTTTGGCCTGAGCTGCCAATGAAGCCCTTTCATCTCTATTCAGCTGCAAACCTCCCCTGATCTGGTAATAAGACAGAAAACACACTGGGGAGGGGGAGACCCAGATAAAACATCTTCCTGGCTATAAAAGAACAACAGAAAACATCTCCCCCAGAAAAGTCACCGCAGAAGTATTTCCTTCTTGCAATTAGATATTATTAAAGAACTCCCGTGTCACTCTCCAGCTTTGAAATGGCCTTTCCAGGTGCTCTGTATCTCCAGCACATATTTCTATGTCTGTCCTGCCTCCTTTGACTTGCTCAGCGATCATGTGCAATGCAGAGATGCACAGAAGAACCAAAAGCAGGCTTCAGGGTCTAACAAAAGAAGAACTGTTGGAGCTGAGTGCTTTTAGCAGCTGCATTTATCAAGTGTTTTGAAGAGTTTGACTTGCACTCCTTTCCTAAAGTCTCTAACAGAGTATTTGGGAAAGGAGGAAATTTTTACAGAGAAAAAAACGTTACATTCTTATGCTCTATTCTTATTCATAGAAATCTTCCTTCACACATGATGTTATTACATCAATAAAATACAGCAGATTGCGTGGGCATACCCTTTTATGATTTGAAGATAAAAGTAATGGAGCAATTACAAGGTAACATACACCTGTAAAGAACCCTGATGCTCAATACTAATGGCTAATAATAGTCAACATTGGTAAGAGCTTAAATGTTATTCATAATTTCTGGTTGCCTCTGAAGTACAGCACACATGAGGAACCTTATCACTTGACAAAATCTTTACTCTGGTCAGAGGTATTTGGCAGTTTTGCAAGCATGATTATGTCCTCTAATCTGTGCTACAATTTGATAATTGCAGATTGGCTGTTTATCTGCATTAGGATAGCTACAGAATTCCAGAGCACTGAAACTCTCAACTGCTGCTTTTGAACAATTAGAAATATGTAACAAAATACTTGTGCAAAGTGCAGGGAGGAACTTTTAAAATATTAAATAGGAAGGCATCAGACTGTTAATAAATGCAAACATATTGATGACATCTGCTAACACCTTTTGGAAAGACAACACACCTGATTTTCACTTCTAACTTTAAAAACTAAGCAAACCATAGTGAGGTACCAGCTCTAACCCACAAGCTAATGCTTGGAATCAAAACCACTGTCCCAAGATAAAGGGCTCTTTAGGTGATAATGTGCTCTGGAAAGCCAAATAATGGCCCTTCCATTTGCAGTGTATATGTACCTTATGCCACCTTCCCACAGGGAATTCACTTCATTTTGATCCACTGCATTTCCCTATCGAGATTGTCTTAATCAAGTGAGCAAACTCTGGACCTGGTTCAACATCTTTCAGGGGCAAGACATTTTCAACAACTGTTATTTTGAGCATGTGCAAACCTGCTCTACTAAATTTCCTTCCAGCATTGTCCAAATAAACCCGCCCGATTATGCACATGGTTCATATGTTCTGCTTTTTTGTTTTTTGAGCTACTTTGATAGCAAATGACATTCTTGTGACAGTTACAGCAGATTGTATTTTCTGGTACAGAAAGGCAAATCTCTCAGTCTCTCTGGTACAGCAAAGAAAACCATTCTAAATACGATTGCTTTTTAAGGCTAGAAGAGGCTATGATGATCACCCAGCTTCCCACAGAATAAATCAGAGAATTTCATCCTCTAATTCCTCTATCTAACTCATCTCCAAAACTCATTATTCCCTGTACATCTTGAAGAGTCTTTTTTAAGCAATTTTCTTTTGACTTTGAGCAACAGTTTACATATCAATTTTTACACCGTAAGCAAGAATCCTGCAACCTCATATTTATCAGACAGGGCATGTTGCTGTAGCTCATACAAGCAAGAGTTGAAGGACTGCTCTAGCAGCATTGAAACAGTCCTTGGTGCCTTAAGAGTAGCAAAAAGCCTCATGAAAGCCTTGAGTTTACCCTGAATAGTTCCTTTTATGGTAGGAAAGGGGATGCTTCTCAGGAGGTTCATGGCTTTGCCTGAGTTCTGATGGAATGTGCCACAAAGACAAGAGGGGGTTCTATTGAGCAGCCGTGCTGCGGGCTGGCAGAATCTGCTGTGTGCTTCAAAAAGGCTTGTGACATGGCCACAACTTTGGACTAATCAACCAGGAACACAGAGAGTAGTCTAAAATACCTATTTCTGTAAGAGAGAGCCTTCCTGACCCCACCCTGTATGAAGAACTG
>NW_016690232.1:813466-933070 GCF_001604755.1 Lepidothrix coronata
AATCTGCGGAAAAGGCGGCAAATTAAATTTCTTTTGAGTAATCTGGAAAACCAGAGGGATACCAAAGCACAAAAACAACCCCATGAAGATATTTCATAAGAAGGGATTAAATTGCCTGCAATGCCCTGCTAGAGGTGACAGTAATGGGGAAAGAGAACATTATAGAAAAGTGCAATAGCAAGGGAAGCAAGTAAGTTACCAGTGGTGAAAAGTACAGTCATACTGAGTTCCCTTGAAAGACATCCCTGGTAGAGGTATCTTTACTATCAATCTTCTTGAAGATTGTGAAACAGGGTGAAAAACAGATGCTTCCTGAACTTGGTAAGCTGATAGGTAACAGAGCTCTACTAAATTTCACTTGGCATACAACGGAGAAATTTGAGCTTGCGAAACTTAATTAATCCAGAACATTCAGTACTCGGTTCCAGTAATGAGAAAGCTGAAAACTTGGTTCAGTTGGTGAGGTAAATGCATCTCAGGGGGCTTTTTACTGTTAGTGAAAAGAACCTTTACTGATGAGGAGCAATAACACTGAGGAAAAGATTCATTCTGTGAGACAAACCACAGTGAGACCAGATCAATGAAACTTCAAAAAAACTCTGAGATTCGGGAGCAGAAAATAAGATCTCAGAAGGTTCATAAGATGCATAAAACTATCTGGATAACAGAATTTTGCCCTGTGTCTCACCCTAACCATCAAAGCCACTTTTGGTCCCGCCTCAGTCAATATCCTCCATGTGAGAGGAAGAAGGAACATACTGTAAATTAAACTATGAAGATAACAGGCAGAGGCTACTGACTACCAAGCCTCAGACTTAAAAAAAATCAGATTACTCTGTTAACCTGCCAAAGAGAAGCTTCCCAAAATAACTTGAAACAGGAAAAAAAAAAAATTTAAGCTGATTTAATTCATTCACCACTGGTCAGAGGATCTAGCAAGGAAACTCATAGGCAGACAGGCTGTTTTGATAATGGCAGGGAAAAACCACAGCTAACACTTGAAGAAAGGCAGCAACACATTTTTCCACAAAAAAACCCAAACAAAACCAAAACAACCAGAACAAAAAAAAACCCCAACAATAACAAAACAGAACAAACAAAAAAACCCAAACCAAAACAACAACAACAAAACCCCAAACCAAACCAACAAAAAACCCAAAAAAACAAACAAACAAAAAACCCAAACCAAACTAAAACAAAAAAACCCCAACAAACCACAAAAAAATCCCAAAACACTGTTATGGGTACAGGCTTTTCTTTAAGGTACATTACAAAAACTAACTTTACCCATCTGGATCTGAAAAAGATACAAAGCCAGTCTTGTGCTTTCCTGCACAAGCTCAGATAGGTGTGAATTAAGCAATGCTGCTAATTGGTAGGGGAAACAATCAGCAAATAAACTTGATTGTTAATATTTACACAGGAAAATCATCCCGGCCATTATTAGAAGATTACTCAGAACAACATCTTCTGCTGATTATAAACTGACTGATTAAACTGAGGAGACAAGCGAAACCTACCTCTTTCCTCTGCCTCCCAGTGCCTCCTGCTCCCCGGCCAGGTACCTCACCCTCATGGAACAGGGCACGGAGGGCAAAAATAACCTTGCTCTTGTTAAAACTGCTGGGGGGGCTTGCAGGGTCAGTGGTTTGTGGGGGTGGACGAGCCAGGGCTGGGCTGCAGCTCCCGGGGAAGGGTCTTGAGGCACAGGGGTGGGGAGAGGGATGTCCTGAGGCACCTGAGGGGTGGGGAGGGGAGCTCCTGAGGCACCTGAGGGGGGGGGAGGGGAGCTCCTGAGGCACCTGAGGGAGGCGGGGTCAGGCACGTGAGGCACCTGAGGCACCTGAGGGAGGCGGGGTCAGGCACCTGAGGCACCTGAGGGAGGCAGGGTCAGGCACCTGAGGCACCTGCGTCAGGTCTTGCCCAGTCTATTGGCACGGAAGGCCTCGACACAGCAAGGAACATCGCCCTGTGACCAACTTTAGACACTTTTATTTAAAGGCAGGTATATTATTGACGGGGTTCTGATATTGAACGGCACTTTGCACACATCTAGATAAAGGAACGATCAGTGGCCTTGCAACACCGTGAGATAGCAAGGAGACGACTCAGGAGATTTGTGGGCTCATGGAAAAGTCCAGGTCCTTGGAGACCCCCAGGTCCAACCTCCTCTTAAAATCAGGGCCACAGACCAGGTCACCCAGAGCCCATTAAGCCAAATCTGGTGTACTTCCAGTGAGGAAAGAAGGTTCTACCACTTTGTGGGCAAGCGGTTCCTGTGCTGAATTACTCTAGTGAAGACTTTTTTCCCCTTTCTTTAGTCCAGACAGAGATGGCCCTGAAGAAGCTTGCCCCTGTTGGCTCTTGTTCTGTCACCAAGCATCCCTGTGAAGAAAGAACCAGTCTCCTCTTCAGCTACTTTTTAGGTACTGGAAAATACAGTAGGATCTCCCCTGAGCTTTTAAAAAACCTGTTTTGTCTCCCAGTGATGAAATAAAAACCGCTGACATCAGATAGAGAGTCAACACAGGAGAAACATACTCCATAAACAAATGAAAACAAACCAACCCAAACAAATTGCATTCCTCCGGAGAAAAAACTCAGACAAAACATACCTGTACCCCTGAAAAGTGAAAACAAAGCAATCTGTTTACACTGAACCATCTAAATATATAGAACCTCCATTTTTAAAATAGTTTTATACAACACAGAAATTCCCAAAAGGATTAGTTAGCAGGGCTTACATTAGCCACAGAGCGACCCTCCAAAACTCAGGAGGAGGGCTACTAGGTAGTAATAGAAGTAATAAAAGTTTTAGGCTAAGACTACAAGCCTTTCACTTACCCTGAAGGCTTAGGATCCTTCCAAAGCAACTGAATTAGCAGCAGCAAGAACCTAAGTTTCCCAAATATTTTTTCAGAAATGTATGTTGCTTATTTGTGACCATTTTATGCAGAATCCAGAGTGAACATCAAAGGGTGCACCTACATTGGTGCTGCAGTTTGGGTGAAGAACATGTTCTCACAGAAAACCTGAATGTCCTCTGCTTAGTTTGCTTGCACTCTCTAGATGTAGACTTTCCACATCTAATTTAAGATAAACTTACTTTAATACTGGAAATACTTGATCTAGAATCATTAATTTTCTTTCCCCTTGCTCTTTTTCAAGCATAATAGCCAAAAAGACATCTGTGGAAAATTACAGGAAAATCATATTAGCTCTGCATGACACAAATAATTATATTAGAGTTTGCACTTTACCCTGTACATTTGGTAAATCAGGTATATCATTCCGTTGAAAGATGCACATTTTACTACAAATAATTGGAGTTAAAAGGGGTGTAACAGGAAGGTAGAAATTAATAGCACAGAATTTCTTTGTAAAGGGTACAAGGCATGCCATTTAGAAGTGCAAGTCAACAGCAATCATTCATACTCTGCAGCAGACAGCAGGCAGAATTTTTGCCTTCCAGGCACATATGATATGATGTTTGGACTTACTGCCTTCACAGGAAAGCAAAGAAGCTATCAAACACCAGTGTCATTGGGCAAAAGCAATGAATTTCTAGAAAATGTAAAGATTCCAAGTAATCCATCTCAAAATGAGTGCTTTACAATATCATTTATATCAATCATGCCATGGCATTGCTGATGCAAAACGAATGCAGCCCCATTCAAGCAGCTGCTTTCTGACACAGATGTGGGCCTACAGCTTTTTCCTAACTTCAAAATATTTAATTAAACTTGTTACATTGTGATCAATTTGCAATAGTAGAAAAGCTGCTGTCTTTTGCAGTTATTAGCTCCATACTCAGCTAATGTAAGAGCCACGCCAATTTACCTCATGACCTAAATTGGGTTTTGCAGGGTCAGCTAGCTTACCCAGGGAGAAAGATGCCATAATTAGCTGAGTCAGGAGACTACTTCATTAAGATTGTTTAAGTTGCACATTCTAATAAAGGAAATGGCACGATGAAAAAAAAAGAGGTATCATTTTTTTAGCACGTAAATCTGAACCTAAAAGTTCCCATATAGACTTTTTTCTGACAGATTATAGAGAATCTACTTATCCCTTCATCTAACCTCCAGAGCATAACACCACAGCAAAATAAAGTTAAGCTATGATAAATCATGACTGCCTGTGGGCACTGTAGAAATACGACTCCTTTGATGGTCCTGAACCTCCTCACCTTATCATCATTTTATGACAGAGCAGAACCCCCGTTTCTCTGTCTTGATGCTAAAAGCTTCAAGGTTATTGCTGGTTTTTAAGGAGTCTTTTAGTCTGCAGACAATGCCATACACTGCATTGCTAAGTGTGGTATGGAACATTAAGAGCTGCATTAAAATAAAATAGACACTTATCGTTGCATTTCAGATATAAACTTTATCTCATGTTTTATTACTATAGAAAAATTATTGACGTGGATATGATATGGTCAATGACTGCTTACAAGGTTACCAATATAGTTCTGGTCAGCTGAGTTATTTTTACAGAAATGGAAAGCAGGCAGGTACTGCAATATGATGCAAAAGTGGGAGACTGAGAGAACAGCAGGACGTAAATGCTGCGAAAGAACAACGGACAGGGGGTAAGAAAACCTGGCCGAGGGGCTGAGGCAGTGTAGGAATGAGGACTTCTTAAGCATTTGTGTTGCTGTGCCCTCTAAATGCCACTACTTACCTTCCCATTTTCCAATTATGCAACTCTTCCCAGATACATTACCACCTGCACTGGACATAATGCCTGTTTCAAGAGATACTGTTTATTTAAAGGAGCTAAAAATTAGAAAATATTTATACCTGCCCCCTCCCCTGATGTGACTGGTAACGTCTGAAGGTATTAATCCCAGAAATAGAGTAAAAATCATGATTCTAGAGGAGAAACATTAAAAAATACGTTGTACAAAGAATTGTTGGGCCAGTGATGGCAAATTTATTACCATTTTGACTTGCAGACTGCAACAGATGAGAATGTTTTGAGGATACCTCTGTGACATTTCAGGAGTGTCTAATACTAAATGGGCAAATCCCTGATATATTCCATGCATTTCAAAGATTTTGGGCAGATTTTATTCTCCTGAAGTTCTCAAAGGCTATTTATTGCTTTTGGGAATGGTTAGAGAACATATCCGCCTTCAGTCTGCATCAATGTAAAAATAAGCCTCCTGAGAGGCAAATTACTAAATGCAGAGTTCTCCTTGCCCATAATTTCTCATGTAGCTTAGTTACTGTATTGATTATTGTCTCATGTCGTATGGCCAAGTGTCAAACGGGTTCTGAAAAGACTTTCAACATATGGAGAACTCCAGATTTTAATTTTGATACATTACAAAAGTAATGATGTAAAAAATGACAATGTGCCTCATGATGGATGCACATTTCTCACTGGAACAGTAACCTGAATGTATATGCATATAAACACAAAATTAACTGCAATTTTTTACTTAATTTTGTACTTACATGATCATCCAGCTGCCTTGATATCTGGGAGAAAGAAAAGGCTAAATGAACAGACCAACAGGTACTGACCAAAGCCAGAAAAAAACAAGACTGGAAGTGAAAATCAATCAGATTCAAGAGGGATTTTACACCGAGTGAGTTTGTGGATCACTCAGTCTGATAAAGGTAAAACAAGATTATTGAGAATGCAATTTATAGTGTTAATCCACTGAACACAGAATAAATTTGTTCTATATGTACTTCACAACAAGTAGTTGTAAATGTACTTCAGTTTAGTAATTTCACTTTAGTAAGCTTTTCCATGTTGTTTAGGTTTGTTGGGAGTTTTTTGTTTTGGTTTTGTTGTTTATTTGTTTGTTTGGGGCTGTTGAGGGTTTTTTTGGTGGGGTTTTTCTTCCTCTTTGATCCCTTTATTCCCTTTTTAGCAACTTTTCAGCAACCAGACTAATTGCTTCCATTGTGCATAAAACAAAGGCTCTTTCATATGCACTTTATTACAGAATAAAAAGATGTCCTGTCTCCAGTGGAACTTGCAGCCTAAGTTTCACACAAGATGCAACAAGTGAATTTAAACAAAGCCAGGTCAATGAGTGGCTGAAAACACCTACCATACAAAGTGTAGTACAAAGACATGGCAGTCTGAAAAAATTCAGTGTTCCACTCTAACACCAGTGTTATTCACAGATCCTCAGCAGTGATACTTCTCATAAGAACTGCTAAATAATTTCATTCCCTGCCTTTGGGTTGTATCTTTTGAAAGCCCACATACCTCCAGTAGCATATTAGCATCAAAAAAATTATGACAGCTGTTCTCAAGAAATACATAGTGAAGAATTCTGTGTAGATAACCCATAGAAGCTCCACAGTAGGGGACTTGTAGACATCAAAGATCATCTCCTTCCTCACCACAGGCATTGTGACTATGAACAATTCAGCTGAGGAAGGGTTCAGCTGAGATGTCCCACTACAAAGAACAGCTGGCAAGGTGCTGGTCAGCAACACTGACTTCCTGTGACCATCTGAACTTTTTAAGGGCATGCTGCAAATTCACAGCCCTGGAAAACAATCAGATCCACAGTTTCTGCTCTTTGGATTAGTATCAGTTGCTGTGGTCACCTCACAATTCTTACTAAATGGTAAATAGCTCTGGAAAACAAGTATCAATTTTCTTTATTTTCTCCACTGTTCAAAATTTTCTTAATTTGGTCTCTCACAAACTCAATAACAAAGAAAACTAGTGTGGTGCTCCTCAAATCATCTGCCAGCTGTGAACAAAGCTGTCAGGTAATTAAGTGTTTAAATTCCACTCAGTCTCAGGTTAAGAATGACTCAAATCGGATCTTGGAATAATCATATGCTGCACCTCCTTACCTGTGATAACAGGGAGAATTCTACAGTTAAAAATCCTTGGAGAATAACTAGAGACACACTAGTAATTAAGGAAATACTAACAACTAGTATGCCTTCAGTATTTTTATGTTCAAGACCTCAAAGCTTCATTACTACAGGTCAAAACTAAACTAGAAAAAAAGTATGATGAAGCATTGAGTAGGTCGTATTTGCCTTTTTTTTAAGTTTGTAATCAACTCCAAGACTTAACAGGGAAAACCTTGAGCTTCTTTTGCTTCCACTGCACTGATGGGGCAGAGGAATAATTCATAGCTGTGTGCTTATATAGAAAGATTGTGGGTTAGGGAACAGTCCCAGTTTGGGAGAAACAAGCAGAAAGAACAAGTCAGGGAAGAAGGTAAGGGGTTGGATGGATCTCTGCAAAGGATTTCAAGAGGGCAGGAACAAGTGAAAAATTAGAAACTGTTTCTTTGAGGTATTTTTTTACATCCCATTTCACCAATAAAAATACTTCAGTGTTATGAAACTACATGGTTGGTCTTAATTGATAGGAACAGGAGAAATATGCTTTTTTTTTTGCTTCTTCTTGACTGTTTTATTTCAAAAGATATCCCCCCTTAGGAAAAATATCTTGAGGACTTTCGAAGAATTTTCAAAAGTTGTACTTGAGCTTAATCTAAACTATAACTCTCTAAAAAACATCAATAATACAGTCTAGATCTTAAATAATAGGTCATGTGACAAGATACATAAAAAAACTTAAGATTTATCCAAACAGTCATTTAACACAAGTTCATGACAGTTATGTGAGAGTTTAAAGGTTTAACCCCATGTAAAGTTTGTCTTCTCCTTCATTCAATAGTGTCTGTCCCCCTTAGGATCTTCTGAGATGTCATTTGAACTGGAACCTTCAAAACCGCTATTAAAGTGTGGGCCCACTGACTGTTAGGCCACAAATAATCTATAACCTCATATAATCTCCAAACTTTCAAGCAACTGCAGTTAAAGATTTACCTCTGACAGTTTTCAGTGATACATGCAGGAACCTCGTGAAGCAAGTAAACAGTTTTTCTGAATTTGAAATATACCGAAGGAATTTACAGATGCAAATAAAAACCATAAACCAAGGTATTTCTTACAGATTTTATGTACCACCTTATATCTTTCATTTTACATGTGAACTCGTCTCTGCAATACAGTTTAAAACATTTGTGATTGTTCTTTGCATTTCCATTCTCATTTAAAAATTATAACATTTTTGTTTAAAGAAAAAGTATCACAGTAAATCAGCCCGGATGCAGGGCCTGCCACAGTGTACCACCTACCAACAGATTTGGCTGGATTAAATCTCATTATTCCCAAACCTGCCCTCCATGATGCCATCACCACTGAGAATGATGATCTACAGCAAAGTCACTGAAAGCTGTACAATCACTGCATACTCTGAGCTGGAAGGGACCTACAAAGATCATCCCGTGTTATCCTCTGGATCACAGTTCCATTAAGAAGCCATTTGTATTCTTACAAAGTGCCTGAGCTCTGCTTAAACAACGTCATACTCAGTGATCTGTTTTCTGTCACTGCCTCAGAATCCTCGGACCGTGTAAACAGTCCCAGGGTAAAACCAAAGATGGAAAACTGCACAACTGTGACTGAAGCATGGAACTGTTCAAAAGGGAAAGCAGAACTACCACCTATCTTAACAAAATCAGCTGAGTTACAAACGAGCAACTCAGACTATGACATCCGGAGATTCCAGTTTGTGGCACATTTTTCCACAGATTAGCTGAACTGTAACCTACTTGGCCAGCAGTTTCTTCAGGCAGGGATTTTAATTTTTCATGAACACATTGCTCTAATAAAGTACTTGGCATTAGTTATGGCCTTTGAATTAAAATGCATTCACGACATTAAATTTTAAAACCACCAAGCCATTAATTTTGATCAGCTTTTCTTTTTTTTTTTGTATAGTGTTCGCAAGAATTAGTAACTAAGTGCATATTTCACCAGCAAAAGAATAAAAGCTGTACTAATAAAACTTACTTTTGCACGTCCCTGCAGAGAATGGCAATATTTTGCCAACTGCATAGCAAATGAAAGCCAAAACCAAATTTGCTGTTCCAATAAAGGCTGATCTGTCAAATATAACATAATAGCTTAACTTATGATCGAGGGTAACTTGGTACACAATTTACTATCTACATTTTCTTCCGTATTCAGAAATAAAGAGGTTTACAGCATTGCAGAACAGTTCCATAAATTGTCTATCTCAAGCACTGACTTTAGTACCTATTTGTGAAACCATCTCCCTACAAAAATTTCCAGGTAATAGCTAAATAAGCTGAGCCTCCTCAGCTGAGGATGCTGATCTGCAATTTCTTCAGGTATGCAAGTCCCTGCAGTTGGCCTACTTTACCTTATAAAAAATTCCCCTTTTGTCTGCTTTGTTCAAGGCTAACATTCAAAAGCTCAGATAGTATAAATCACAGGTATTTTAGTTTTTAATATAAAATCATTACTTCAGATACGTCTGCTGGCCCCACTAACCTTGTTACTAAAAGAAATAATCACCCGCTGACAGTATGGGAGCCCAACAGCAGGCTTCAAACCAAGTTTTCAACTTGTTTTATCTCGTTTCATCTCATTCATCTTACACTTAGGAAACAGTGTAGACGTACGACACTTAAGATGTTTAATAGAAACAGACAATTTGATACCCAATTCCTATGCTAGTATCATCCTACTGTTCAATAAACTACAGTCAGTGCAGTTATAGTTATACATTTTAATTGAGTACAATTTACACACTTTATACACCTCTAAGTAGTGCATCCAATTTGCTCAGCAATAAGCATGCAGCTCACTAAAACAGATGTCTGATCCTCCAGCTTCCCCAGCTCTTAGTACCCGTTTTCTTTATTACTCTACATTAACTTGTAGATAAATTAAGCATAACATAAGTGTCTGAAATTCCAGCTGTGTTGCAAAATGCTGCTGTAAGGCTAAATTTTTAAGTCCAAGTAGTTTCATAATCTATGTGCAGTTATTTATGAAGGCAGCAGGAATGCTATTCTGACAGCCTAATTAAACTTCCAATAATGTCAGCAGGAATCTGATTGCAAAATGGCTCATTTTATAAACATCACTACTTTTATGACTGACAAAAATATACATGCTCAGGTGCCAACTCCTTCACAAATACATATTTTAGAACTTGTGTCGCAAACTGCTCGCAAGTACAAAATTCCAAGCTGTTAAAGGTCTATGCCCAACCCATAAAAACCAGCAGAGTTCATACAAGGATTTCAGGGCTGTTGCTCTTCTGCCAGTCTCACACCCATGGAACTTCACTCGATTCAGAGCCATAACTCCCAATATATACAGAAATTTACATCTAAATCAAGCCATCTCCCCTATCCAGTACTGGATCTGGGGTTACACACGCATTGAAAACACAAGTGAAGTACAGGACAAAGACAACTGAACCTTGCAAGCCCCCCCTGTGGTCTGTATGTCACAGCGCATGTGAAGCACCCATTGCTTCAGAACTTGCTTTTCAAGTTTGCTGCCCACTGCAGAAGTCTCTTTAAAAATTGCATGGGCCATGATGCACTGATGAAGTTTGAAAAAAATCACACTTCTAATTGGAAATGTTCAAGTTAAGAACTGCATACATGATATCCCACTATTAAATGCAGTAATGAGCCCTAAACTGAACCACTTGCTAATGGCAGCAACTGCTGTCTTGGTGGCCATTACAGCTTTGCTGGTTATAGCACAGGTTACAACCAAGTACTCAATGTTTTAGTCCACTCTAGCATGACACTGATACATTTATAAGCTCAAGTACAGGGAAAATACAGTAACTGCCTACACAAATAGCAGACATTCCAGGAGTTCTGTAGTGCCTCCTCTTCTCAGTCGCTACGCAGAATCCATTAAAAAATCCAGTGTCAGCTGCTTCTGATCTTGGGAGTCACTGGGGTTTTTGTTTGGCACTTCTGAGTTTTCACATTTCCATTAAGACCATTTAAAATATAGCAGACCACCAATATAGCAGGGATGGAAACATACAATTAAAAGTCAGACCTCATAGTCCTCATAAATTTACAGCATAGTTCTAAAAACCTCTTAAGGAGATGTTTGGGTTTTATTAAAAATGAAGGTAACATCAAATAAAAGCAAAACTAAAACAGAATAGGTAGAACATTTTATTTTTGTCAAACCTTAAATGTAAAGTATATTAAAAAAACATGGTTTGGAATTTCAAGAACAGGAATATAAACATGTATTTTCTATCCCAGAAAAAAAATCATGCAGGTGTTACAGTATTTGATCATTCTCTACATTCACTGGTATGCAACATCAACTTAATGTTATTAATAGATACAGAGATGCTGTAAATTGGTACAAAAACCAGGGTCTTCTGGCCTCACACTGTAGATGAAGCAAATCTGTTCTTTGGTAATTGGAGAAGGCTCATTTTCCATTCCAATGCAGGACTGTTAGGAGGCCATATTAGCCACTCAGCTCAGAAAATTACAACTCCTGTAGACAGTCTGGGCTACTTTTGTCACAAGAAAATAGTATTAGAGGTGGTTTTAGAGGTACAAATGCACAGAAGTTAAAATTATTCGTTCCTTGTGGTGGCTTTTTCAGGGGGAAAAAATCCAAACTCTCTCCTCCTCTATTCATTGTTTAATCTAGGTAACATTTAGACTCATATGGAAAGGTATTTGCTAGATGGGAATGTACACATGCATACTTTCAGTTTAAATAAAGAGACGTGTGTGGAGAATGGTAATTTGAAGTTAACATGACTTGAAGGTACTCCTATAATAAAGTTTAAAGATTTAGTAAACTGGGACATTACAAATCCAAAAAAAGTGTTTCTAGATTTTTCATCTTCCCTTTTTCAACAAAGACTGACAGAATATACATATACAGGTTGACATTTTGATTTATCCAAAACAACTTTCACTTTGCTCAGTTTGCAAGTCCTACTGACTAAAATGTGGTATCATTCACAACGAAATATTTTCAGTAAGTGAAACAATAAGCAAAGAAAACCAAAACTAAGCTCAGAAGCTAAGTGGTTTAAAAAGCCTGGTAACACCTACGTGTGCGTCAGTGTGCCTATAATTTCTTTTTGTACATTATATCTCTAGACACACACACACACATATATAATATACACACCCCGTGCACCCACGTGCACACACACACACCTTTGTAACCTGCAGTGGAGACCAACCTATGTTCTAATAAGGAACCAAACACATCATTTAAAAATGTGGCTAATTTAACAAAACAGAGAAGAAACTGCTGCTATCAAAATATACAATTTGGATTGCAGACTAGAAGGCTAACAACATTAAAAAAATAGTTTTAAGCAAAACCCCTTTGCTTCTGAATAACAACAGGTATCAACCTGCCATAGCATGAATCATCCAAACAAGATTTTATAAAAAGTTTAAACTGTGACCCTTCCTCATTTGTAAAGTTCTTGACATCTCCTATAGTGCGAGCTCTGGTCTCCAAACTGGAGCCCCTTCCATTTTTCTCAATCCATACTTCAGGAAACAAATGGCAGCTGAAGGATTCAGAATCTCAAGTGTGATTTGTGCTTTACCATATACCTGAAAAAAATTATCAGAACACAATATTACTACCCTTGTGGCATTTATAGGAGTTTTACTCTCAGGAATAAAATGCACAGACATTGTTAAAACAGAATTCTTACAGAATTAGAAAGTTGCCAAAGAGATGCAAAGCCTTATGTACCATTCAGCTCTGTATTATGCACAGTATTTTTCCCACTAAATGACAGTCAGCTAAAACCTTGCCTTGAAGAAAATTCATGTTTTCCAAGGTATCACATGACTTCTAACATTGAAAGACTGTTGTTAAAGATAACTAGTTCATTCTGGGAGTTGACATATATTGTTTATCTGAGAGACCTTTAAATAGGGAGCCATAGAAAGTTTGATGGTTGGAATTATTTTGACAATTCCCAGAGGATTTTTTTTTTGCACTCCATCATTCAAGCAGTTTGCTGTGCACTTAACAGGAAAAGATTAAACATTCATGAAATGCATGGGCTTCTCCCCTTCCTCAATATTTCTTCAACTGCTTTAGAATAATAAAGTTTCTTCTCCACAACGTGAAAAAGGTATTGCAGTGAAATTCTGATTCAGGAGTGCTCTGAGCCACAGAGAAGCAGAGTCAGAAGCAAAGCAGCTCTTCACAGAGCTGCTGCTGTTCCCCCACCCCTCACTTCCAACAAAAGGCAGGGCTAAATACTCAGAAGGCCCCCAATATACAGAGGAATAACCAGTCCAGAACTTATTACATGCTCTGTTTTTTGGAGTTGTTCTTCTACCCAGTGCTGTGGACTCGGAGGCATCAGAGTAAGACAAGGCTTTGTGGCTCTTCATCTTAAGGTAGTTTATCACCTTTTCTGGACTGTCACCTCGTGAGGTGGAGAGAGAGGAGGAGAGCTTGTAAGCTCAGAGTTGCAGTCCATGGGAAGGCTGGGGATACACGGGAAAACTCTAGAGCACCTGGACTGTCCTCCATTCCTTGCCTGCTGCCTGAAGGGAGGTGGGCAATCATGGCACTAATCGGTGATTAATGGTAACTGCCCTTCCTTTCAGTACACGCTTATTACACTTTGGAGATGGTTATTTACAGTCTCTAAACATATACCATTATGTTCTATTATGTTCATCAGGGAAAATCAAAACAAGCAATATCTTCAAGCTAAAACACTCTTCAGATGTCTAAGTTGTATACCACCCCCTTGATGCCAGAACTTTAAAGTCTCTCCAAACATCATAAAAGCACAAGCATCAAGGATTTTCACCAGCAAACATACCTGTCCAAAGTTTCCCAGAAGCGTAGAAATACTGGCCTGTCCAAGTGTCTTTTGTGGTAGCTGAGTTCTAACACTGTAACATCCCACTTCTGTACATTTGGATCCAGACGTACTTCATCATATTTGAGATGAAAAGCTTTAACTGCAGGAAAAAGGAAAGCATTTAGAGTACAAGCATGAAGACTTTACAGTGGTTTGTTATCAGTCGAAGAAAATCCCCACCACATCACTCTTTTTTTCAGAATGAAGCCTGAGAGCAAAATTAATGAGCCCATAACCCAAGGAAGTCAACTAGTTCCTAAATGGCACTGAGCTAAATATAGCGGTCGGTGGCTCTCGTGCTATTACAGGTTTAAGTGAAAGGGCAGCCCCTATTTTTAGATGCACAGATTCCAGGAGAAAAGCAGAAACCCTTTGCCAATTCAAGTCCATTTTCTTTGAGAAACAAAGATGTTACTTCCAAAAATCTTCCAACTGTCAAAGAATTAAAAATAATTTAAACAAGGCTTTTCTGAGACCACTGAGAAGGAAGCCTGGCTACTTCCTGAAAGTCTGAGTAGAAGATTGATAGCAGAATGCCAGTGTAACCCCCCAAAGGCTACGTGAACCATTCTGAGAAATTTAGTAACTGCCAATTTTCCCTGATCTAGGACTCAGTTAAAAATGGTAAAATATTAACTGTTGTTTTTCTCTTGGCAAGTACTGTCATACATGAATTATGTAAAGCCCAAGCATTTACACAGTTAGCATTAAAAGCAAAGTACCTAAGTCTTGTACAATTCCTGTCTGGTAACCAATTTGATGATTTGAGTAGTATTGGAAAAGTAAAACAGAAGCATTTGACAAGGCTTGTGGAAACTAGTTATTTTTAATGCCATGGTTGTATCATTTTCTAATACCACACTCTTAATTTTGTCCTCCACAGAATCCACCTACAGTTTCAGCTAAATGGCTAAAATAGATAAAAATAATTTTAAAAATTGGTTCTTTTTTCCAGATCTATCTAGGAACTTCCTAGAAGATTGCTATGTGAAATTAGCTTTTTTTTTTTTTCAGTTGACAAACTAAAGAAATTATCATCTCGCTTGTACCTCTGCCAAATACATTTCCAAGCTTTGTGAATGAAAACCAAGAATACACATACATTATCTTTGCTATACAACATTGCATGTATTCAAATAACTCCAGAGAAAACAAATGAAGATATACTGGGGCCATGCATTTACAGAAAACTTAACACCTGAGAGAGCCTCTGCATTAAGGTTAAATGTTATTGAGCAGAAGACAACCCACTTCTGAATCTGAATCAAATCACTATTAAAGCACACTAATGTGCTCCTGGAGTAAGACCTTTAAAATGGTATTCAAAATTAAGTATTTGTTCATTAAAGTGACATCATTCAAAATTTCATCTTAAACATTTACTTGCAGTTATAAAATTAAGTTTATTTGCTACATGAACATTAAATACTCAGACTACCTGTAAAGAAAACTAAGGAGAACAATTTTAGAGACTCAATTAATGAAATGCTATGTGACATAGCAATTGAACAAATAAGAGCCAGTTTGACAGGCTCTGACCCAATACAAATTTTATTGAGGAATTCTTTATGGTAAGCTACCTGCTTGTTTTCTAATGACAGTGATAAGCTTTGAGTATTTGTTAATCAGTAGAAATCCAGAAGAAGAAGAAATGCAAACTGCAAGTGAAACAATGAATGGCTGCAAATCTCAGAAACCACATTTATGAAGGCTATTAAACACAATAAAAACAGCAAAGCAATATCTTCAGGAAAAATTAAACACATACAGCTGGACTGACATTGTCTGTGCTCCCTTCATTTACCTGTTTGAATTTAAGGAGTAAGTCATTAGGAAAAGTCAGAGATGGTCTTTGTCAGGAAAATATTTTAAAAATACCTTGCTTTGAAGCAATGTCATGCATTTCTAAAATTAAAATTTCAAGGTATGCATTGAGTAAGACCAGATATACTTTCACTTGAAAAGCATAAAAATTTGCACACCTTCAGACTGAACTGTGCAGGCTGTGACTGAACTTCTGGCAGAGCAAAGACCAGAAACGTCAGCGCATGTCAGAAAAATTCCTACAGCCCTCTGTACATTTATATATACACCAAATGTTAGAATTAATAGGGAGCAGCATGTGACTGCTGGCTAGACCTTAAATATTTCACTGCATTTCTCTTGGTTTTGCTTCTCACAATTCCTGCTTTCTCTGTATCTTTACTTTGAAGTGTTGTTTTCTTCTTTTATTAGTCTCTTTTGTGAAGTTCTCTCCTGTGGTGTACATTTACTTTTACAACGACTTTCAGGCTCTTTCACTCTTCCTTCTCAGTCTCATTCCCCCCTTAAGTGACTTATTCTATTTTCTTGTTCACAGACCCAATCTTAGACTTCTGCCCAACTGTTGGGTTTTTCCCTTGCTGCTTAGCAAACAATCTCTTTCCAGACTCTGCTTCACATACCAAATAGGTGCAGCACACATAAAACCTGATAAAACCTGTTTCCTCATCACACTGACAGGGAGATGACAGACTGAACTGAGGTGGGTTTTGGTTTGTTGGGTTTGTTTTTTCTTTTGTGTGAGTGCGTTGGTTTTTTTGTGTTGTTTTTCTGTGGCTCAGAAACCGCTGGACACTATCAAAAGGTCTATTTTCTGAGGCAGTTCCACACTGAAGCAACAGAGAAGAGAAACTGGCAGTTTCCTGAGATATTATCGTCCAGCTCACTGTCAGGAGTGAACTGTGCAGGGAAGTGCAGTGTGCCTCAAAGCACACCGGGTACCGTTGTGAGAACTTAAAAAAACTGTTCAGATCTATACAGTGGTAACATCTAGCTCACTTTAAACTTTAAACGTGAGCTTTTTAAAACTTTAAAGGTTTTATCAGACACCAGATCATATTTTTAACACCTTCTTAGTGGAATACTAGGTGATTAATCCTCTGTTCAAAGTAGCAATGAAATGTGAAGACATCCTGTAAACCTGTTCTCTATTGATTGTTAGAGCATGCATTGTCTGTTCACCTTTTATTTTAGAAGCTTGCAAAGTAAATTTGTACACTAGCTATTCCTGCCTCTTAAAGATGACAGCTCTGAGAAGGTTTCTGTGAGCTTCCACAGGTCAGAACAAAAGAACTGCAGAGGGCACATTAATATTCACTGTCTGTGAGCAGACCAAAGCCACTGCCTGCTCAACCACCCACATCCAACAGCACTTGGGAAGTACTTTGCCATAAGCATAAGAAACTTTGCCCTCAGGAAACCCCAAGCACAAGACAAAAACCCCCAAGACATCTAAACCCAAGATAAATCCCTTACTTTTTGCAAAGATATCGACAGGAGATCCATCAGGCAGGAGCCAAGGCCAGCCTTTGAACTGCCAAGCAGGACCCTGTACAAACACGGCCACCACGCGATCCCTGCGAACACACAAAGGCACGGACACGTTGATGGCCTCCAACATTTCAATTACATGCTTTCCTAGACAGGCAATGTGCCTTAGCATGGCTTCTTATTTTAGTAACAGCAGTATAGCACATCTAACAACCACAACTCCAGCACAACAACCGCTTTTCCTTTGTTAAGCAAAAAAAAAAAAAGGTGTTTTTTCCGGACTTCCTGTTCCACTTCGCAGCTCAGTTTCTCATGTTACAATTTTACAAGTCAAACACTGTTTATTTGTGGTCATTATTACTTTGCTTTTAAAATGTGCTCCAACATTTTTAGAGACAATCTTCTGTGAACAGCACTGTAAACTGAGGTGTGTCTATTTAAAAGCCTTTATTCTCAATACTGCCCACTTCTAGTTAAAATTTCTGCAAAGTGCATCATCTATTCTAAGAGAACATAACCACTATCTGTGGTCTAAGAAAATAACTGCAATTAATATGAAGCTTTTACAATATTAAAATTTAACCCCCCACCACCTCTGAGAACAAATGACTTCCCAAATACGGTCTGTCTTTCTGTTGAGTGTTTACATCATCCAACCATGGTTCCTATCTTCCACAACAAATAACTACCTCTCTAATCTAATCCCAAATTAATTCATTATAAAGTCCACCAAATGCCAAATGGAAAAGAATAATCAAGGTGGAGTTTTGATATGGCTCCCTCGGATAAAACCAATATAAAAGATCCCCACACCACTTCACATCTTGGGGCAGAAGTACTTGAGATCTAGCTGAGATGGTTCTTAGAGGTTTGATCATTAAACCTTTTAAGTGCTATTTGATATTCAGAATTTCAAACCCATCGATTTCTGATTAGTTCAAGCTCTAATGACAGAGAACAATTAATTTAGGAACAGGACCTTTTCAAAGTATTCCCCTCCATTAAAATCTAATGTGGAAGTTACAAAACCACCAAATATGTCATCATCCATGTCTAAAATCTCCACACTTGTGAGAAAGAAATAAAAATGCTCCATAATGCACTTCATTAAATAATAAAAAGATCTAAAACAATAAAAATATGCTTCTCCAGAATTTTCCTCCTCACTGAGAACTATTTTTCATAGCACTGAGAAATGTGCTACAGACCAAATCATCCGTTTCCAGCTTTTTCGTAAAAGTAAAAACTATCCATGATTCCCTTTCCCCAAGTAGGGCTCTGCCTTCAGAAGTAAACTTCCATCAACGATTTCAATTCAATGAATCTTATCCAGTACTTGAATCACTGTTCAGTCTTTACTGTCTGATATATTTTCTTTCTTTAACTATTAAAAAAGTTGGAATGTCAGATGCTGAAGGCCTGCAAACATATCTTCCCAACAGATTTTCCTTCAGAAAGCAGATACGAAAGAAAGGTTTTTCTCCCAGATCATGGTTCAGTGACTTGCACATTTCCAGTATCACAGACCAGAAAAATAATATGACAATTTCTATTTGAATTTCTGGAACATTTCAGGCAAACCTTATAAAATTAGTTGTGCTGTTCACACTGTTAAAATGTACAGTGTTGTGAGAGTTTTTAAGACCTTTTAGATGAGTTCAGTTTCATATGATTTTCACCTAAAGACTCCCAAGCACTTAATCAAATCTGCTCTTATATCTGTATCTTTGCTTTTTAGTGCATTTAATAGTGTTTTATTGGGCCCCTCCAAATTCTGCATTGTCCTGGTTAAGAAATTTTGCAAAGGAGAAATGTCCTTACCAGTCTTGTGGCATAAGTTTCAGAGGCTGGTCTACTACTCGATAAGGAACAGTAACGCTGACTGTGGTTCCCCCCGGCTGCATCTGGTCCTTCCTTCTCTGTATTAGAGTTTCATTCTCTCGTTGACAGCCTTGTTTCTTCTTTTCATCTGATGGTACAAACCTCAGGGAATAACAAAACACTCAGTAGACAAGGGCAATTTACTTGATGGACTCAGCAGAAAAAGTAACAACTTGATGAGAACTTGGCATTATTGACAGCAGTCACTGGAGCCATCTCATCTTCACTGCACTAACTCTCCGTTGCTACTCACTTAAAACAGCAAAAAAAATTTAGGAATACTATTTCATAAGCCTTTATGATCAAAACAGTCATAGCAAAAAGTCCTCAGCCCTCCAAAAATACAGGCAGACCTGTTCTTATACATTCATGCACTCCTTTTCAAGCTTACCCAATACATTTGGAGATGAGGAGCCAGATCACAACCTGCTAAGTGACTATAACTCATTCTTTTTAGTGACCAAGGGTAACCTGGGCACTAAAACAATTGCTTCCTGGAACAAATTTTAAGAGCTCTTGAAGCCTTCCAAATTATGTTTTCTGAAGAAAGCTGGGATTTTGGGTCAAAAAAAACGTTTTTGAGTAAGATTTTCTTTTGAGGATGGTGATTTTACATTATCAATTATTCATTTGATGTATGATACTATATTTTTTTTTTGTTTTCTAAATAGTCTCTCTGATAGAATAAGTGCTCAGAAAATACAGATGTGATCCCCATGTCATATGTAATCTATGAGAAAAATAATTGCTTAAGATATGACACACCATCTCCAATTAATTACCAATTTTGAATCTTTCAGCCCTCTCACCTCAAAAAACAAATGCAATCCCATTTCAAGGCCCTCTTCTTTATGGTGACAATCAAATATACAGATCAGGTCTCAAAATTGGCAACATGAGAGCAATGTAAGCCTTTTCACATATAAATCTCAGTGGATTTTGCCATAAGAAAGATAACAGTCATGTATTTTAGAGAACTAAAACTATGTCGCAGAAAGTGAAGTGGATGTGTCCAGTGTCACCCACCAGGCCAGCAAAAGAGTGGAATTCAGACCCCCTTTCTCCTAACTCTCCACTCAGAACCACCCTGCTGCACTGTAACGCTGCTGACATTTCATTTCCAAAGCTTCTGATAAAAATAAAACAGTGTTTCACTTAACTGCAGTAGTTATCAGCAGTACTGGTGCTACATTTTAAAAAGCACAGTCCCTAATTAGTAATATTACTCTTCATTACAGCACACATGGTGCTTTTGAGCAGTTTACAACATTTTTTGGTTGTTTGCACCAGATTTCTCTTTGTTCTCTTCCATCTATTTCTATTGGAATACTAAAACCCAATTCGAATGTGCTTTAACAGGCAGACTGCACTTCCTATTGCTGGAGAAACAGGAAAAAGAATGCAAAATTAAATATGAAGATAAGTTCATTATTCAGTCAGCTTGAAAATACTAGTTTTCTTTACATATCCAATGAGAAAACAGCATTTTAAGGAGAAAACCCCAACCAAACAAACACGTTTTAAGGCAGCAGGTGAAAACTGCCAATAAACCTTCAGGCAAAACCGTTTTACTTTTCTAATCTAAGTGAACAGATGAAGGCCCCTTACACTCTTCCTGATTTAACAGTGTCTCACAAACAGAGTCACAAGGAATTTCCAAAGTGCGTGTCCAAACGCCTGCAACTGATACAACTGCAGGAGGAAAGTAAAAATAAACCCAGATGACTGTGAATGGTGCACTAAAGCTGACTAGTATTGCAACTGCAGAAAAAGCATTACAGGTGTTAAATGATGTGCTGTAAATTAAATTATGCTTATCTGTCTAGTACATGTGTGACACCATCATTGTAATGGAAATAGAAACCAAAAAGCTATTCAGGACACTGGGGAAAAGTACACTTCGGCTACCCAGAATATTACTTCCAAAAAGTTAAGATAATAATTCCCCCAATAATTGAAGTAATTTGAAAAGAGTTAATATTTACATATACTTTTATCTATCACATTTGACTGACATGTACAATTGCACACTACACAGAAGCATTCAATATAGTTCTGCTTTGGAAAAAGCTACCAAATGCGACACCAAAGTTGAAGTGTTTCTAATCAATTTGCTAATTTAAAAACTCAAAAGCAAGGTGCACCTTTAATCAGGAGCAAACCTACTGGCCTGTCCTGCCAACACATTGCAGGCTTTGCTTTGCCAGTACTAATAGGAAACTATTTTATAACTTAAAATGAGGATTTGCTTGGTGGTCTTCAGCTTTTAAGTAAACCATTAATGAGCTGCTCATCGCCCATTAGAACTAAAGGAATCTGCGCTGAAAGGAATGGAAATAAAATGGGGTTTTTTAAACAATTAAAAAAAATTAGAAAAGCAACCCCTCAAAAACCTTTTATCCAAGTGGCAGAGTTTATAGGAAAAAACAGGATCACCTAAAATGGTGGACATACTGAGAAGAATTTTGTTATTCTGTGTCACATGCACTAAACAAGAACAAACTCTTATAGAATATGTAAATAAAAACCAAACAGCCCTACTTACATTACAGTGATAATCAAATATTCATATGAACAGGGATCTGAAAGGTCACATTTTAAATTTAATTTGTAAATATGAGGAAGCAAAAACATTTTAAATGGAAACAGGAAAGCTAGGCACCCCTGCCAAATTAGACAAGAAGCAATACTGCTTTTCTGGAGTCTAACAACTTCACCACTATATCTGAGACCTCTCCAATTTGGCTGAAACAGGCATTCTCAATTCTACTTCTAGCTTCAAATGTTTCTGTGTTTAAGAATTCATTTCAACACTAGTTTATTGGCAGTTTCTCTCTATTTCAGCTAGAAATTGTGTTACAGCCATTAAGGTACCATTCGGTTGTGCCTCAGTTATTTACCTTCTAGACACCTGCTACAGCTTTATTTCCTGTAAAATACCGAATGTTTCTGAATCCACTTCTCCAGGACACAACATAAAATATCTTGTTATCCGAAAATCCTGAAGGAAAAACTATCAATAACCTGATTCACACGGAACAGTAGAGAAGATGACTGTCATAAAGAAAGCATTGAATCAAGAGCTTACATCTATGTAAACACACAGAGAACAGGAATAAAGGACAGCTCTCAGAAACTTTACAGAATATCTCTTTGCATTTCTGGGAATCATCGATTCAATAAGTAAAAAATCACGTGCTTAAGAGCCAAGAATCAATAGAAATTACTGTAGGATTATAAACTTAATCATGGCCTATGCCATCACTACCTGGACGTAAAACACAAGCTTAACAAGTGTGAGTATTAAACACCCAAAAAAAAGTCTTCCCTTGGAAATTATTTATAGGATTATTATGCAGTACTATAGCCAATGGCTTAACTACACATTTGTACTTGACATGTTTTTAATCATTCAATACACTAGAAATGTATTCTGAAACCTGACTGTGCAGGACAGTTTCTTGTGGCTTCTCTGGATTACTATTCCCTAGTGGAAAAAAAAAAAAAAGAGAAAAAAGAAAAAAATTCCCTATCTACTCAGAAGCACTTTTATACTCCTATTAGGAAATTAAAGCACTCCAATCTCTTGCTGTGAATTGCCAAAATCATTACCCACATAAAAAATGGTGCACTCTCACTTTCCAAAGACAGAAGATCCCTTTCCTAAGGTAACAGGCAAGTGATTGAACAAAATCAAATTATGGCAGGTAACTGGCAAGATATAATCCCCTGAACTGCCTGAGCTGCTCATGCCTTGGCTCTAAACTCACATCCATTGCCAACATTAACTTTAAAACACTTTCACTTTCTGGCCCCCAACTCAGGCACACTGAAAATTGCATGAACAGAGAATAAGGCAACTCCAACGTTCCACAGTAACCAAGATCACCATAAGACCCATTCGGTTGTGTTCAGAACTGGAGACTTATTTTTACAACCCTCTCAGTATTTCTGTTATGTTTCAGTATCAAAAGCTTTATGTACCTATTTTTGCGAGAGAACAAAGCTCATTTTTTTGTAACACATCATCCCTGAATCTATCCCAGATACTCTGCTCGCTATCAAAGCTGGGTAAAGCTCTGTGAGTTGCCTGGCCACGTATGGTGAGAGGCATCACAAGTAAGAGCACCATCATAATAAAAATACATAATCATCATCTAATCATTCACATCTCCCTGATGTCATTCCTGCTTCGCCTTTGTTCCATGTAAAGCCGAAGCCTTGCCTCTGAAAAGCCTGACTTCAGATATTCTCAAATACTTACTCTGGAAAGCCAGATTTTACACAATAACTGTGATATCCAGTGTTGCATTTAGCTAGTGAATAAGAATAAAGCATATAAAACATTTTTAAGAAGCTTCACAATATATTAGAACGTATTGCAGTGCTGATTTTAAGTTAAATTATATCTTCTTCCTATTTTAGACACTTTTCATTTTATGTTGTACTTGGCTCCTTAGAAAAATAACCTTTCAAAAGTTATCAAAAATATTTGCTTATTACACAGCACATGAATTGTATATATTACAATTATATACAGAAATATCCTCCTTAAAGATCTAAGTTGTAACAAATATATTGAAGAGAAAAATTAGATATCTTAAAAAAAAAAAAAAAATCTTAAACCAGTACCATGCTTTGGGTTTGTCATTATACACATTTCATTCTACACATGATAATTTTCCTGCTTTCCATATTCTCTGCCTTAAAAGAGCATAACATTAGTGATAAACTGAAGATGCTAAGCATACAAATGTCAGCCAAATCTGGCATAGAAAAACTCTAATATACTATAGAGCTATGAAAAGGCTTAGTAAAAACACTGGTATAACTAACAGGTTTCTTTCAGTCCTTAGCAATTGAATTTAAGGCCTACCATAGTACTGGATGAAGACTCTCCTGTTTATTTTATAACCATGAAGCTAAAATATCTGTCAGTGATACCACAGTTAGTTTTTCTCATATCCAGAGTGACAATGCATTGCAGTCCAGTTACTTATTAAAAAAATCCAGCACTGCAGACAAACACTACCCTAAAAGACAGAGATTCCCAGCTATGACTAAGTTTTGATTTTAAGTGGTTTGGTCTCTAACTATAATTTCAGGTAATTATTTTTCTTATTTTGTTTTAAGAAACATTTAAATGGATGGAATCCAAAAGTTGCTTCATTTATGAAACCTAAGTACTCATTCTTTATGATCACACACTTCACAGAAGTCTGTTGCCTCAGGGATCAGACATGGAAGAGAAACCCATCCTATAAACAGGTCCCATACCCTAACCATCCTGGGGGCATCATTCTCCCAGGCTTCTCCTGCTTTTCTTCACAGTCTCCCCTGCAATGGCTCTTCCCTTCCAGCTCCAAAAATCTCTTCTCCTGCCGCTATATCACCGATCTCCTCTGATGGCAGCTACAAGAAGGTTGACTATCTCTAAAATACATGAAATGCAAATCTACCTTCATCTTCCTCACCAGGGGTAAGGGAGGGAGTAATAACTTAGGTGTGTCTCTTCTATCTGGACGATATTTCTTTATTACTTGTGGCAATGACAGGAGTCTTTGGAATCTCTGCTCTTCTGTTAGATTTAGCCATATGTGGGGAATGAGCTAAATAAGGTGGTGACATAAGAGGCAGAAATTAGTTGAGTCTTTTTTCTTAGGAAAACCATCATATATCTATCAATCACTCTCTACATCAAGACTAGTTCTACACTCTGCATACCTGAACAGTAAAATAAACCCTGAAGCCTTTCCTAAACTAAGCACTTCAATAAATCTGAATGCAACAAAATACAGCCCGGGAGGTGTATTTCCTAGAAGAGCACTAGAACTGTCATGGCTAAATTAATATTTTGCTCTTCTGAATTCTGCTATTGCCCTTCTGATTCATTAACATACCTTGCTTCTTTGCTTTCTCTTTCATACTGGTTAACTACATCAGTGTCCTCCTTTGAACCCTTAAACTTCATTTCCTTTTTTTTCTGGATCATGTTCACTGCATTCTGAATATCAGCATCCTCATGGGACAGGTCTTCAGAACTTAACTGCAACTTTGCCCTGGTGGAGCTGAAAACAACTGAAAACTGTGTCTCCTGGCACAGATATACTTACACATGACATAGAGGTGCCTTATTCCTTTCTAAGTATTCCCATACCAGGTATATGCATGGATATATACCTATATATATATATACAGAGAGATGTAAAATCCAAGGCTTGTTGTGAATTTTTTTCCTAAATGTAAAAACCCACATAAACAAACGTCTCTGCCAACCCAATTATATCAGTCCAGTGACTGCTTGCACATTATTAAACTGTAATGTTAAAAGCCACCCTTCTCTCCAATTAAATATTTCAGAGCAGACATCAACAGTCCAGTACTTCCTGGATCTTCGATGGTATGTGGCAGTAAGCTGGGAACTACAATTAGATCAGAAGAAGGTGCCTCATATCTCACAGCACAGTTTTATAAAATCCTAGGGCAACTCCAGTGGAAGGCAAGGCACCACAACAGGACAGGCTGGTTTTGAAGAAGAGCGGTTTTACAGCCTCATAAAAGATGAGAGCAGGGGGTGATAAAAAGACAACCCCTCCATTTTTTGAACCTACCATTGTGGACAATCTGCAACAGTGTATTTCTCTGTGAAAATGACTGACTGTTTCAAAAAAATCAACTGATATTTACAGATAGGTAAGTCTAAATGCCATGATCTGTTGGACAAGCAGAAAGATTCATTGAGCCATAATGAATTAAATCTTAGAATCAGATGTGTGATGCAATAATCAAATTTTAGCAACTTGCTGATATTTCCCTGGATGAATTTGCATCAATACCTCATGACAACATGTGAACTTGAAAAAAAAAATAAGTCTGTCTTTACACAACCAGCTGAGCTGCTTGGCTGACACAGCCTGATACAGACCCTCCAGTCACCTCTTTACCCTAACTGTGGTCATTTCCCAAAATCTTTTCTGAGCTTCAGGAGCACACTGCTCCTCTTCTCTATCCCTTCCATTGTAAGGGGTCATGGATTGGTGCCTTTATGTTACATAAAAGAAAACCACTGCAGATATTGGAACTGGTATTGCAAGACTCTCTCCTCAGTCTGTCCCTTGAGCCCAGAGGTCACAAATGAGCCAAAACTCTGAAAATAAGTTTTTGCTTTTTTCCTGCTAGTCAAAAGGAATTAATTTCTTTTATACTCTGGTCTGTAAAACTAGCTTGTCACAAGAGAGTAGATGAACCCTCTTGCTTAATTACTAATTAGGTACTAGTATAACTTGGTATCTGAAAACAATTTGTTATACAGTATGTTCTAATCAGGTACTTACTTCAGATCTTGCAGAAGGTCCTTTGCATTAAGCATTGTTATTAAAGAGGTCGTGGCTGCTGGAATAATGATTATGGGAGTTCGAGACCCTGTAGAGATAATAAAGTTAGACTTGCCTGGGGGTTTTTTTGGTGTGTTTCGGTTATTTGTTTTTCCCCCCCCCTTTTTCATTAAAGGAGCTGGACATAAAAAACAGAATTCTTGCTTAACAGGTCACAGTCTTGGAAATATATTCAAGGAATATTGTAGCAAAACTTTTTCTAGACTAAAGGTTTTCATTCACAAAAGAAGCATATCATTGTATCATGACTCTCTAAGTAAGGGTAGGAGCCATATTTAGCAAAACAGAATGCTGTCTGCATTCCACTACTTGTTTATGTTGTTGCTTGTGGTTCCAGAAAAAAAAAAAAAAAAAAAAAGAGCAGACACAATCCACACAAAAATGAAAAGGTTCATGTAACTAAAATTGACTCACCTTTTTTCTGGTTTGGAGGTGGTCTTGCTTGAGAAACTGAAAAAAAAACAGAAAATACGGCAGGATGACTAAGACATAGATACAAATGTGATTGTAAGGCAACACTTCAATGTGTTTAATTGCAGGAGGGAACAAGAGTCACACTACAGTCATTAGATCATTTCCACAGATGCAATACACTAAGTTGAAGAAGGGATTTATAATTTTGGTCTGAGTATTCAGCAAACAAACAGATTCTGACCATCTGAAACAGATGTTAGGAGAGTTGAGTCAATCTCTCCTGGTTTTTCTGAAGGCAGTCATCCCTCTCCATCCTCCATAAAAGGTCAGGGCACAACAGCACTGACAAGAATTGCCACAATCGTGAAAAAAGCTGCTTGTAGATCTTAAGTACAATAGTGCTGAACCAACAGGAAAACTGTTTCACACCAACCTGATGTTTACAGAGCCTCACCTTTTCATTAGCAGTTATTATTGTACATGACATCCACAGGATTTAGCTACCCTTAACACATAGAGAACGTTCAACAATCCAAATCCGAATTTCAGGCTTCCTCAGGTTAATTCTGGATTGCAGTTTGAGTTACATGAGCTCTTTGGGTGCCAGAAACAGTTAAACGTGACAGATATGGTGGCAATCAGGAAGGGGAAAAAACCCAACCAAACAAAAACACCCACCCCCCCAAACCCAACAAAAATAACCCTCAACCATCAAACAAAACCACACAAACAAACTCTATGGGACAGACAGAAACTGAAGAGTTCTCTCCCCATTTCTGCAATAAAACATTTCCACCTCAGCCTTCAAGTTGTGACTGCCTCAGTACGGGGCAGACAATGCATTCCAAAGTTGGAAGAGCATCTGTGTTTCTTCACTTTGGTGCCGCTACTGAATTACCTGACTTCCCCCAAATAAACATATTATAGTTCAGTTTTCAGGAGTCCTAATTTCAGGAAAGAACTGTTGTGCCTGATAATCACCATCATACATGTTTATCCTAATTCAAAAAAATCAGAAAATGGTGAGCAGTAGAAGGACTGATGCAGACTAACTCAAGTCTCAGTTGCTACTATGCATGACAAATTTCATTAATTGACTTCCAATTGCATAGCACCAACTTGCTCATGTTTATTTATGACCAACTGTTTCAGAAACTTCCTAGAAGAGTATAAATATTCACAACACATAGTTGCCATTGTTGAAATATTGAGACCATATCCTTAATTATCTTTTCCTGACACTGTCAAATGCACAGATATAATCGGCAACACTATATTGAACTACATGAACTTTACCTACCCAATGATTTTATTTTTTTTTTTTAAATCTAGGTATCTCCTTAATGTAAAAATGTCCCTGAAATATATGGGCAGTAACAGCTGCCCTAAGGAAAAAAAGAGGAAGAAAAAAGGAAAGGGAGGGAGAATAAATATCTGTAAGAAATTTGACAGTGGCACCAAGACAGGTTAGTAGAAAAGTTGGTACTGTAAAATATTGCCCCCCCAAAAAAAAATCTTACATCAAAAGCACATCTCAGACATATTTTTCAAATCACTACTGCACAACTGTTTAGCCCAATTTAACTAACAGTTCTTATATGCAAAGCAGCATCCTCCTGGAAACAGCATGTTTTAGTTACTTTGACTGCTAAGAATAGAACAGCTGAGTGTTTTAAAATATCCTAGAACAGGCAGAAAAATAAACCTCTTCTGACTACACCTCTCTTCTTTATTCCCCCTTCAACTTACAATATAGAGACAAGAAAATGGACTGGATTGGCCCTAGAGAAGGGCAGTACCAGTATAACCTGTATAATGCACAAAAACCACACTTCTGCCAGTAACTGCCCAGGAAGTCACAGCCAGCAGCAGGGACTGTGACAACTCAGTCAGATTTCTGTTCTTGCCACTGCTACCCTTTTCATACTGCTGTCAACTCCATCTGCATTATGATGCTTAACGGGGCTAGTGAGATAAGTCTGACAGGCACCATGACCTTCCCAGTACCAAAATAACCAAACAGAAGAATCTGTGCACAACAGCATTTAGGTATGCTGAAAGCATTCAATAATAGAATAGATTTTGGGGAAGAATCAGCTTTACAGTATTAAGTCTTAGCATTAAATCCTGCTAATAAATCTCAAGGAATTAGCAAGGCACACACTAAAAGCATTTAGAGTCTCAACAGGAATATACAGTATTCCACCAGTACTTCTAGAAAAAGCATATTCATTTTAACTGGTAGCTTTGTTTCCAAAACCCCCCAAAATGTCCCCACTACCTTCATTACATTGTCTTGTTCTGAAATAACACCTTTCAACTGAGACCTTCTTCCAGCAAACCAGAAATTCTCACAGTAAGTAAACCAGGTGCAGACCTGCCCATCGCTGTTTGGAATCACTGTTTGTCTCATGTGCTGTCTGTGCTCTTACACTCTTCTAAAAACTCTTCCGAAGGGTTTCTTTTTAAAACAAAGTACTTTTATAATTCTATCACTGAATCACAACTGGAGATTCAATCTGACAGACAAATGGACTTGGTAGCCAAAAGCTACTAACTGGAAATTAAAAAGCCAGTTGAGGATTCAGGTCTCATTACAAATACCTTATGTGCTAAGAAGTGTGAAGAAGTAATGATAACACATGCAGAGAATTACTTATTTCTGATCTATTAATCACAGAAGTAATAATATATCTCTCTTTGAGATTAGCTATTCTGCTTAGGTTGTTTCTCCTTGGAGTATTAACCAGCTCTTATTAGATATTTGAGCTGAAATTTCTGAAATACCAAGTCCACGAGCAAGAAGTTTGTGACTTTTAATTTCACTTGTGCATCCTTTCAACAGGCTGATGGGGCAACACACTGAAAAGAATGAACCCAAGTCCCACAGTGTCACATTAAACAAAAGGATATGCACTTTTTCCAATACATGCAGTGTTAAAGACCACAAATAAATGACCCCCACTTCATTCTCCAGCTATGGCTTTCAACAGCATTTCTTTGACACTCAAACCTCTCTGGAACAGAAGCACAAAGGACAGGAGCCACCTTACCTGGGCGTGGCACAGGCTGTGCTGCAGGAGTTTGTGTTTTTCGAGCAGATGCACCTTCCTTTTAAAAGACAGAAGAGGTAACATTAACAGCTGACCTCCTTGTCAGGTACATGGGTTTTTCAAATGAACACAGAGCTATAAAGGGTATCATGAAAAGGAGGGCAATATGTTTCCATTAAAGGGAAGAAAGAAAATAATTATTCCAAACTCTTTATAGATTCTGAGACTCGAGGAGGACAGACAACCTCACAAGCTCTTACAGGTTTACATTTTATATATAAAGTGCAAATCATAAGCTTTTTTTACCTCTGTACTCAAAGAAACCTCTCCCATTTACAGTATTGGGTTTTTTCACCTACAGTCACCAAGGGTTAGTAACATAAATGCAAGCAATTGGCTGTAGAAATTTCAAAACAAGATCTGCTTATGCTCTGGATGGAAAACCAGGATCAAGAAATTGCAATGCATTCCGGCCTCGAGGAGTTTTAGTGCCCAGAAATAGCACTCCATGATAATTAGTTCTGCTCGGGCCTCATCCAATTACCTTAATGTAACACACAAAAGACCTGCACTATTGTTTGTTCTTGTCAACTCCGCAGAGTCAACACACCAACAAAGAAAACAGTGAAGTCACACATGTCTGGTTCCAAAGCAACACTGAATTCCTGCAAGAACAAATTCTGTTCTCAGTTACTGCTGTAAAACCTCACTGAACAAAACACGTATCACTAACAGTGGAAAAAGCTGCTATATAATCCAGCCACTTCTATTTGCAAAGCTGACAGAAAACCTTTTAACATGAAACCACGAATTTTATCTGAAAATTACTTAAACACTATGTGAAGTGTATCCTAGAACCATGAGACACTCAGAAAGGTCAGAGATCCCACTCAAGGAAAAACCTGTTGGAAAGGTCTCCAGTATGGCACTGTCCCATTTCTATGTCCACAAACAGCATGCTTCAGAATCCAAAATAAAAAAAGCTGATGAGTGGGATCAGGTTCTGTGATTTAAATAACACTTAGAAGAATTGCTTTTAAGTTTCCATCGTGAAAGCTGAAACTCTTTTTATCTCAAGATCCGTGAAGTACGAATAGAAATCCCTTGACAAGCTCTTAGAAAACAAATTTACTCAAAACCTCTCTTCCCTGAGCTTTAGTGAAAGCCACCCATGATTAGTTACAATAGGCTGGAGCTGATATTTGGTACAGTGCACAGCTTTTGTAACTTTTACAGGCTGCAACCTCTCATTAATCTTTAGTATAAGGATTTAACCCTACACTGCAAGAAATGGATTAATCCCAAATTTTTCTGTACTCTTTTCCGATTATTAAAATACCAACATTTATGTAGGGCAGTTGAGTCAGTACCTGTTATTTTAAGACTTACTTTTTTAGCAGCAGAGAAAAGGTATTTTTGCCGATGTCCTTTCAGAATAATTACTCAGAAAATGATAAAAATGAAAATAACACCACACTCTACAGGAAGAGCAGCAGGACAGGCTGACTACCTTTGAGAGAAGCCTTGCAACTGAGAACAGCACCTTTATTTCAACTTCCACTTCCAAAAAACATTGAAGTAAAACATTTTGCACCTCTTTCTATAGAAAAAAATGCCATTTTTTGTGTCAAAAGGCTGATTCTGTGCTGGACTAGTTACACATTTTGAAGAAATCAAGAATTCCCCAAAAACACTTTCTAAATACACAGCACTTTATGAAACGTAAAGAAAATCATCAAGCTAAAGAAACTTCACTTCCTGTAACATTAAATTTCAAGTTTTTAAATGCTATTCAGTTTGCATGGATGCATAACTATTACTGCCTGCAGTCCACATGTCCATTCCTCTTTCCATCCCTACAGAATCATCAGGACAACTTTTCTGCCTCCTCTTCCACTTATCCATGTCTCAAAGAGACCCTGCAGGTCCTGTAACAAAGGGAGAGAACAAGGAGCTGCTTCAGAGATGATACGAGTTTTTGAAAACTCTTGTAAAGAATTTTAACTAAATCAGAACCAAAGTCTTGCTGTGGTTTCTCTATGACTTAAGCCTGACAAAATAACTGGCAAATTATCTACTTGGGAGTTTTTCATACTCTCCCCTGAACTGCCTTCTCTACAGTGATTAACTGGAAACTTAGTGCAGAAACCTAAAACAAAAAAAGTGAAGCTTTGAGAATGATGGCAACTGAAGTGAACAAAAATACCACTCCCGAAACAACAGCAAAGTACATTTAAAAAAAAAAAATCACATAAAAATATCTGATTAATGGTAGGAAATAAATTCATTTAAATGAGTAGATACCACTTCCATGCCTATGACTATTCTAAGAACAAATTCTGCAAATCAATAAATTATGGAGGTCACAGCTTTTAGCTGGATAAATTGGTGCCTCAGATGATGATAATTTCAGGAATGAACCTTGCTCAGCTCACAACTGCTGCTATTCTGGCATCTTGGCACAGAAGCTCAGCTGTCACCTACTGAAGGTGTAACATCTATCCTGTGTAGCTGATTTACACCCCTTTTCTCTTTATGATTTTCAGTGACCTAACAATCACCTCCTATTTTGTAAAAATTGCAGACAACACAGCAAAAGAAACTCTGAGCAGTATTTCACCCCCACATTTCTTAAAAGGTTTGTAAGGAGAAATGTACACTCTTAACATAAGGACAAAATAGAAGTACAGAGCTGTGATGGTTAACAAGATACACCAAGTGGAGAAGAAAACTTGCCGTCGATAAGGAAGTCACAATCAGGATATCTTTGTTAATATTTTCCTCTAACCTGCTAAGTCTGAATAAAAAATTAATGCTTTTTCCAAAGCATTCAGATAGAGGTATAGGTTTTTCCTATGACAACACAATGGCACAAGGCAGGTATAACCAGAGAAATACACACTAGGGTTTCTCCCAAAGAAAAAGAGTATTAATTTGACAGAGTAAACTTCATACTGGGTTCATTTAAATACTCAAAGTAGGTGCTGCTGATCATTTGTGGCCTTTGTCAGCTACTCAGAAACAACTTATGTTTGATTGCTCCAACTCCCTGTAAAGGCAGCAGCTTATTTCTCACTGAGTGCACAGTAAGATATTTAAAATCTTCTAATGTCAAGTTTTTAATCTAAAAGTTACTCTTAAGTAACCAGCTCACAGCAAATTCAAACTCCAGCTAGGGGAGCTTTTGTTTGTGCAGCTGTACCCTAAGCATCACAAGCAGCAGAAATCACTGTTTAGCTATTTAAAGAACATTCATTTCCTCAAAATTTCTGAATACTTAACAGTTTTGCTTGAAAATGACATACCTAATTCTTATGCATAAGCTGTTTGAGACTCTTAAGGAGTATATTATGAATATTCATAAGTCAAAACTAATTTAGGAACAAAACCATGTAATTTGAAAAATACAAATCTTCTTTAAGACAACCACTTAACATCATATTTTAATCAAAAACTTATTACTTGGTTTACTTGAGCTAATTTACCATAGAAGGTTATATATATATAGTTTACTTATGATTTACACTAAATACAGAAGTATTTAACCATTCAGAAGCAACAACCTGACACGGAATGTAATCAGGAAAACAGACACCGAAGGCTTCACACTTTGCTGAACGTCACTGCATCCCTTCCCTACACTGCTGTGCCTGCTGTTCTCTGGGATTCATCCCATCCCAGGGCTCCTGTTTCCTGTCCTATCAGACACCTACAAAATGACTACTCAGGAATTGGTTTTGCCTCAGTTTTTGCCTTCTGCTGTTTAGCACTGTCCTTCCTGAACACCGAAAAATATTGGGTTCACCAACCAGTGCATGAATGGAAAATAGTTCAGACCATGGGGTTAGTACATCTATAGCTGGATTTAAGTTACCCAAGAGTGGGTGTTGGTTTGGTTTGGGGTTTTTTCTCTCTTAAACACCTTTTAAAACCTTCTGGAGTGTTTTTTGCACCCTTCTAAAAATAATATTGATTTTTTAAAAACTAATTGTTTGTATTAATTCGCAAAAATCACCAATATCCATCTGATACCAGGACTCAACCAGTATTTTCCTATATTTTAGAAAAAAAAATAAATCTGTATTTTAGATACCCAGTACTTTTCTTCTTTAGTACCCAGTACTACTTCTAAATGTACATTAACATCCACAGTTAGGTTCCTTTGACTTCCCAACTGGAATCAGAAATTGCCTCCACATAACTCAGGCTACATTTTAGAAAATAAACCCTTATGTTTTAAGCCAAACTATTACAAGTATCTTAGTGAGGCTTCACAAGTTGAAATAGTGGAAGAAAAAAAATTATTTCATTGCACATTCCTTCTCCCAACTGGTTTTTATAAAGAGATCCAAAGAGTCTGTAGTATTTTGACCTGTAGAAAATGTTAGGAGCAACAGATAGAGTTGACAATTTGATGCCATCTTGTGGCTTTTTTAATTTAGTAAAATTTGATTTCTACCTTGTTCCTTTATAACATTTAAGTTAGTACAAGAACTTTATCCAAAAATCTAAAAATTATTAGGTAGCTTCCATGTTCCTGCACAGAAATAGTACAAGTAAAAAGTAACATTTGATTCTGTGAGAAATATTAGCAACTGCTTGCATGTAAAACATAGAGCAGCTTCTGCTTCACCATCCATCATGGAAGACAATTCACCCAAAGATGATTCTGTTTGTAAAGATGAATGTAGTAAAATTTGGGTCTCAAAAGAGAAAGAAAATAAGTACATATGGATGGTAAGCTTGTAAAATTATCTTTAAGAACAGGTTTCAATTTATCTATTCAATTTAGTGTTCAAGAGACTGTAAGAACTCATTTTAATTACCAGCAAATATATTATTATTTCCTGAGTGATTTAAAGTATTGAACCTTTGAAAATTCTAGTGAAGCCATCCTAAAGAACAGTAACAAAATTTAAGTCATCTGCATAGTTTAAAAGACTATTACATTTCTATCAATGAAATATTGTATATATCAGTGTATGAGAAAGAGCCCAAACAAAGGACTGACTTCAAAACCATGTATGTAAAAACTGGTACACAAGCTTGATAGAAACATCTATTTCATATAAATAGCTTGCATTCTGAAAACATAGTGCTTTCTTCTAAAAATTTAAAGCCCCTAAAAGCCTTAGAAAAAACCACAGACCTTTCAAAGAATCAAGCAAAACAATCCAACTGAGTGGCTCTGCCTCTGCAGCCCTCCCAATAATTCTCTGACTTCTGTTCAAGAAAATTTTAATAATATTTTAACTAGTGTTTCACATCACAATTTTATTTATACATGAAACTGGTATAGCTTATTTTCCTACTGCTACGCACACAAATCTGCATGCAGTCCCCCAAGACATATTTAAATAATAAATTGCAAGCTTTTAACTGCCTTTCTAATTTTAAACTATGCTGTAAAAAAAATAGAATTTGATAACAAGACCTTAACTATTGTGCAAATACTACTAATCTTACAGTAATTTTCTCTTCCTTGCTTGCAATATCAATAAAAAGGTCATTCCTACTGTTTACATTGTTTCAACTTCTTTATATCCTAAAAGAGAGAGTGGGAGTTAAAGCAGAATTAAAGATACTTTTACAGAATTAATTTTAAAAGATGAAAAGTTTATCATTATTTATTAAAGGATTCCAATACCAACTGCCTAAAGAAAATAACATCATAGATTCACTATCTCCTACTTTGACAACTAAAAACCTGATGTGACAAGTCAAAAAGGGCTGCTAGAAATACATAAATAACGTTTATTTCAAAATACAAAACTGTTTACAGAATCATAGGATCATTATGGTTGGAAATGACCTTCAAGATGAAGTCCAACCTTTAATATATTATATTAATATATATTACGCTGAAGATCATGTCTTATCCTGCATAGTTTGATGAAAAAATACGAGTAGAAGATTGCCAACCCTCAAATCCAGCTGCAGGACAGAAAACTTGATGCCCATTTTAAAAGGATAAGGCAAGACTCATTCTAGTTTTGAAAATACTGTTGAATTAATTCCAGATAACATATTTTGCCAAGTGTAAGGAAATCAGACATAGCCAATGCCCTCGGAACAAGCACAGCATCACAGCCATGGAGAGGGAGAAAGGAGGACCAGGAAAGGGTGGCAGGAACAAAACTATGCAGATGCCATCAAGGGACTACCTGAAACTTAAATCCTAACATCTGTTCTTCCACAGCATTCAAAGTAAACTTCCACTTACAAATATGGTCCTTTATTAATCTATTATAGAATTAAAACTGACAAGTTCATGCAAATTCTGAAATACTGACACTGCAAAACATAATAAAAACCAAAACTGATGGGTGTTTTCAGTAACAGGTTCAGCCTGGTGATGAGTGTCCATGAAAGACATGAAAAATACTCACTGAAATTTCTTGTTTGTTACAACCAGGTTAAAAGAAATTTGGTTTAAACTTGGAAAATGTGATTGAATTAATCTGACTGCTTACAGATAGCTTAGGCAATATTTTGGTTCTGCTAAGAAAATTGTTCTAAGCAAACCAAATCACAGCTGAATCTAAAAGAAAACTGTAGTTAATAGTGAGTAACTAGTGACAAGAGTATGCAAATACGCTGAAATAAGAATAATGGAAATTAATGGAGATGCTTTTGAAAAGAGTTAATGAAAGCCACAATTACTGAGATATAAACACTAAGTATTACCACCAAAGCTGAGAGATCAAAACCCTCTGAACAGTTTTCACAGAAGTGTGCTAGAGCTCCTCCCATCTTTATCCTTGCACAGAATATCTGTAAAATTAAGACAGTTGTCTTGAATTTACAAGAGTCACGTAATTTCAAACTGTTGCTATTGAAATAGCAATTTTGAGCTGAAGAGGAATGTTGGTGGAGGAGCAAGATAAACATGTAAGGACTTCCATTTTCCTGGGGATAAAGCTGTTTTCATCAAAAAAACAACAACTCTTAATCCTGAGAACTCCAGAGGGCTTGTTTGTTTGTTTGCTTTAAAAATAAAGGCCTGCCTATAATATACCTACCTACGTTTATTTAAATGACTCATTCCCTTGAACTGAGTGAAAAGACAAAAGCAGATTATCACTAAAACAATTATTTTTGCTTAGAATTCTTTCCCTTTGGGTTAGTTATCTGAGCTGGCCTCACACACATAACTTGGCAAACCAGTGAGGGTTTTGACAAACACAGTTTGAGCATGAAAGGATTGTTTCATCTTTCTCAAAAGGAAGGTGCAAAGGTTTATACACTACTGGTTTTCTGTGTGCCAGGATCAGAACATGCCACATCCATGTCATAGAACTGGAATTTGTATAACTGTGAATTTACTACAATTGGCTACTGTTTTAGTCTCCATCTTTCAACTTCACCCATTCAGATCTAGTTTCAATACTAAGTTTAACGGCCAGAATTAGTCACTCATAGGAAGTGTTTTTTCACCAGAAATACCACAGAATATGGGACCCAAGCAATTGATTTCCATAACAGCACAACTGCCATGGACACTCCCAACACATATAGAGAAGCATTGTTTTTTTCTGCTCAGATCCTGCTTTGGAAATGGTATTCAAAGGAACAGTCACATGTACATTACAAAAAATGTTCAGTACAGAGCAACAGGAAGACCCCACTTACACCTGCATTCAGTGAGCAATAAATGTACAGAGGAAAAGGCTTAAGTGACCTCAGAAAGGCTCCTTTGCAACTTCTCAAAGATTCATGAAATGCTGTGTGTGAGAAGAATATTTTTAAAAGTTCTGCAGGTGCCTAATGAATAGAGATGGATCCTTAACTTCTGTGGAAATTTCTCCACAAAAACAAACAAACAAACAAACAAACAAAATGAACCAAGGCCCAAGCAACTGATTAACTTTGTGTGATGCTGTCCAACATCTCAGTGCAACAGAAACTGGTGAGGCTCTGTCCACACTCCTCTTGGGTATCCTGACTTCTGCTGCTAGAGCAGGGGAGGTTGGATTAGAATTCAAATACTAAGGCAGCTATTAAAGACCTTGGGTTATTTCATGATTGCTTGTTCAACAAATTATCCAGCTCCACTTGTTCCCAGTTGTACTTCAACCTGATGTGATCTTTTCCTTTCTATTCACCGAGAAGTAGTTTTAATGCTATTCTTCTGTACCTCAACACCTTTAGCAATCCCAGCACTACAGTTACATATTATATTATGCTACAAGAGAACACAATTATCATGGGTGATCATGGGCAGAGAGATGAAAGCAATTTTTCAAGTAATCACCCCGGAAGACTTAAAATATCTGAGAAAATCCTGAAGCTGTATTCCTTGAGGAGTCAGTGCAACACCCTGAACAGTGGAGCAATGAACTCTTAGTTGTTTGTGCTGCCTAGAAAAGGAACTGCTGAGTTCAAAAATGTGTTTTTCAGGATCAGAAGGTTTAGCTGCAGCTGTAACAAATTGTTACATACAAGCCAAGAGATGAGGGCTTGAGAGATGACAGTGATGGCTGTAAGCATACAAGGGACTTGGATATGGAAGGGGCTATTTTGAACTGCCACAAGCCAGGGAGAAGGCTAGAAAAATGTTCTAATTGCAGAGTGCCTTGTACTGAAGACTTCCTCCTTGATGAATAACAGCTCATCTCCCATGCAAGTTCAGCTGAAAAAGAGGAGGTACTTTTTAAAACCACAAAAGGTGACCATTGAGAGGTCTGTTGTAACTGGAACGGGGGCTGCTAATAATAAACTACAAATCTGTGCAGTCCATGGATTAATATCAGAGACAAGAATTTATCCTATCTCAAATTTTCTTCTCAACTCTTTTTTTATTTCTTTACTTTGGGAGTTTTACACAAGCACATTCCAAGAGATTCTTGTCAGATACCCATAGCTTCACTGGCTACACCAAAGTTAAGTGACAGAAACTGCACATGGAGGGAAAAAAAGGAAAAAATATACAAGTTATCTATGCCATTTGCAAAGAGTAATGAGTCTCCAGCATAACACTGGTTAAAGTCTTTGTGTGAACCAACTGTCTGTTGAAACAGAGCAGATTCATTATCTTGGGTGCTGATGATAAAATTACTGACAAGATATTGAGACACAGGAGACATCTGTACAGCGTAAGACAAGCAAGTCAGGAACAGAAAAGTCATTCACTGCAAAAGTCTCTGAGTTTAAGTCCATCATCAAAGTGTTCAGATTTCTCGACTTGCATATGCTGCAGTTATCCACACCCTGTAATTCCCCCAGACTTGAAGATTGGACATTTTAAACTGCTTACAAGATAACTAGAACACCGTTCCTAAACATTTGTCCTGCCCCAGCTGCCTCAGTTCACAAGCTTGTTTTCAGCTGCCATATGGGGAAAAAAATAAAAATCAAAGAATCAAAACTAACCATATACACAAAGAATCAAAACTAACCATATACACAACCCCCCTAGATTGTGTCCTGCTCTTACTCTACAGATTTTATTGCTTTAACTCATTTAAAAAAATCCAACACAGAATGAAAGGAAGAAAATATGTTGTGTACCATGAAGACAGGAAGTTAATTAAATCAGGATGCAAGCAGAGGGTTTTTTTTGAGGATGGTTGTGGGAGGACAATGGGTGAACAGACTTTTTTTGCTTTTTAACAGTGTGGCTAAGCACCCTTGTTCATAATGGCAGCAAAAGGCATCACTTCTCTTTGGCAAGAACACAAATTCAGTAATTTACCCCTCTCTCAGATGCCTAATGTAAGCCTTACATTTACAATCAGAAAAGCCTCTGTGAAATGTTTGCCAAGCACTACCCATAGACACAGCATGTGCAAGGGTAAAACACAGGGGAACAGCGACAAAGACTTCAGACAAAGCTCTCTGCACTAAAACCACCAGTGATGGGGGTGGCACTACTCCCATCAGTGCCAGCACAGATCCTGTTCTCTCCGCTCCTTCCCTCATGTGCAGAATGGTCTTTGTCAACAGGCTGACAGTGTGTTCAGAGGAACTGATCCACGCTCAGGTTTTATCACAAGAAGCTGAAAAATCTGCCCCCACACACAGAGTTATTGGTCATCTTGCGAATAAACTTTTATTTCACTAAAAACACTTAATCAGAGAAACCAACTGCTGTGAACAGACACATAATGCCTTACATTTTCCATATACAGGCTTGCTACATGGTGCATTACGAGAAAAAAACTATCAGGACCAGAGTTGACATTTGATTGCAATGTTTCTTTCTGCCTCATGATTTCACACACTTACACCAAGCAAAACAATAGATGTCAGTAGGTTTAACTTCAAAGAAAACACATCTATTGCTGGACTGAAACGCTTATATTCAGATTTCAGCAAAATAAATAGACCCATGGAAACATTTTCCCACATTTTAAGACAGGGCAAAGAGGTAATTTGGGATTCAAGAGAATATACACGCTAACTTCAAACCTACAAAGTTATAAAGAGTGTATGAATAGTACCTCAATCTTAATATTATACTTTGGGAGGTACCTAGCCTCTAGCTGCCCATGCTTTACATACTTAACACAGTAAAACACTGAGAAAAACCTGTGCTCTTCAGTATCCTCAGATGGCTGCTCCCACCACTAGGCAACATCATTAACCTATTTTTCTCAGCACTGTATTCTGAAGTCAGCATTTCCCAAATTTGCAGTAATAGCATTCTTCTTACTCCAGTCACAGCAGCTCTGACAAAGTGCCTTCTAGACTGCCTAGATCAGTTCCTTGGACTGCAGGATGCACAAGTTTCACACGCACCATCATAATCACACACCCAGAATAAAAATGAAATGGGTTTGGTACTGGCATGTACCACTTATCAACCTGTTCTCCAACTCTGCCTCCAGCTCTCCCAGTGAGATCCATTCCACTACAAACTTTTCATTGCAGAACTCTCACACCAAAATTCTCTTTCAATTAAAATATTATTTTACTTACAATTAAGAAGAAGCACTCAAATTAGACCAAAATATTTATTATTCCCCCTTCTTCAAGAAATCATCACTTAGTGCAACTGGGTAACTACAAAAGGCCTGAAGTTTCCCTCCCTAGGTACAAATGCAAACAGATTAAAACGTTAAAATATTCTGCAGTGATGGCTACTATGCAGCACTAAATCACACTACTGTACATGTCAGCAGAAAAAGCCAGGAAGCCACCTGAGCCCAAAATTCTGTATTTCCTAGATAAGGTCTTTATACTTATCCAACAGATTCCAAGATTAATAATCCACCAAACACTAAAACAAATTAAAACTTTCTGGTTTGTACCCAAAGAGCAAACTGACAACATACTGTTAAACTTTCAGTTGCCTTCATTTCAGCATGTTCTAAAAGCCTGGCTCTTTGGTAAAGGTAATACTGCCTTTGGACAGGGCTGTTTACTTCAAAAAGAAATCACATACGGGGATCAAGCAACAGAATCACAATATTAATCATCACATAACAAAGTCACCTGGGGCAAAAAAGCATTTTAGTCACACATCATAGATTCATATATTGAGGACAAACAACAGTAGAATATATACTGTATTTTCATAACAGCAATGATGCTTTCTACTTGTGTGCTTCTTGACAAATATGTAAAAAATTGCCTCCAAAGTCTTTAGTACTAGCATGCATGCAACAGAATTTGTGTATTATTGCCACAATACTATATACTAAATAGATCGTGTAAACTGCTACTGCTTTGGTATCCTGAAGAAACCTGTCATTCATGCTACCCTACTGCAGAATATAAGAGCCATGCCTACATCAAAAACTAACTGTAGTGGCAATAAATCATGCATTGAGTTAAAATACAGAAAGGATTCTGGCTGTATCACACAAGAGGAATTTTTCCATTTGGCCTTCTGCCTCTACTTTCAGCTTCCTTTGGCATTACATCTAAATTCCCCGTTATTCTTCTCTCTTTAGTAGAGAAGATTAAATTAAGCCCTTCTCAAAGCACTAAGATGACAGCATTCAACTCTTATTTTTTCATTTTATACACAATCCATATACTAGATAGACTATCTCCAAGCTTCTATCATTGCATTATGAGATCTGGTTTATCATATGACTGTTCTTTGAAATGGCCTGGGCACAGCTGTGTTTTTGGTGGTGCAGCAATGCAGTCCTCTCAAATGAAGGTCAACTGACAATGTCTCAGAGTCTGGGGCCACCCTATTCAAGGATAAGGCAAATACAAAAACTTTACAAACTTTAGGATCTTCCTCTATGAGTTTTATACAGTTTTCATCCATCACTGCAAAACAGTGACCCCCAGACTAAATGAGCAGACTCAAAAGCGTATCTCAAAACAGGTTCTGAAAGCTTTGAAAAGGCTGTGCCCTCCCACTCTTTCTGCACACACATACACACACTAATTCATCTCTAAGAACCTCCCACTGTGAATAACTGCCCAAGATGACAGACTGTGCCAGTCAGCACAGACACAGGTGAGGTTCACTGCAACTATTATTTCTGCTACTCACACGTTAGCAACTATCAGTCATCCATAATGATCCTGTGGATTTCACAGTTTATCTGAGGGAAATCTGCTGTAAGCAGCAAGACCTCCTCAGCTCTCCTTCAGCCCTCACATCTGGCCCGGTACTGTTTTGCCTTTGAAAATTCTAATGTCACTGATAAAAAATAAACAAGATTTTTTTTCTACAGCAATCTGTTGCGAAGTAAAATCCCCCCACTGGAAAACTGAGCACTTAAGTGGCAGGAAATAAAAATGAGTAAACCACTAAGAGCAGACAATGTTTTGGAACAGAGTTAGGCTTTCAATGCCAAGATTTCAATGAGACAAAAAAATCCTCAACACAAAGTGTAACAAGATCCCTCTGTTATGACACCCTGGAACTTTCTGTACGTGCTTAGGAGGGCTTTACCAGTCACAAACAGATTCAATTTCATAGAGACTCACCCAATAACTTCCTTGTCTTAATCGGGTCATGCTCGACTTTTATGAGAAAAACACCAAAATAAAACAGCAGCATCACCTTTTGAGAAAGGCCAGCATAGTAATCTTATGTGTAGCTCAATGGACTGATAATAAGTACACAGACCAGAGACCTCACACTTTTCTATTTATTCCTGTTCTTCTAAAAAGATATTTTGAAAATGTTGGAAAAAAACAACTATTCAAGAGTTAATGCCAGACTACATATTTCTTCCTTATTTCCCAGCTTCTACACTGGCACATTCTTGGGGAAATGAATATATGCCTATTCCAAAGGAAGAGCAAAAATCCTTATCTCCTCAAACAGACGTTTTTGTACTGACTAGTGCCTAGTTTGAAGAAACACATCTGAAGGCACTACCACTACGAAGGCTGTTCTAAAAAAAACCCAACTCATTACTGCCATCAGATCTCAATCAGTTGGGATCAGATATTTCCAGGTAGCGCTTTCCATTCGAGATGGCAGAGCTGCCTCAGATTTCGCGATTTCCTTCGCTCGCGGCATCCTCACAGAACCACAGCTCTCTTCCTTCCCAGGCCAGCAGGACTTCAGCCACAGCCCTGCCACACAGCATGGAGCTGCTATTTATAACCCTTGCAAGCATCTCATGTCTGCCTCAGCATTGTTTCAAGAACAAGCAATTCTACACAGTGTCATCAGAGCTTATTAGCTGCAGCCACACGGGACCAAACCGACTCCACCAGACCATTCCGAGCCGGCTGATGCATCCAGTCCCTAATGGCTGACATTCCACAAGGCTTATTAGATTGTGGGCATTATCATGTGAATACACAGATCCAATTTTAATCTGGCATTGGTCCCAACCAACCTGCTAGAGAGAGAAGAAGAGAGATTCAAGAGACCTGCTTCTAGCTTTCCCTGCTGCATCCAGCATTTTCTGCATTACTGACACATCTCCTTGCACCTCAGATAAGTGACATTTAATTACATGTAACAGCAAAACCCCTCCTCTTGTCATTAGGCAAAGCCAGCATAAAAGTACAGACACTGGTACATTGTTTAAGAAAAAGAAAAGGAAAAAGAAGAAAAAAGAAAAACAAAGAAAATGGCAAAAATAGAAGACTTTTCACAGTAGGGAATTCTTTTCCTTACGAGGTGACCTAGATTCTCACAAGAAGGGATTCCCTTTCTGTATTGTATCCAGGCCTCATTAAACTAAGAAGGAATTTTTATTCTATTTTATTGTTTTGCTTGCTTACCTAGAAATGCAATAGAAGGGCATTTCAAATCTGGCAAAATAAGTAACACCAAGACAAAGAGTAACATGGAGATCCAAAGGTGTGAAGAGGAAAAAAACCAACCAAACAAAGGTCAGGTTTGGTCTCCCCAACAGTTCAGTCTTTTCTCCTGCAATGTAAAGCATAATACTTGCACTTCAACAAAGCACAAGCGTGCATTAACCAAAACTTACAGAAAAAAACATTTGTAGAAGTCCAAACGCTTAGTTACACAAATCCTCAAGAGAAGACTTAAAAGAATCTGCAATATGTAACCCATCATCCAAGGTCATGAGATTTGTGGGGTTTTCAAGAGGATAGGAGGTTACTGCATGTTTTTAAGAGGCGGTTTGTTGGTTTTTTTTGATGACAGATGCTCCCTATAAATTTACTTTAGTAAAATGGATTAGTGATAGAAAGCTTTCAGATGCTGAATAAGAGTTACAAAATTATATAGACATAACAGAAAAATACAATCTTTAATTTTACGCCAAATTTTATGTATTCAGCATTATTACATTAAATATATCCAGTATTTTTCTCTTATACACACATCTCCCTACAGGATGCATTAGTGATTTAGTGATTCTTAATATTACGTCTTAAGGTGGACAAGATGCAAGAGAGCTGCCTCTGATTTCTTCTGTTAGAAGCTACTAAATTACAGAAAATAAACCCCCTGGAATTTCGGTTTTAAATATAGTTTGAGATAGCAGAAAAGAACAAAAGTTCTCTAGTTCCAACCAATATTCTCTGTCATTTAACATAATACAAACCAAGCTCTAAGGATTTCCTCTAAATCACGTATTTGAGGACTAGGAATCCTGGTGACTCTGACTCTAGTAATTTATGTGGAAAAAATCCTCAGGCTTACGAAATTTAATCTAGAGTCTTACACAGATTAGAGAAGGAATTATGAGCACAGTTATTCAGACAAAAAGCATGATTTCCACAGCAGAGCTTCCTTTTCCTTGAAAGTCACTAAAGGAACGCTATCATTTAAGTGTAATGTGAATTTCAAAAGTGGAAAGTCTGCAGGACAGACTGGCAACAAGAGGAGTGCAAAGTCATTTTGTATGGTAACTGATCAGAAGCGTATCCAGACGAGGACCAATTTCCAAATGGTTTTTGCCACAAAACAGAACTAACCAGAAATCAGTTCAGTGATATTAAGTACATTACATGATCTAACTCTTCATACTGAGATCAGCTTTTCATTAATATACACTGACTGAAAACTGCATCAAGTTGAGGGAAACATGAACATGGAATATATAGGTAAAAGCAGGTATATGTCCCTGGCTGGCCAAGCTGAAGCAGTTCTACCAGACTGAGTGGTATGCACAGTGTTTGGAGTTATTTCAATTCCTCCAACACATCCAAGAAATGGCAGCAGGGAATTGCTCTTAAAATGGGATTTATTTTCCATTTTATGATCCAGGTTTTCTGCTGGCTATGAACAAATATTGCTTAAATTTATTACAGAGATAGGACCTCTTGAATCATTGGAAAACGGATTTTTTCCACAGATTTTGTTGTTTTTTCCTAGTTTAAGCATCTGTGCTTGAAGAAAAGGATTCAGGCATTTAAGCCACTTGCTAAATCTTTGTTATTTCTGCTGTAAACCCTTCAGGTTCCCCAGAATTAGCTGTAAATGAGGATACCTACAGGATGGAGTTGTAGGAATTAATGTACTAAAGCTACTGAGGAAATGTGACAGATGGAAGGAGCCAGTACAGGTCTCAACCCCAAGTCACAGGAATTTCTGACAGCTCTGAAAGTCCAGCTCTTCAATTCCACATTATTTAACATTCACTAAACAACTGCATCACCAATTTCAATACCAAGAATTTCCGAGGCTGACAAAATGCCTCCATATTCACGGACAAACCAGACACATGGGGAAAAAAATATAGTGAGCAGATGAACAGTTGGAGCTGCTGATCTCTTAATTGGTCTGACATAAAATAAATAAATAAATAAATAAATAAATCTATCTATGTAGCTCATCCAGCAGCCCATGGAAGAGTACTGGGCAGGATGTCTGCATCCTGGTGATGAATGTGATGGGCCAAGTCTTGAAAAATCATTAGGAGAGAAGTGCTGGATACCTTAAGAGCCTGAAGACAGACTAAGGGAGAAGGGTTTTCCCGTGCTTCCCTTTCCTTGTTGCAGGAAGAAATCAGGCAGAGAGAAGAGCTGGACAGGTGGAAGCAGCTGGAACAACACAATTTCCTTCCTAGGCATAAGAGCTGGTAGCCTATTAACTCCCACAGGATACCATCTTCTTGCTTTGAGATTCGATACGTAGTACCAGTTCTTCCCCAAGAGTCTCACTTTCTGTAAGAATTTATTTTCTAATTCTCACGTTGGGAACGTGAGGGTGGCTGTTAGGGGTAACTTGATCATACAGTGGAGGCATGTGGATGAGACAGGCCATAAGGCAAGGGCAAAACACAAGCCTGCTTCCCAGAGTAGTCATTTAAACTGCCTATGAACGTTTGGTGCTTCTGCTGGTTGGCCTCCTCTCCCCTGCTGTGCTGAATCAAAGCTTCATAAAGTCCCTGCTCTTCTCAGAATGCAAAAGCAACACTTGTGACAGGCAGAAAATATTACTGCTGGCACTGGGTTGTCAGTTTGTCAGGGGAGAACTGCACAACCAAAAATCCTGCACAATACAAATGAAATTATGTTGTCCCTGCCCTGGAAAAATAAAATCTGCATTTAGCACTTGAGAGCAGCAATAATTGCACGCAAAGCCTGGGGGAAGATATGAAAAATCAGAATAGAGAAGAGAAAGGAGATATGATAAAGCAAACAACACAGTCTTGAAGAAAGAAATCTGTCTGGACAGTAGTCCAATATACAAAATTTGCATAACACATAAAACCAGAACTGAACCGAAGTAGACCAAAGCCACTTCGGATTGTGAATTTTTGAGTGATTTTTGAAACAATCCAAACCTGTGTTCCTCAAAGGAAGCTGTGATAGGAGAATGGACTGAATTCCAGATGGAGACCTAGAACATCAGTTTACTTATGAAAAAAATACAAGCTTTAGATTTATAAAACATCCCACTGAAATGTTTCCTAAGAAGAACCCTCCTGACTTGAAAACATCACTTGGACTTTTTCCTCTCTCACAACTTTGCAAAGTCAGGAGATATGTTTATATTGCCTACTGAATGATACATAACAATTATCAACTCCTCATCAGCATAACTGTTTCAGAACACCCAGGAACCTTTTCTAGGTCAATAGATTGATCTACATTGCTGCATTTAGGTTCTAAATTTATGACACTCAAAGATTAATAAAATCACTAAGTTTATGGCTTGGATGTGATTAGAATAGATTGCAAAATCTTGACCATTGGTAAAAACAATGTATAAGCAAGTGTAAAGCTGGGCTTCAAAACCAGCTAAACAACAGTGAAAACCTAATAAGGAAAATAAGGCAGGCAATACTGACACTTGTGGTCAATCCTAGATTGCTGGTTTTGATTCAGTTACAAACATGCATGTGATAGCTAAGGCATATGTTGGGATCACAAAGTAGCCAAGTAAATTATTTTACAACCCTGTTTCCACTTCAACTGAACTTATTGGAGAAGTATTCTTTTTGAAGCAAAGAGAGGAACAGCCACTGGCCATATACTTAATAGTTCTTAACACAAAAAATTAAAACCAAGCATTTATGACACTCTGCATTAACACATTTCCAGAAGGTAAAAATAAAACTTAAAAGCAAAAATAACCAATCTTGAAAATGTTGCCATTAATCATTCTGAACTGTCACTTGAAAGGTTTCCAATGCATTACAGTTGAAATAATACTTCATTTTACTATGAAAAAATGGAATAAACTTTTCAAAATATTCATGGAGTATCCAGAAACCATGGTCCACATGGGAACACTGATAGGTCAGCTATGGTATAAGTATTTATTTTAACTCTCATGGGCCTAGTGGCCACCAGGCAGAAGGTTACCAAGCAGTACACGCTTGACTATTGCGACTACTCAGGACAGGTTTGAGAAATTCCTGCTAATGTTGTCGAGATGGAACTTTACTTAATGGCTCAATCTAAGAGTTTATTACAAAATCAGTTAGACAAGATTCTGACGAAACCCTCTAAAAAAGACATGCAGAGAGTTTTCAAAGTTTTTTTGAAGAAAATATTCCAAACCTACACACCTTTGTTTTGCCTAAGTGCATTTTGCTCAGCTCACAGTTGCCACGTGCACAGGTTATTGTAAATCACCATCTTCTCTTACTCCTTGAGTCTGGTTCCAGCCTTGCAGGGCTCACTGAACATTCCAGTGTCCACCGGCCACGGTAACTCTGCCATGTTCCCAACACAGCCTGGACATCTTCACATCAGTTACTCCTTGTAGTCTTAATAGGTGGCAGCATTTCAAACCCTAACATTGCAGCTTCTAATTTAAGATGTAACCATAGTAACATTACAGAACATACTACTCCCTGGATCAAGAACAAGCAGTCCACTGACCCTTCATGGTGAGATTTAGCTGAAATAAAGCTCATTCCAACCTCCAGCCCAGCAAGATTAACAAAACCTCCAGGTCCTATTTCCTGTACAAAGCAAGATCTGCCCTCCTGAAACACCCAGAAACATAGAGGATCATATAAAAGTGGCTAAGAACAAAGTGCTATCAAAGGAATTTCTTCCTGAAACTTTGACTCTAAAGCTACATCAGTCACTCCCAGACAGAAAGCAGTAGAAAAATCAAAGGTTTTTCCTTACTTTTCTGTAAGATGAGCAGACTTGCTCATCCTTTATTTGAAAAAAAAAAAGAGAATGAACAAAAGAAACTGGTCATTAATATTTAAGAATTCAATATTCAATTTGTTCACAAGGCAAGATGACAAATTTTACACATATCAACAGACAACAGCTCTGCCTGAACTTTACAGGCTACACACAAGGGATATATGGTCATTTAATTAAAAGCCAAAGCTGATGTCTGTTCCTTTATAAATTTACTTTCAAAAAGATTCTACTTAGAAAAAACAGCCCTAGGGTTTTTGTACCTTTAATATTTACCAATGAGTATTTACAGAAAAATAAGAACAGCTCTGCCCACTCCAATATGTAAACATACTACGTACAGCTCACAAGCTTCAGGAGGGACACCAGGTACAGTGTAGCAGTAGTAAATAAATTAAGTTGAAACAGTATGGGTTTTAATAACCATTCTGTTGAGATTTAGACTTGCTTCCCAAATACCATGTTACATGTCTTATCTGAAAATTCAGAAGTCAGAGGCAGATTTACATGCTTGTATTTGACAAAGACATTATATCTTCTATGCAAATCAACACGGGTAGATTGACTACATGAATAACCCACTTGATTTCCTATTCGTAGCCTGGAATGCAGCAAAGTGACAGGACTCCTGAGCATACTGTCACATGTTTGTATATGTACAGCAACAGAATGTACAAAGTTCTGGATATTATGTAGGGCAGGGATAAGACAGCTTTGGGTGTTTAAGTAGAAAATTGAGTAGACTGGGCACGCATGAAACCTGTCAAAGCACTGATTCACAATTGTTCATGAAGGTCCCAGATCAGTAAGGAGTGCTGGACACAGACCCTCCTCTCTCACCCCACTGCTGTCCCCTCCCTTCATTTTGTAAACACAAAATTTCTCAGAGTGGAGGAGGTACAAAGTCTTTACTGATACGCACTTTATATTGAGGAAATACGTTCGTGATCCTTGACCCCGTAGCTAAGGAAGTATCATCCCTTCCCATAACACAACATATAAAAAGGTGCAGATAAGAGAACTTGCCCTCTTCTCTCTTCAGGTGGCTGAAGGTGACAGGTCTCTCCGCAGAGGGTCTTTGCTTGTATAGGCCAGGGCCTGCTGCTCAGACCTGCCGTCCTCTCCGGTCCCTCTGGGAAGCCTGGGGAGTTGGCTGGTGCCTCGCACAGTTCTGCTGCTCCGTTCAGGGAAGTATTTAATCCGTTTTTTTGTATTTATTCTCTAGCTCTCTATTAACGGGGTATATTTGGAGGATATTTGTTTTTTGTTCTTTATCCCTGTTTCCCCTTCCCTTTTCCCTTTTTTCCTTCTCGGGAGCTCCCTATCGTGTGTACAATATCAACGCTGCTTCCGTACAATCCTAAACATCCACTGGTCAGATTATGTGACTAATAAGTCTGTTCTAGAACAAGCAGCAATCACAAGTATCGAGGCCATATTGCTGAGAAAACAGCTGCGCTGGGCAGGGCACGTCTCCGGGATGAAGGACCTTGACACCGCCTCCCTAAGATCCTGCTCTATGGTGAACTTGCCACCGGCTGCTGCAGGAGAGGAGCCCCGAAGAAAAGATACAAGGACTCCCTGAAACAACATCTCAGCCTTGGCCATATTGATCAACAGAACTGGTCTACTCTGGCCTCCAGTCGGGAGGTCTGCAGACACACCATCTATAACGCTGCTGATGCTTTTGAGAAAGCACACAGGATAACCCTTGAGGAGAAAAGACAACGCAGAAAGAATCGTGCCCTGCAGAATATACCACCTAAGGAGTCTTTCTGCTGTGCCTTTAGCAACTGGACATGTCTATCTCATATTGGCCTCTTCAGCCACCAGCGCGCTTGTAACAAACGTGGGTAGAGCCCTTCCCAAATCTTCGTTGGCAAAGTCCAGCCATGATGATGATATATTTTTGCTGTAGCTTTGGCTGTTCGGGTTTTTTCCTTCCCTCTTTGGGGAGTCGGCTTTTTTGCTGGGTCTCGGCAATTTGGCGGAGAGCCAGCTCGAAACTTCCACAATCCTAAAATGCCCTCACATAGGATCATAGGATTTGTGGGAATTGTCGTTAGGTTAGGAAATGCATGCATTACAAACAAGACTGAATTAATAGAGAAAGTTAGTGTACATAGATTATTTAGTTAGGAGGATCTAAATCTGATTATGTTTCTAGTAAATTAGCATAATATGCATCTAGAATAATAAAACACCTTGACTGCCTGGGGAAGCCTTATCTGCCAGTTAGGGACATACTTACCCCCAATCCTACAAATCAGACACATCACATGATGGAGCAATTATAGTTTCTTCATCCCTTGGCTAAACAAAAGTCTAAAGAGCTAGTCATTAGCTTTTCAAAACAGAGTGGATAAACACAGTGACTAATAAATACCTGGGTAAGTATGCTACTAGCTTTCTATTGTCTGAGCTATCTATTGTGGTATTTTACTTATACAGTAAATATAGTAAGATGCTTCAGCATAGAAGGGTCATCATTGAAAGGAGAGAAATGAAAGGAACACAAGTTTCCTTAGGACCAGAAAGGCAAATTCTATGATATAGGTATGTCTGTAACAGACAAAAGACATTTTAGATTCATCAATAATTGAAATTAAGTGCCCCCAACTCTGCAATGCCAGACTTCAGGCTTTACCACAGCAGAAAGTCATTAACAGCAGAGAGGCAGCTTAACAGTGTCCTTATACATCAGTGTTGTTCAGTTTAATTGAACAACCTAAGGTAACAAAAAGCAGCTTTTATAGAGTAAGCATGTGCTAAGGAAATCCGAGCAAAGAAATACCTTTTTATTTTTATTTTGGCATGAAGGCACAACTGATTTACGCTCCAAGAGAGCCGAATGGGTTAAATCAATCTTCAGCATCTAAATGCTTATAATTCCCTTGCACTGCAGAACAGCTTTTGGAATATGGGAATAGAACGTCTAGCATTAAAAATCCCCTAGAGAATCATAAGTTACAGTGTCAAGGAAAAGTGAAAACAATCTGTAAAAACCCTCAATTGTTCACTTAATAATCATACAATTTTTATACTCTTCACCTACCACTGTGCATGAACTGAGTATGTATCATTTATCAAATAAGAGCAAGAGCCTGTAAAGCTTCCTGTCTGCCTTTGGATTTAGTCAAAATGAATGCAAACAATCACGTGGGATTCAGCCAAGCAGTGACGTTAAATTCTGCTCTGTCAGAAGACAGCATCTGTCAAAGCCCACATTTAAACTGCTGCCTGCCTGTGCAGCAGCCGAAGAACTACGGAATGGATTTTATACACCAGAATTCTGGGTTAAAACAGCTCCAAACCATTTCTATTACTGCCTAGCAACAATGAAGGAAGGAACAGAGGGAAATCCTATTACTGAAGACAACTGAAGCACTACGCGCTAGCACTCCCTGCTAACACTACCATTAGAAATATGGATACTGGGGAGAGGAGAACACAGCACTGCATTGTCCGACACGGGAAACACCAGATGTAAAAAGCTCCGATGCATCGGCTGTGAGCGCCAGACAGCCCCGCTCCGAACAGAAACGAGAACTACTGTCCTTTTGTTTGCAGGATGAACAGAAAGCCCCAAGACAAGGACGACACTTCTAAGCAAGGAAGGTAACACGGCAACGGGCAGACAGATGGACAGAGTGGATGCCGAGGGGAGCGATCGCAGGAAGCAGGGCTGTGGGGGGATGTGCGCATGTTCGAGAGCATCTTTTCTGCTGAAGTGATGGCGTGCCAAAACTATTTTCTGTGGGTATAATCCTCGCACCATAAATGGCCTGACCAAGGAAGGTATGTCAAACCCTCGTGTGTGATATCCATTCGGTTGTCTGTTACCTTTTCAGCCATTACAGATAATGATCGTTCCTAATTTGCAGAGCCCTGAGATAACACTGTCTCTGAACAGGGAGAAGGAATTCTAGCAGGTTTTCCTCTCCCCCTGCACAATGTCACTACCTTACACTCACTAAATGCACTGCTTACAGTCTGCCAAGGTTGGTGCGGCTGGAGAGGAGGGATTAGAGGGATAATGTAGCTACTGTAATGATTGCTTTTAACTGAGAAATTAAAAACTCAAACCCCTCCAAAATAGAAAAACCAGTTAGAAATCCTCTCAAACTAGGTCAAAATTAATCCTTATCTGAAGTAATCTTAAAGCACTGGTAAAATGGCCATAATGTGACATACTGAGAGCACTGAACCATCAAAACAGACCATGCAGTCAAAAGACATTATCTTAACAGCCCCTCCAGACCTTTTTACACTTGCTTTTCTTCCCCCCAAACACAAGCAAAATGTCATCGGGTCAGTATCAGCCAAGCATAAACTGGGAGCGTGCAAAAGATTGGGCATGATTTAAACCATCAGCAGTGCAAACAGGCACCACAATTTACAAGTAACATCAGGCTCCCCTGACATCCCAAAAGGAAACCTTCAAACACTACACACTCAAAATGGTAAGCACGTAACTTATCTCCTGCCATCACTGCAATTTCTGTTTAATATGAAAACACTGACTGTTTAACTTGGATTGTAAAATGACATTCCATCTAATTGCCATTCATTTCTATTTATTGTTGAAATTTAAATACTTTGCCACTGGTGGCAAACAAACAAGATGAACATTTGCAGAAATTTAAGACCTACATCTATAGCAATTCAATACACCACAGAAAGAAAGTGCTTATCTGCAGAATCTACCAATATGCTATAATAAATCATTGAAAGTCAATATAAATGTGGTTTCTTTGCCCAAGGCAATGCTAACATGCAATAAAACAACTGCAGCCAGAGAGAGTTCACAAATCTAAGGATGCAGCATATAACAGACACTGGTTTCAAATCAGTTTTAACACATTCAGAATATAAAGTCACTTCACAGAACTTTTAAAGCAACAACAAAAAAACGTACCCTCAGGCAATACTCCAGGAGAAGCACACTTAGCTCATGGTGAGACTTTCATATCTTGACATTTAAAAACCTGCACATCAAGCCTTATCCCAAGTACTGTTTTGTGCAAAAGATTAATGGAGTTTGTAAGGGAACTCGGACACATTTTCTGAGGCCCAATATGCAACTGCTGCTGTTGTTCATCAGAATACCAACTCAGGCTGCCTTTTAAACTCTTCCCTCTAATTTAAGAGTTTGCCCACAGAGCTAATCAAAATATGAAAAACCAAGACGTGTGAATAGGAAGTCGAATGCTTCAATTTGCAAAGCTGTAATTATAGAGCAGAACTGCAAGTACCAGGAACCAAAACACCAGCAGAGCACAGACCACAAATAAAAATTCAAGAGGCATTCACAGTTTATATATTTGGCATTTGATAATGCATCAGTGACTGCACTGTCAAGTGCCAAAAATGAAGCAGCATTATCATAAATAATATCTTCAAATCGCAGTTACATGCAACAACACTCGCAGAGGACAAGGTGAGTGTTACAGAGACCTTTTGCTACACTTAGGTTTTCTTATCTACTGTCAATAGTTGGTGCCTGTTCATAAGCTTTCTGTGAAATAGAATTTTAAATATTTGGACAAAAGCAGGAATGCTCTAACCCTAAGTAAGTGAAAGAAAATAATATTTTTATTTTACTATTTGATGGTGAGTTTAATGTCTACTGATAGTTTTTTTACGTTATTTTTAAACAATGCATCCTAGCATGTAGTATTTTTTTCAAAGGTGCAGTTGTTGTTGCTGTATTTCAAATGCTTGATACCCCACTGTATATTTTGAAATGTTTTACATACAAATCGCAAAGAAAATGAGCCCCAGTTATTTGAGTTTTGTTTCAGTCAATACTTTCATGAAGCTGAAAAATACATGTGGGTCCTTCCCCTATTCATACAATGCTTTTTTAAAGGGCAAACAGAGACAGATTTTGAAAGAAACTTCTACCTTGAAAAATCAAGGAAATATGTGAAAAATCAAGGAAATAAGACTCTCTTGAAATTTCTTACGGTTCTAGTTCCATCCATCAGTGTAAAACTTATTTTCATGTGCACAGTGTGAGCATGTAGGCTAATCAAAAAAGGTTTCAGCCATTACAACTGCCTTTCCTGGGACACTTCCTCAGTGCATCATGCAAAGACAGCACCTGAAAACAGTTTTTTGTTTAGACAAATATTTATGTAACTTAAGAGTCTCACTTGCGCCTATTGCCATATCAAAGTAGGTGCACAACAAAATACTACCTAATTAAATATTAAACACAGATTAGCAGTGCAGCTCATATTTGCTGAAATAATTCCATCTAATGGCTGTAGTTTTGTAAGTGGAACAATTCAGTGTGACAAAACTGATCTGAATTCTAGCTGCTACTCCACATTCATGAAATTCTGGGTTTGACTTTCTTCCTAAACTGTGTAAGCATGCAATGGAATGATAATTAATCAAATATTCCCACTGCTGCCTTCCAGCCTGGTATCAAACAATTAACTTCCTTGAGATCTAGAGTATCCCTTGAAATGGCATTTATGTTTGCTGATGCAGAGATATTCTTCCCAAACAGCCGAGTGCTCATAGAGAACTCACTGCACACTGCAAAAAAACTAAAAATTATGAATTTTGAGAGGAGGCTTCTGTTTTTTCAGCAGGCAAAAGCAGGTTCAAGTGGTCAGATAGACATGAGCCTTTCACATTCGGGGCTTTTCTTTGCATAAGGACAACGTCCGAGTTAAAGCGGCATAAACGTGGCGCATCAGGTTAATTCTGAATGTTCTTAGTTTAGACACAGATGTTTACGATTTTTAGGGAGGCAGCCAAGTCTCCGGCAAGTGGCATCAGCCCCACGCGGTTAAATTAAAAAAAATAAAAAATAAAAAATCAGAAATACTTTCAGCAAGCCCGAAAGCCCAAACGCATGAACGCTGGGCAGCAGCAGCGGGGCGGGATCCCCGGGCCGGTGTCCGGCTGTTCCCGAAGGCCCCGCGGCCCTTCCCGCTCCCTTCCCGCTCCCGATCCCCTCCCGGGTCACAATTCCCGCGCGCTGGCGCCCCCTGGCGGAGGTCAGCGGGGCGGCTCCCGCTTCCTGCCGAGCCCTGTCCGGGAGCAGCTCCCGCTCCCAGCGGAGCGTGTCCGCTCACACACGGCCAGTGAGTAAAACAAACCCTTTGCTGCGCTTCTCTCCCCGCCCTTCTGAAATGCAAATAGTCCCCTACGTGAGCCGGGCAATTTAATATTATTCGACTGACATCTCAAGCTACTTCCTTACAATCTTAAATCCTGTCATTTCCCATGTAACGCGTCACTTAGTTTTTAAATGCGTAAATTAATCCAAATATTGGTTTTAGAAGATAGGGAAGCAATTAATAAATTACACATTTCTATTAGAAATAGCATTTTTTATGGACTCTTGTTCAGCTGTCATCCTTTTTTCCTATACAAAACCCTGGGGCCCAGAAATAAATTAGAGCAAATTGAAAATCACAAACGAATTGCTTCTGTGCAGTGAAAGGTTCATTTACGAGATGATGTGATCAGCTTTTAATATGCAGCATCATGAAGCTGCCATATTGACTCTGCTCCTGAATATGAACAAAAATTTAAGAGAAAATGAAGCACAGACTACTTTGGCACTTTTTCTTACAGCTACAGCTGCTGGTCACAATACTTGAAATTTCTGACTGGTACAAGAGGTACAGTATTTACATACGCATTTATAGCGAAAAAACCAGAATCACGATCATCAGATGGTTTGCCAGAAACTTAGTGCTGTGCAATTTTACTTCCAGTTAATACGACACTACCCAAGATCTCTGCCTACTAAAAATCAACAGCTTAATTTTAATTCCGCTTCCTGTGAGCCTGTCACCACAGCCAAGTGTTCCATTCAGTATTTTCCTTGATGGTGGAGTAGAAGGTTAAAGGTGCCTGAAAGGTGACTGAAAATGTTATCCTGCATTACCATCCGAGGGCTGTGCACGGAGGTTACTGGACCCTGAAAATTAATTTTGACAGGTGCATCTTCTCGTTGACTTTCCGAACACAGCCGGGGCCGGTGGAAGCACGCCAGGCAGTGTACTGTGACTAACACAGCTCTGCCATAATCAACCTTGCGCCGTCTGTCCCAACACCAACACATGACCATTTTGCAAAAAGGGTTTTAAACTGAGAGCCGTCCTAGCCTCTGCATGTCAAATCAATTTTAATTAATGCCAATAAACCTTCCATCTGGTATCAAGGCTTTTTCATTCAGTCCTCCTTTAACACTGTACAAGGATTTCACAGTTAGTATATATGAAGCTATTTACATGTACTTCACACTTCTCCCTGCTAACATGATCAATTATGGGGTTTTTTTCCTTTTTATCTTTGGCATCCAGGAGGTTTGTCAAAAGTTTTACTATTAAAAAAAAAAAGCATTTCTAAAAGCTAACAAATCAAGTGAAATCATAAAACAAGGTTGGCTTTTAGCATAAATCAATCTTGTTTCTATTGCCATGGACTTTTTTAAAAAAATTAACTCAATTTTCTGTTCATATCTACTTTCTATTTGTAACCTTTCATATTATCAGCATGTAAAATGAAAGATTTCTGATTTTTTTTTTTTTACTCTTTACAGAGCGAGCCATTTGCAGACAATTGCTCAACATGAACGAAAGAAAATGAATACCAAAGAATAGCAGTGGATTGAAAACCAATCGGAAAAGCATTTTGCTTGACCATTGTCTCATTTCCCATCATTGGATCCTTACAACATGCTTCAGTGGAGGAGACGACACTGCTGCTTTGCAAAGATGACCTGGAATACCAAAAGGTCTCTGTTTCGCACCCACCTCATGGGCCTGATCTCCCTGGTGTTTCTGTTTGCTATGTTTCTGTTCTTTAATCATCACGACTGGCTGCCAGGCAGGGCTGGATTCAGAGAAAATCCCATGGCTTACACTATACGAGGATTTAGGTCTACAAAAATCGAGACAAACCACAGCTCGCTAAGAAACATGTGGAGAGATGCTGTACCTCAGACACTCAGGCCTCCAACAGTCACCAACCCCAACAACACGGATCTGTCTCCACAGGGAGTAACTGGTTTGGAAAACACCCTCAGCGCCAATGGAAGTATTTACAATGAGAAGGGTACTGGGCATCCGACTTCGTATCATTTCAAATACGTCATCAACGAGCCTGAGAAGTGCCAGGAGAAGACCCCTTTTCTAATACTGCTCATAGCTGCAGAGCCAGGCCAGGTGGAAGCCAGACAAGCTATTCGGCAAACTTGGGGTAACGAAAGCCTGGCACCTGGCATCCAAATTGTTCGTATTTTTTTGTTGGGGTTAAGCATCAAGATAAATGGATACCTCCAGCGCACCATCCTTGAGGAAAGCAGACAGTACCACGACATCATTCAACAAGAATACTTAGACACTTACTATAATTTAACCATTAAAACTCTGATGGGAATGAACTGGGTTGCAACCTACTGTCCACATGTTCCATACGTTATGAAAACTGATAGTGATATGTTTGTCAATACCGATTATTTAATACACAAGCTTCTGAAACCAGAACTTCCTCCAAGGCACAAGTATTTTACAGGTTATTTAATGAGAGGTTATGCACCCAATAGGAACAAGGATAGCAAGTGGTATATGCCACCTGATTTGTATCCAAGTGAACGTTATCCTGTATTCTGCTCTGGAACTGGTTATGTTTTTTCTGGAGATTTAGCAGAAAAAATCTTTAAAGTCTCCTTAAGCATCAGACGTTTACATTTGGAGGACGTGTACGTGGGGATCTGTCTGGCCAAGCTGCGGATTGACCCCATGCCTCCACCCAACGAGTTTGTCTTCAATCACTGGCGAGTTTCTTACTCTAGCTGTAAATATAGCCACCTTATTACCTCCCATCAGTTCCAACCTAGTGAACTGATCAAATACTGGAACCACTTACAACAGAATAAGCACAACGCCTGTGCCAATGCAGCGAAAGACAAAGCAGGCAGGTACCGCCACCGCAAACTGCACTAGAAGGACGAGGCTCCCTCTGCCCACGTGCAACCTGTAAATACTGCTGAGTGCATGTACAGTGAACATGGATGAGCTTCATGGGACAGCCTTCAGTTGATCCCCATCACATAGTGGAGTCTGGAAATTATTTTTTTAAGTTGAAAAAAAAAAAGTCTAGTTCTTGATAACAGTAATATTATGAAATGATAACCAAAAGGTTTTCCCAGCAAATTTGAGTTAAAAAAAAAGAAAAGATGGTATTAAGGATTTTTGTGTTAATGTGCAATAATAAGCATGCACACTTTGGTGGTACAATTGCTGATTTATGTGCCAATAAAATATAATGGAGCATATTTTCCACACTAAAATTTTATTTTAAAAAATGCATTCATAGCTCTAGTTCTCTTCCATGTAATGATCTCTTGTTATCTAGAATTGCTATAAAATGAAAAATTAAAAACTAAGTAAATGCACAAAGGGCAGATCAGTTTTACTTACAATTATTATACACTACTTTAACGTACAACACATTTAGCAATATCACAATTTAGCAAGACACTACCAGTGGACTCTAAAGCACTAAGAAAGTACTCCTTGGAAGTAGGCCCAGTTTTGGGAGGTTTGCTTATTTGGTTAGGAAGGAGGGATAAATGAAATCAAAGTTCATAAGACTTGCTTTGTACATCACCTTCAGAAATGCAAGTGGTGTTCTGGATGCAACTAAATTCTCTTCAAAGAGCTGACTAAAAGTCACTTCATTCTCTAGAAGTCACAGAATGAGCTCCTAAAGTAACCTTCATGGAAATTCATTCAATCTGCTATTAATTTCCCTACATAACTTCAAGGTAACTGAAAGGCTGATCAGAAATGTAACATGTAAGTTCAAGTCTTGTATCATTCTTGATGAAATTCCATTTTGTCCAAAAAGGGAGAAAACCAATCAAACATTTGTTGATTTTGCTTTTTCCTCCCCTGCCAAAAAACAAGGATCAGTCAAGTGAAAATACATCTGCTAGAGAAAATTAAGCCACACACCTTACTTTATAGGTGGGAAAGGCTAGGTCATAATAAGATTGAGAGTTCCAGATAGCAATATGGGCAAGAACAAAATCCAGGCAATTTTAAACTCACAACATGTAACACTGAAAATAAATTGTGAGAAGTAGGTTAAATCTATTTACAGGTTTCCAGTTTTCTAACAAACAGAACTTTTAAAGCTTACTTTCCAACAGTATCAAATTCAGGTTATTACTGCTTGTCACAGTGCCAGGGTAAGCAATACCCACCTCTTACTTAGCAGCAAATGATAGCACTGCAATCAGTTTTCTGTTTGACTGGGACTTTTTAATTGGATAAAATACAAATATTTGATGTACTTTTATTATTTAATAAAATTGATTATATTTATGGTCTTAAGACTTCACTTTTTATGGGAAAGCTGCTCAGGAAGAAATAAATTTCTAGCTTTAGCATTACTTGGCTATTACTACTACGTTCCCTAGTCCTTAAAGCCTAGTTTTCATACCATGCACTGTACAGATCACAGCAGGGTTTTTTTCGTTGTAATGAAAAGACAAATCATATTACTGAGCACTCTCAGCAGCTCTAGAGCTGTCTGTCTGCAGGAACTTACACGTGTGAACAGAGTGCAATGCGCTGGACTATGTCTCTGAAGCAATTCTAGGAGCTCCTATGGATGATGGGTATTGGAATTTGCTCATCACCAATTTTTTTTGTGAACCTCCATTAAATTTTGTCCTCTGCAGTATTTGAGGTATGCTAATTACCCATTTGTGCATTTCCAAGACAATTCAAATTGCAGAAACGTCTGTTTCTAGGGAAAGTAAATACATGTAAAAGTCATAACTCTCTTCTGCAGAGATTTCTCCAACTAGGTTGAAAGTACATACGCTTAGTTTATGTGATGACTATTGGCATTTGTGTAAGACAGAGGTGTGAGCTGCATTAGAAAAAGTCTTTGGGAGTGTTCTCAACAGCCATTAGTAGTTCTTCCCCACTCAGCCTGCCTGCTTCCTGCCAGCTGACACAGGCCCCAGCAAACAGCCCAGCTGAAAGCCACCCGCCTGAAGTTCACTGTATGCAAGCTTTACACTATAGCACCAATTTTAGACCACCAGAGTGAGAGTCTAAAGCCAGCTACTACTCCAGGGTATTCAGTTTTGGAAGATGTACAGTCCCATAAGTGGCCTCTCCCCAGTAATGCTGCCAAGAGCACAGTCCATCCTCCTGGAGAGGACTTCAACACTGTTCCCTGCCTTCAAGCCATACTGTAATTTGCTCTGCTTGGGTCTTACCAACTCTGGCTAGTTCAAAACGCTGTTACTGGCTTCTGGGTATAGTCCAAGAGGTTAAACCGAAACCTTAAACAGTTTGGCACTTGAATCATCAAGTTTGGCAGCCAAACAGCCTCTCGGGTGCTCCACTTTGGAGCACATAAACAACGTGGATCTGCCCCAGCTTGGCAGAACCACAGCACGATGCCTACGAGTTCAGCCTATCGAACTTCTTGATAGTTAAAATACGAGTGAGGAGTATAAGAAGCTAAATAAAAAGCCATTTTTAATGTCCTCCTAAGGGTCCAACATAATTTTTAACATTTGTATTACTGTTTGGGTATTAATTGAAGCTACTGTATAAATATAGTTGAATCCTTACCAAGATAGCCAAAGGCTACTTAAATCGTTTGCATCCAAGTACTGTTTTCTTGCACAGTTTGTTGCAAAGCTTGCAGAAACAAAAGGGAAAGCCTGTATGATAAAATATGCAATTACAGAATGAAAGCTCTACATTCTCTTCTCTGAATGTTTTACTGCTTTCTAGCTTGTGTTTAAGCTATTTGCTCACTCTACTAGAATATAAAAACAGTTCATGTTAAAAATAGTGCAATAACTATTTATATCATTAAAATCTTGGACAAGTTCTCTCACTTCCTTTCCCCACGAAGCAAGACAAAAAAAATGCATTTTCATTAGCAATAGGATACAAACTTGTAGCTAAAATTCTAACAAGTCTGCAATGCATTTAAAAAAAAAGGGAAAAAAGGATATAACTATTCACTGAATATAGAAATTTGTACGATATTTGCTTTGAATGTTTTTACTTCTCTGTATTTCTGCTTCAGGTTGAAAACAAATATAAAAAGTCATAATGGCTCAAAACTTATGATGGAAGAAAAAAATTATGACATCATCAGTACAATCATTATGGCAAAGGAAAACCTTAGAAGACTTATCATGGTAACAAAAATCAGAAATTGGAATTCCATCATTTCCCCCTATTTATTTAACTAAATAAAGATTTACAAGTTGATACCATAGGACCAAAATGAAGTCCGGCAAAAAACCGTTATTCAACAACAGAACTGTTCCTTTCACATCTCCAATTAAATCACTGATGTGGGTTATTTGCAGATCACACATCAACAGATTTAAGAATGGAAAAAGCACAACTACAGGCTTTAATGTAGTAGAACTGATCCTATCCCCAGTTACTGACAAATCTTTTGTGGGTAAAGTTCACATTCTGTTCTAATCTGAAGAAATTATAGGTAAAGATACTTCCAAGTTTCAGTGGTTGGCCTGAGAGAAAATTCTGTGTCCACAAAGATCTTCACTTAAATTTATAAACTTGAAATTATGGGATGGCAGTGATCTAGAAGAGGTGAGATAGACTGGCTTTCAGGTTAACCTTACTAGAATTGCAATTTAAAATCTGCTTTTCTTTGCAATGCAGTAATATAAAATGTGTCAGTCCTTATTTACAAAATATTTTCAGAATATATTAACATGTTAATATATTAGACATGCATAACTGTCTCCAAACCCATGCTAAATCAGACACTGAAGGGGAGGGAAGCACCCAGAGGCCATTACTTTAGATTGCCTCCCCCTTCCCACTAATTTTCCCAATATGTTAACACAATCCCCAATCATACTTCAATCTAAAATACCTACATAATCCCACAGTGCAAGAACATCTTATCTCTTGAATGAATGCTCATTGCAATGTGTGAAAACATGAGAGAAAGGGGATGAAAGGGAGAGGGAAGATGCTAATATAGAAGATACTACTTCTTACATTTGTGCTGTGAGCAAGAACAGCCTCGTAACTCATTTGCAAAAGCACCACTAGTTGTTTTCGTATGTTTACAATTTTAAATACCATTTCTCAACCCCTATTTTCTGCTGTTGAATAGCACAAACGAATAAATATTGGACAGGTGCTTAATTACACCATGATAACGGCACCTATTAATCAGTTCAGATCACCCTCCCAGAGCAGCCGCTGGGTCGGTGCCGCGCAGTCTCACCCCCCTTGCTGACCACGGTCCCTTCAGATGGCTGATCACACCTATGGCACGTGGCACTGCCTGTATTACTACAAATTACTACTCCCTTCTCCAGCTCTGCTTTCCAAGGCCCAGCCACTCTGTTTGGGAGCCCTGGGGAAGGAGGGAGGCAGGGAAGCTGCACTGTGGAAATGTAGGTCAGGAGGGAGAGAACGTGGTCCCTGCTTTGTACCCACGGCGGGAGTGAAGTCAAAGGCTTTCCAGAGCAGGAGATTGGGGGAGGGCTGTGGAAAACAACTTCTTGCAGCAGATCAGTTAAAAAGGTGCTTGAATATCAGGAAACAGAGTGACACTAAAAATGCAGCAGCTGATCAACACCACGAGGATTAAAAACATAGAGCAGGCTCAGCTATAGGGGAAAGCATTACAAAACTGAGGCCAAATTAGAAAGCAGGATCTGGAATTCTAGTGGTAAGTGTTCACACTTCTCTAATTAGAGAGAAAATAACCTATGAGGTAAATCCATTCTTCTAACAAAATTTTTAGTTTGTGGTTGCAGTCCATGTGCTCTTTTATGGCCTGAACCAAACGACAGGATGTGACACAATGGCATGAACAGCAGGTCAGTAACTCCACAAGAAGTATTTTACATATAGGACTGTCAGTGCACAGGCAGACCAAAAGCAAAGCAAACTAGATCACTGGTGCCTAGATTTACATTTCATTTTCAAAGAATGAGTTCATTTCAGTCTTCATTTGTTCCAGGTTAACTCAAAAGAAATCAAGCCTGGTACAGTATGGCACCTTCCTTTCACAGTTAAAAGACTGCAAAGGAATTTAGCTGAACACGGGATATGGATGAAAACTACCACATTGCTGTTCTGATATTGCCATGGCAACAGTTACAAGAGCTCTCTTAAGCATTTAAATCTGACAGCTTTCACGATAACCCTAACTGAATGATAGTAATGATGCATTTTGGTTCATGAGCTAACTGCTGTATAACCACAGTGTATGAACTGTTCCCCTCACTTTTCTCAACTCTATGCTTTTTGGTCAAAACTTTCTGACCGAGACAATAACCTTGAATTACCACTCAAAAAAAAAAAAGTCACTCCAGCACAGGGAGTACTCATGGCTTAAAGCTTTATGTACTCTCAAAGGTTTCCATTTGACTGCTTAAGTTGTGCACAGTCGGTGTACAGGGTGGAGAAGTCAAGACTGCTAAAATCTTTGACGGGACTTTTCTCAAAGGGCTTTCGTTCGCCTGGGAAGGCTGCAGAGAAGAAAATGCCTTCTGAAGTGTGGACTGAATTGTTGCTGACCTTCAAGGTATCATTTGGTCAAGAAAAGAGAAGGAGGAAGAAAAACCAGTGGTTTTTTTACAATCTTTATCAGTTTGCAACCAATATACACTTTTTAAAATAACAAAACACTGCAAGCTGCTTTACCTCACTGGAGGCCAAAGTGCATTGAAGAATACACAATGTGCCTCTTAGGACCAGGGCATCAGAAGAAGGCATCCTTTCCTTTTAGGCTATTTAGTTTTATCTAACATTAATTGGCATTTCAGCTGTTTAATATGAATATTCCGTAAACCACTTGCTCTCATCTCCCAGATGCTCCGTGTGGGCATAATGGAGAAGTCTCTTTTTCTTTACCTCATTAAAAAGTGAAGTGTGTGAAACATATTTCTCATCCTAACATTTTAAGGATACCAGCTTTGATACTGTCTTGCAGTATATTCAGCCGAAAAAGATGAAGAAACTGAAAACAGTGTGAGATCCTTAAAAATTTCCCAAGATGAAAAAAATTGAGATTAGAAGAAACAGTCATGCTTGCAAGGATCTAAGAGATGAATCTTTTCAACATAAAAAAGTCCTCAGAAAGTAAAGTACTCTCAGTTCTTTCCCTGTTAACACTTTTTAAAGTTTTATATTAAATTAAAAATTAAAAACAACTATGCCATCCTAAAAAACCACTAAATCCCTTCACTCTTGAAAAACCACAACCTCACCTCATCTTTTCTAGTGGAAAGGCCAAGTGTTCCCACATCTCCAGAAGCTCAAAGTTTAAAACAAGAAAAACCAACTGCCACAAGAAATCCTTTGTAAATAAAATACCAGACAAGCCACCAAGGAAAAAAAAACCTTGTTCCCTCCCTTTTCTAAATATTTAACATATTCTGCATTTGAACAAGCTGAGGTCTAAGCACTGTTTTGAAAACAAGAATAACCTCCAGTCTTGTGGGTTTCATTCTGGATTTGTGTGTCACAGTCATCACTTTCAAAAGAAGCATCAATTTTGTATTACAAAAAAAAAAAACCCAACAAACTAACCACATCATACTATGAACCTGATTTGCCATAACCTATAGGTTGATGCAAGATGATAAAACAAAAAATGAAACCCTGGAAAACACCATCTGTGACTCAGTCAAAAATGCAGTGCTGCTACTTAATGCAAATGCCAGCCTTTTTATAGGTATTCCTCCAAAGTCCACCTAGACATTGATTTTTGTAGCCATAAAAATTCAACTCAATTATCCAGCCTTCTGAATCAAGAGAATAACCAATTTCCCCACTGTATCATCTTTGAATAATTTAAAATATTGGATTTTATTGACTGTTTTTAAATGTAGAAAAAGGTAACATTTTTGTGTCCCAAAAACTGAAAGAAATAAGATGATTCAGAGGTACTCTTAACGTTACTTAAGACTCTAAAATAAGAGTAAATATCATATACATACCTGAGGGAACAACTAATACATCTTTTCCTCAAAAAGCAAATTACAAAGCTTATGCTGTAGCCACAGTAAGACATACCAAAAGTGAAAAAAAAAAACAAACCACAAAACCAAACCCAACAAACCCATAGAAATCACACAGTTCATAAATAAATGTATCTTCAACAGAGAAGTATTGTCATTAATGCCTCTATTAAATGTCATAAGAACAGTCTGCCTTTCAAATCCAAGGTGATTTTTGAATGCTGATGTAGCAGTTTACTTCTACTATTTCACCCAATTTGAGATGGTTTGACTACTTTGGAAGTTATCCACATTACTTAAATATGCTAATCTTTTCCTTGAATTCTCAAAATGGTAAAAAAATTATAATTAGAGGAAGAATTATAGATGATAACTACAATTCTTTTACTTTACAAAAATTAAAATTTATTCAGATTTAAAAGCCATAGTTACTACTTCATACTATCCTGCTGTGAATTATCCCCTTTTTAAAATGCAGGCAAGTTTGCTTGCTATACCCAGAAACAGTATGATTTTCTTTCTAACAAAAATTCAGTTGAGAAATGGATGCTGCAAACAACTTAAGATATCCAACTTTCATTAAAGTTAATAAAGGAATGACAGTCTTCTGAAAATAATTTGGAGGCTTTAAACCAGAATGAAATGTAATGCTGTTCTATTCATTAAGAAGTGCACTGTCTGGGTCCCTCGACCATTTTAAAAACTGTTTTCCCTTCCACAATTTCCACATTTTCTACTAACAGAAGTTAAACCATTTGAATGACTTATTGTCCAAATTTCATGCTAGCAGAGCGGAATGGAAAAACCAAAATAAAGTACACAATTACATTTCTTCCCTACCCATCCTCCTATTCATTAAAAAACTTCACACACATGAACACACCTTTGCTAACTAATATCTTCTGCACACATTCCATTATCGAGACTTTTTCAGAAACACTACTTTTTATTTTTGCCTCTAAGACTCCTTATGACAATCAGTCAAGTATTAATATTTTACCTCTTCCAATTCTGTAAAAAAACCCCAACAAACTATGAATCTTGATTAAAAATTTTTCACTGTATAACACTTCACATGGAATAAAGAGGCATTTCTTATCACAATATTCTTTTGGACTTATAAGGATTAGCACGTGCAGCACTAATATAGTACTTGGATTCATAAGACCTTGATTTACTCACAGAACAGGTAAATCCTAGAATGTTCATGACAAAACTGATGATCATGATCTTCCACATCTTCTCTGGGCAACCTGTTCCAGTGCCTCCCCACCCTCACAGTAAAGAATTTCTTCCTAACATCTAAGCTAAATCTAAATATCCCCTCTTAGTTTAAAACCATTCCCCCTTGTTCTATCACTATCTACCCTTGTAAAAAGTCACTCACCCTCATTTTTATAAGTGCCTCTTAAGTATTGCAAGGCTGCAGTGAGGTTTCCCTGGAGCCACCTCTTCTCCAGGCTGAAGAGAACCTGCTGAAGAGAACCTGCTGAAGAGAACCTGCTGAAGAGAACCTGCTGAAGAGAACCTGCTGAAGAGAACCTGCTGAAGAGAACCTGCTCTTCAACTCCAGCTCTCTCAGCCTGCCCTCACAGCAGAGGTTCTCCAGCCCTCTGAGCATCCTCGTGGCCTCCTCTGGACCTGCTCTAACGGGTCCATGTGTTTCCTGTGCTGAGGACCCCAGAGCTGGACACAGTGCTCTGAGTGGGCTCTCACAAGGGCAGAGTAGAAGAGGACAATCCCTCCCTCTCCCTGCTGCCCAGTGCTCTGTGCATGCAGCCCAGGACACCAGTGGCTGTCTGGGCTGGGAGCACACACTGCACCTCTGGCTCCTTTGAGCCAACACGGAGCTCTCACCAGAACCCCCAAGTGCTCCTCTGCAGGGCTGCTTTCTATGAGCTCTTGTCCCAGTCTGTGCTCCTGTCTGAGATTGTCCTGACCCAGGTGCAGCACCTTGCACTTGGATTTGCTGGACTTTGTTAGGTTCACATGGGCCTTCACACTCCTCAGCACACCCAGATGTACCATGCAAGGCGCTGGGCAACTTCCATTTGTTTTTTCTGTGACACTTCCAGACTCTCGGGCAAAAATAGCTTTACATATTTGCTGAACATATTTTACACTGGCTTTGTCAGTTACTTGAAGTGAAAAATGATGACAATGAGATGTGTTGCCATAGAATAAAAAGGCTGCCTCCCAACACAGTCAACTAAACCATTGGGCATTTCATTTGTTTCAGTGGCCAATACAGACAAGAATGTGTTTGTCCCTGGCTTTTGGGAGGTCAACAAAAATGGAATTATTTTTCTGTTAATAAAGCTTTCTTTCCTTGCTGTCCTAATTCCCTTTTATAAGTACCTCTTCACAGCTAAAGTTTTTCTCAAGTTATCAAAAAGATAATGTAATCCACTAGAAGTCTCTGCAAAATGCAGTACAAGAAACTAAGCATCTTTCTAAACAAACCCTGTAACAATCTCCCTCCTCACCCAAACACCTCAAAAACACGTTAAACATTCACTATCACAGAAATTTTTAACTAGAATTGTTTCAAACAAGTGAACACTAACTCACTAAACATCACCTTTTTAAGATTGCTTTCAGAAGAGATGACAAACTGCCTGCTTCTAAAAAATACCCCTCTCACTGAATTTTCTATAAAATATTTTCAAAACTGACTGACAAGCTTTAGTCCTTCAGATATCACAAGAAATGGTGAAGACCAACTCTTTGCTTAACAGAGGTGGCAGATATAAGACCAAATCAAATTGAGTTGTTTCAATGGTTTCCCAATGTACCAAGACAGATTTTTAAAAAACCAAGAAGTATAAATAAATGTTGATTAGGACCTGTTATTACAATACTCCTTCCCTAAACAGTTGATCAAATTTAGCCAAGAATTTGCAGAAATATTACCTGAGCTTCCCCATTTACACAAAAATGTAAGGAGAGAACACAGAAATTCACCTACACAGATTCAACTATAGGGATGTTTTAACCTGGGACTATTATCATCCTCCACATATGCAGTATGGGAGCAGAAAATATCAGTGCTTTACTGTGCTGCTGCTAGCTACATTAAATGAAAAATATTTTAAAACCCAGCAAAAATAATTTAGAATAATGGGCAGTAATTACAAACTTTTAAAATGGAGGCACTTCTGTAAATGTTAAAACATCTCTGTCTATTAAACAGAGAGATAAAAGATGCAAAACCCACAAAATTCATACTTTGGAGAAAATACATAGGCAGGACAAGCACTTGTAAGAGAAAATATTCTGCCCTAAGCAGATTAAGTAAATGAGAGGACAAATTTTAAGTGGTAGGCTTCAATTCATCAGTTTAAGTACTGAAAATTAGTGGTTTTCCTTGTGTAATGACAATTGGAATAAAGTGTGACAGCACTGGCTATGCCTTAAAATAAACAGTCTCTCCGTTAAGCAACTACAGCAATTTAATTCCTTTCTCAACTTGAACACCTCAAACATCCTACATAAAACTGAAAGCAAAACTGATTAGCCCTGGGTTTGCCAACCAAAATAAAACCAGAAGTTAAAAAGACCTCTACAATTTTTAACCTTTTTTTTTCTTCTTTTAATACACACAGAACAAGTGCATTATGAAAAATGTAAAAGGTACTGAATTTGCTGCTGAATATACATGCAATCCAGATGATCCTGAACCGTGCATTCTGGAAAACACGCAGTCTTTAGAGGCTAGTTAATAAATACCACTGTGGCTCTGTATAATCTAGCCATTACTACCTGGAGTGAAGAGCAGTAATTTCATTTTATTTGTGGCTCTGGTGCAGATCAAATCTATAATCCTATGCAAGCCAGCAGTGAACTACACACAGCACTAAGAAGTGGGGCCTCAGCAACAAGAGAAGCAGGAATCACATCTGACAGTCCGGAGAAGCTGCTCCCAAACTTCACGGGCTAACAATGACCTAAAGGGTTATCGAGATTCAAGTAAAGGTGAGAAGTCAAAGCATATTAATTTAAATGCATTGAATTCCCACATGAATTTTCCGATGCAGGAGTAAATTGGCCTTCACTCACTGTAAACCAAGGAAATTAAACTACATACAGCTCACCAAAGTAATTTTATTCCTAAAGACATCACCAGCCAATGGCAATTTAATGCAGTGTAACTTATGAATGTTGATGTTGTACACTTTGGTAATTTGCTTTAATTTGCTTGAGTGCCTTGATCTAGATATAGCCTTAAGGAAAACTTGTATATTGCCATATTAGATTGCATCATCCATTGTATTAAGGAGAAAAGGTTATTTGTGAATGGCAGAACTGTGAAGCACTTGCTTTAACTGGAAAATGCAGACAATTATCAAAGACTCTTAACTCCCTAATGACTCCTAGCCACGCTCAGGTGGCAACAGCATCACCCTGGAAAGACCTGAGGTGTTTAATTACAAATGAAAAATAAATTAAGATTTTAACCCTTTAAAATAAATCCTGTTTTGGGGAGCTCAGCAGCTACAAGAGAGCTGTGAGGAAGTTCCACAAGATCCTCGAGTCCCGAAGAGCATTGACTGACAGAGACTCGAAGGCTACCAGGAAGAACAAAGGTTGTGTTTAAGACACAGGAGGGCTTTTCTCCCCCCAAAATGATACACAGCTACTGTTCTCTGATTACCATTGTGTGAGCACAAAGGCATTTCCAGAAATCCATTTATTTTTCATAAAATCCCTAAACAAGATTGGCACCTGGGAAGATCTGCTGCTGAGAAAGGCAGGGAACTTGTGAACTTCAACCATTAAAGAGCTCCCAGGTCAGCACCAGGCTGGAGGCTACAACAGCTGGACGACAGGTTGGGGGGGTTAAAAAGTAGCATATTCCAGAAAGAGAATGCCTGTGGATTCTGCTAGAAAGCACACAGGGTCCACCATGGGTTTCTCCTACAGCAGCTTGGCAATAAGGAGTAAGCAAGACTGCAGCCAGGGCTTTAACAGAGCAGAGAAATATTAAAATATTAAGCAAAGAATTGAAAACTAACTGAACCACGATGTAGATAAGTATATACCTTTATACATGGAAAATTCAGAGTGAAAAACAAAGACTTGAAAGCAAAATAAAATTCACAGTAACACTTAAATTCACACTGAAGTATAACAGATTCACTATAAGACTGTTAAAATTAATGAACTACCAATAAATAAACCCCGAATACATCTTTTTTTCCCCCCATCAGGATAATGTCAAACAGCACACCAAACATATTACAGAAAGGTATAAATGCCTTTCTGCCATTTAACTAGAAGCAAAACACTCCCCCCCAACCATTATCTTCAGACGTGCCAGAGAACCTCATGCTACTTCCCTGACCCTTGAGAAAATAAAACATCTGCCCACTGCATCAGCTTTTAATCTTCTTATGGACAGAATTAATTTAGCTTCCTTCTGGGCAATGTAGTAGGAGAGGAAACTGGCCAAGCCTACTTGAGCCAAAGTCAGTCTTTTGTTTAAAGAACTAAAAAAAGGGAGGAAGCCAAAAAAAAAAAATCATAGCATACTTCTCAGAGCTGTGAACACTCTTTAGTTCTGAAGTATCAATATATTTCTATGTATTTTAGCATAGTTTATAGATGACTTCATTAAAGAAACACTACTTTACTGAACATAAGCAGAAACTCCCTGAAGCATGCCAAACATTAAATGTCAGGTTTATCAATCACTTTCATTCCACTTATGAGAGGCATCAGAAAAAGTTACATTATTTCCTTAAAGGTATGATTCTTATTCATAACTGAGAACTTTCACAAATATTAGTATACTTGTAACTGGTATTTAAATTTAATCCATTCTGGATCTTAACCCGGAGGGTGTGGAGTACTTATTACCTTTTATATTCTATTCCTCTCAGCTCCATATAGAGGAGTAATAAAATCATAGTTGAAAATATTTTCTGTGTATTGCAAATTTCCATCTCTAAAACGTTCCCTGCATATGGATTATTGTTATGGTACTCGTTCTTTAAAATTATCTAATACCCACATTCGTATCTGAAAGGATTACCATTCACAGTGTTTGGTAGTACAAGCCAACTACAGGCAGCTTTCCAGAGAAGAAAATAAAAGGACATTAAGAGTCTTGCTGAGAACTGCCAGGGGAAGGAATCTAAGAGACATATTGAATCTGTGTTTTTGTTGTACAGTACAATAACATGCATATGCAAGTTACCCTTATTAAATATTTAGCTCACCTTGGGTGAGCAAACTGCATGATTAGGCAATTCTTTCATTATTCTGAATGGGAATTGTAACAAACAAGTAAACACCATTTTCAAAAGATTTCAACTACAAACAAGGAAGTTGATTTACATGTTAAAACTCAACCTACAGAATTTGAACGAACTATAAACCTACCCTTTAAAACCAGATGTAGCATTATACCAGGTAGTTCAGAGTCCCTTTAGACTTTAATTTCTAAGACAGCATTATGATCCATTTAGTATTCTAATATGTATTTTATTACTTTAATCAGCATTTCACCTGCTGTTCACGGCCACATATTTTTAGAAGCTTTTTCCTGACATTATTTCCCAGACCTAATTAGACATATGAAATCTACTATAAAAGTCATTGGTTTGTTACAGTTCATGATGTCACCCAAAACCAGAATGGATTTTACAGACCAATAAGACGTAGCTGCAAATATTGTGTAGATTATAATATATTGTATATATTATTAGCTCCAAAACATTTGGCTTAAGGCATTATAAAGCCCTCTCCACCCACAAGTCTTTTGTTTTACTTAGTAATCATGATGAAACACAATTAGGCAGGTTATCTGTTTTGATGACAACTGTATTCCATTTTCATTTCAGTTATTCTGAAATCTGTTTGCCTGATTTACATCAACTGCTCCAAAGATAAGTAGGAGGTAGGGCTGATGAGGGTGCATCATGCAGCACTGCTTAAGTCTCCATATTCCAAAGGAAAAGGAGTGTGGTTTTTCCACCCATCTACCAGGAAACAGCTTTGTTAGCAGTCTACTTCAGTAGCATTTCCTCTCTTCTGCCACACTGTGTTTTGAAACTACTTTCCAATTTCAATAAAACCTGTAGAAAAGTTATTGCCTTTGTCAAATTTTTATGAAAATTGCTGGCCAGGGAAATTAAACCCTCAAATTACTGCTTCCAGGGAGTGAAAGGCAGGCAGTGCTTTTTCTTTGTCTCCTCACAATGGCAGCACCAAACCACCCAAAAGCAAACATCTATAATTTATCAGCTGCACTTCTTTCCACGTCAAGGGAGGGTATGAGGAGACACCCACCTCACTTCGTGGAAGAGAGGTTTAGGTGATTAAAGAGACAAAAGACAATATTTATAGTCCCTATGAAGAAAAACCTAGAGTTTAAAAAAAATATTCTAAATTAAAAGTATTATGAATCGACAGCAACTAGGCTGACAGTCAACTACCAGCAATCTTATCACATCACTGCATCACTTTGCTTAGTCACACAAAGTTTTGCTTTGCACTTTCACTGAATTTTAAAAGCATATCTATTGCTTATGCACAAAATCTACTCACATACCTTTATGGAGAGCCAAAAAAGGAAGATATTTTAATTCCAAAAATACATCCAAAGTCTCCTAAAGCAGCAAAGAGTTTTGACTTCCTAAACCTTAATGTGCCAAATGCAATATTTGTGTTGTATGAATTCTAACCAATATTTTATAGGCCAGCTAATTGAATTATGTATTTGTAAAAAATAGTTGTTCTCAAAGTTATTTATAAATGTCTTTCAATTTACCAACTGCTTTAGATAAACTTATTTCAATTTACCAATTGCTTTAGATAAATTTGACATTTTAAGTACATTGGACAAACCCTCATTATTTAAAATAGTTAAGTACTGAAGATGCAAAAATCCAAGATTAGCTTTTTACATTTTATAAGAACACAGGAATGTTTGTATCTCAAAGAAATTTACATTCACACAATGCATTTATTGACTCACAAAGATAAGAAACCAGATTTATTTTTAACGGATCGTTATCTTCAGTGATAAGTCTCAAAGTCCTATATGTATGAGGTTTGTGTTACTTAGAAAAATCCCAAACCAAAAATCTCCAGAAAATCCCACAAGGTCTTTGGGAATGAAGAGGGGCAACACAAAAAGTGGTGAATGGAAATTAAAAGAGACAATACATCATTGAATGCCTACCTACATGCACTTTCATATATACACAGGTCTCCCCTTAACTCAGCTGAGTGTGTCTTTAAGAGAGTTTTAGATGAACAAAGCCCAAAGAACCACCCTTCCAGCAGCAGCAATGCAAGGAGTTTCTGCAATAGCATATTGCTCAGGGAAAACATAAATATAGCTCCAGATGGCAGCTCAGCAGATCACAATTCCAGGTATATTCTGGAAGGTACGATCACTGCTGCCTAAATGCCAGTTGAGTGAGCCATAACTAATGCAGAGTTCATTATTTGGTCTTTCCAGTCATTTACCTAAGGAGAAAGCCTGTGCTGAAACAGACTGTTATCTAGGACCACCAGTAGCAGACCTGAATAGACCAGGACTTTGCCTACAGATTTTCCTAGCAAAGATAAATAAAACACATTTAAACAACCTGAAAGTGAGGATGATGATTCCAGAGCAACAGTATGTGGCTGCATAAAAGACAAAGGCAGATTAACACCTGGATTTAGATGGAACAATAAAATCACAAAGTTGGAGGCCAAAATATAGTCAGCCTTATCAATTACCTTCTTAAATGTTGCAAGAAGTAACTGCTAAAAAAAGCTTAAAAATATGTCCTATTTTGCTATTCTAACTGGCCCTTCCCATTAGTAACGTTGCACTACATGAAAAACAGTGCTGAATGACATCACCTAAAACCTGTCCCCCAAAGGACTAAGAACCAGGGTTCTTACCTTAGCATTTCATTAACATTTGCCTCCAAAGATCTGGCTCAGTTCTGAGCTCTGCAGGTTTAATGTGCTTTGAAAATACTGTCTGTACCTTACATATTCTGATGTAAGAACTTAAGAACACCTGCTCATAACACACTTGTAATAACTGTACACCTGTGAAGACAGTCTGCCACACTGAGACACCCTCTGGTTGGATTCACACACTACCAGTCACACACTGAAAGAGTTCAATCAAAGGAAAAATCCCAACAAAACATCAAAAGAAACCCACAACTGCAAAAAGAAAAGGAATGGAGGAGCACCTTTAAAATAGCAACACCAGAACAAAGTCCACAAATTGAAACAACAGTCCTTAAGTATGTCCAAAGAGGGCAACAATAAGGACAAAGTACAGAACTTATAAAAATAATTTAAAACATCATAAAGGAGAGTTTACTCTGGCTTAACTAAGTAGTAGTAGATAGCATGAGTGAGATGTACTCGAGACTGGGATTTGAGGCATGTTCCTATGGTTACAATCAAGCTATCCTACTTTCCAAGCTCAGAAGATGGTATGACTATGATGCTAAGTTACACATATGCAAGTACTCCAAGCAGAAAACTTGTTTCCACAAATAATGAATTCTACCTTACTTTATTAAGAGCAAACAAGCAAGTAGTAAAGCATTACGTGGCCTAATGACAATGGCAATATGAAAAACTGAACAGAGAAGGAATTCTCGACTCAGTCATCTCAGATTAGTTACATAAATTACTCAGATGATCATTCAATATTTGAATTGTAACTCTGATTTAGTGACTGCATCATGAATTGCCAAGTGTTAGAAACCTTCAAAACTTTGCTAAAACTCTTACTTAAAGACAAGGAGATGGCTACCCATGTGACTATTTTGAAAACTTGTAGGGAGAAGGGACGTTAAAGTGAACTGTTTTCTGATTCCTCATTTGACACATGCTCATTTCTACTGGGTCTGCAACACCCTTACACCGCCTTCAATAGCCGTGAATAAATTCCAACCCCACATAATAGCTGAGTTGTTCATTCCCCAGTAGAAGAAATTTGATGACAAACTGTCAGGTGAAGATGCAGTTGTTATATATTCATTAGCTGTTTGGAGATAACTTATGGGGGGAAATATGCTAATACCATTATTTAATGCTTGTGCAACACACGATGCTTGATTGTTCAGAACAATTAGGACAAAGTATAAAAATCTGTCACTCGGGTTCAGTTGGTATTTCTGAGCAACACCCTACAAAACTTTCATGCATAGATATAACACAAATCTTAAGATACAAGAAACACAAATGAATCTAAGCAGAATCCTATACAAGATTCAAGTAGAAAGTGAACATGCAATTCAAAGAGCACAAATGAAGTTTCCCAGGCAGTTTTATTTTGGCTCATGTTTCCAAATGAGAGTGACTCCTCCAATACTCATAAAGGATCCAAGTCCTAGTGCACAGTGTACATGGCAGATGAGTTTGTCAAGGGATACTCCCAGGGCTAGCAAATACACTCGTGTCATTCAGCTTTAGATCAAGACAGGTCTAGCAAGTCACCTTACAACTCATATGAAAAATGTTTGAGGCTTTCAAGCTTTTGTAAGTAAAGCTTCCTGGATGTCTCAAGCCACTCAAGGACCTGACAGACACGCCACAAGCACACTTAGCACGCTGACACAATCAAGTTCAACACACAGCAGTGACTCCAGACACGTTCATTCAGGAACAAAGCCAGGTCTTGCTCCCTCTTTTGTTCAGTAGCGTGCGGGGCAACAGAGCAATGCCTAACTTTCAGAGGCATAACTGGTTATACAACATCCCCTTCTTTTCTTGAATTTGCAGTTCTTAGTCTCAAAATAAAAGAGAACCTATTATGAGGGACAAAACAGGCAGTTCTATTGTATAATGCAGCACAACAGCAAGATGTCTTGGCACAGATGTACACGATTTACAACCACAAAGAAAACGAGTGCACACCATTGTTCAACCTAACACATTTTCTTGAAAGCAGCATTTGTATGTGATTTTCCTTGGTCTCTATCAGCTTGACTATTTACACTAAAACTCTTTAAAGGAAAGTAATGTAATATTTGAAACATGACTGAGGCAATGAAATGCCAACCACTGAAATTGTTGTGTGAGCTTAAACTATAAAATACAGTAATAGTCCTTAGGAAACTTGGTCGCATTTCATCCACTCTCATTAGAGTAATACAGACATAGAAAACCCTCTTGTTTGTTACCCAAGAGCAGCATAAGGTTGCTGGCAGATGTTCTGGAGAAGCATCCATTTCTCCAGCTCAAAGATTTTTTGAGTTCCTGGGCATGTCCTAGCCCTTAACCCTCACGGACCAAGAACCTCACAGGTATGTCTAAATTACAGCTACAGATAAGTATATATAACGTGGAAAAAATTTACAAATCCAATGAAAACAAGTCTCTACCTCCAGCATCATCTATGGAAAACTCTTCTAAAAAATATGCCCTCCATGCAAATCTATTTAACAGCTTTCTTCACCTCCTCTTGATGGTTAATAACTGAATAGGATGCACACAGAGAATTCTGCTCAGCCCGTGGAGAGAAGCGGGGGCTGTTGTTACACTCACATTGAGAATAATGACCAGCTTATGCACAGGCTGCATGAAAATTATGCTCCACTTCAGAGCCTGTTTCAAACACTTTCAAAGAGTCCATTGTTCTGTTGACCTCCCTCAATACCACTTTCCTCAAACATTTTAATGAGACTAGGACATGACACAGAAAACTGGTAACATGTGGATAAGTAGGTACCTCTCCCCTATCTCTAATATTTAACATGCATTAAATTTTTACTTGTGTTTTAAAGATAAGGGCCATTTATCTGTACATCGAGAGACGACGTCCAATTCCACCATATGCTTCTGAAAGGTCATTTCAATTTTTGGCGCTGAATCACAACCTTAATTCCTCATGATCAGTTATAGAGATCTTGTGGATTTACCTGCTCACACAGAAGCATATCAACTAACTGAAGTCTTTCCTATAAAATACATGCATCCACCATGTTGTTTGCTTCTGCCCCAACATGCTTCCTCTCCAAGGACCCAGCCCGTGAAGTGCCAGAAACTTAGCAATTCCATTTGTTGTTCTACACACTATTTCTTTGAAAATACAGAGGTTAAACAATCTCTCAGTTAAAAAAATAAATAAAATTACAGAGGTCATACCAACTCAAAAGATTTTGAGTGCAACAACAGCACAATCCTTAGATTAATTAATGCCCAAAATCTGATACTGACCACAAACTGATGAAAAACACTGTTGACCTTAGAGGTGCTGAATCAGTCTTCAGTTCTCAAAATAAGCCTGCTTGTACTGTGGCTTACATGGGGACTCCCTTTTTAGTTCGTTGTTTTCTGTTGGGACTATGAAATGTATTTAATTATTGACAATCTCATATGTTTACTCAGGGTACTTTTACCTAGAGATTATTGTAAAGCCTGGCAGTGTACACTGGAAAGAGGGATGTTACAGCTGTCAGTTTTCAGGAAGAACATTATCACTGAACTCAGAAGCACTGAAAACTTAGGTGGAATTTCTTACCAGAGATAAAACTTACTAAGTTTGGATACACCCCAGAAATTTGCCTTTGAGTTTGCTACAAGTGAAGTCCCTCAGTGAAACCCTCCCTAACTATACTGATCAATGAGGTGTAACCCCAAACTGTCTGGGAAGGCTATCAGCTCAATACCTGCAAGAGCTGATGTATCCACCTGTTTAGTAAGAGAGAGAAATGCCAACACTAGTTCTGGCTGCTTATGAGTGCAGGTGATCAATGACAAATTCCATTACTAGCAGCAAAAACAAAAGATAAAAGAAGCTTCTGAGCTTCAGCAGTCCTGAATGCTAAAAGAAAGCAGAAGTTTAAAACAGGAGAGCTTTCCAGCAATTAGGAAAAACAACAAAATCATTTCTACAGGGGCCTGTTGCAGTGCTGTGCAGATCTGGTTTGCTTGCACACAAGTTTACAGCCTCCCTGAATCACAGCTCATGACCACTCGGGGCTCTCAGAACTCAGAGGAAATCACCCCAACAACTCCACAGGCTATCATGCTATTACTCTTTTTCATATTCAAGTCATGAAAACTTGAGTAAAACCAGCATCACCATCGCTATTATTGCAATGGATAAACCAATTCCATTTGCAAGTGCACACAGTCAATACAGGGCACGCCTTCAGCTTGGAAGAGGATACAGTTCAGTTCCCCCATATAACAGCCAGGTTTATCAGACACTTGTGGAAAAAGCAACTTCTCCCTCTCCTGACACAGGTGCAGATAACTAGATTCCCTGCTATACAGGGGATTATGCTTGGAAGTGAAGGCTTCAGAAAGTCATGCTGCAAAATTCGCAACATAAACCCCTGGGTAACTCGATAGTAGCAAGAGCTACCACCACTAAGTCACTTGTTTCCGAAACATCATCAAGCCAGGCAAATAGAAAGTGCCACGGGTATTAAAAAAAAAAATCTTTCTGAGGAAGATGCCCTGTTCTAAACAATTCCAGGTCCAGAATAATGAAATCATGCCTTCATAATAAAAATTCAATAAATAAGTCCGTTCTTCCTACGAGAAAGTAAGTCTGCCAATTAAGCAAAAACCCTGTTACAGAGGAGAACTGCCAGCAGCACAAGTTATTTTAGCTGACATTACTTCAGAAAAAGCCCACCATTCACCATCTGTTCTGGCACAAATTCTGAATGCTAAGAAAGTTTCCAACATCACTGATGAAAAGAAAGCAGTCAAGATGAAGAAGTTTTTGTTTTGCTGTTAAAAAGAACAAGCATCTAGGACAACTCACATTGCAGGAAGAACAAACAAAACAGAAGTTTTGCACATTTCATAAAAATCATTATGGAGAATTCCAATAAGGCAGAGTGCAACTGGAAGACACGTATGGAATGTAACAGGAAACAAATAAAGGTTCTTACAAATTTTACATGAGAAGCAGGTGGGCAACTCCAAATTTAGCTCAGGTAATAAGCATAAGTTTTAAGGGCATATGACTGCTCTCCAGAAAGACAATGGAAGCAAGCACCATAGAAGAAACAGAGGACCTACCTATGTCAAGGAGAACAATGGCTTTAAAAATGAATCTTTCAAATTTCACCATTCCTCTGGAAATCAGAGGGCTAAAGTTTAAAGACAGACTCTAACCAAGAGCTACCTAATGTTTCAATTCCTTTGGAAAGTTTGATGAGTTCATACAAGGATTATACCAATACTATGAGACAGCAGATGACATCTTATAGGTAGAATGAATTCCAGTGTTATCCTCCATATTCCTATAATTTAGCCACTGAGTATAATGTACTTTTCCATTAAACACCTAGGGGAAGAAACTACTTTCCCATTTCCTATCTAGTTTGTCTAGCATAAAAAAATGTACAAACCAAAAAAAAAAAAACCCTGAGTAAAAGCAAAATATGAATCTTGTTATCTGGCAGGAGATTAACTATTCTACATAAAAATGTGATCTCAGATTATAGGTTAGAACTATGTGGTCCAATACTATGACAAAGTTTGGACAAAAACAGATAAACATAATTAACAGATTTATTTCTCCCCTATCTGAAACACAAAACCAGTATGTCACTGCAATTTATGAATGAGCTAAACGTTAAGGGCACCTTTTTAACAGTCTGTAAAATAAGACTCCATAAATCCCTTACAATTCCTTTCTTAAACAAAAGCTTAATGACAGATGGAGTTTTAATATTTCTCATGACACCAGAAGATGCCTTATGTGCAATCATGCAATACCTCTTAAACAGTTATTTCAAAAAATTCCAGTTTATGTTAAAAAAAGGTTTACTAGTTATTTAATATCCATTTTATTTTCTTTCTAAATGAAGAAACCAACAAGGACAGCTTAATAACAACCTTAAAACTCTAGGTAGTAGGCTCAATACATGAGGTAGTATTCCTAGAACAAAAAACCTTAACTACATTTTATGACCTTAAAAAACCCATATAATTTTTAGAGTTACTGTGCATCCCTTCACTTTTACAGATTTTACACAGATAAGCTTAAAATATTTCTATTTTACTATAACCCTGCTTTTGTCTTCTTTCTTTCTTTTTCCTCCCCACAGGACAATTTAAACAGAACCTACTTAATAAGCCATTTCAAGTCACTACCACTTGAAACAGGTATCTTATACCATAGAAACCTGGGTTCGGTGTAACAGCACTGTTTGATCCCTCATAAAGCAGCCCAAAATTCATGCAAAGTTCAAGAGCAAATCTTCAGACACAAGAGATTAATAGGTAATATTTTTTTCTTCACCCAATCAATTTCTGAATTCATTTAGAAAGAACCCTGTTTATAACTAAGTAGATTCCTTCCTTAGATACTCCCTCCCTTTTTTTTTTTTTAAGTATGCTAGAGTCTAGAGGAAGTTGGGAATGAAATATCTGGGAAAGAACTTTTATCAAACAAGAAAAAACTCTGAATGTTTTTAAGAAATTTACACACAAGATACTATTTGATGTTCAAATTAGGAGTGCAAACTAGAAGTAGTGCATGGATTTAGGAGAGTGTTTAGTGCTGTCTATTCATCAGATTTATGTAGGTATGCAGATGGCAAAAACCTTAATGAGGGCACTACATCAGTTTTGTAGCATCTGTCCTACTTACCAGCAGATCAAAACAGGATTTATTTGAGAGCATTCAACTCACTTCCACAAAAGCAGACAAATACTGGCCAAAAAAAGGGAGAATCTGAGGGTCTTTCTTTCTCATCTGTGTCTGTTGCAATTCCCACCGACAGCATTGTACAGTCATACAAAAGAAATCCACCTCAGTAGACTACAAAGCTTCAACAGTAATGCCAAGGTCAAATTCTTCCACCACCAAACAAATTTATTTTATTAAATACAGAATAGGAAACAGAGCAATGTTCCAAAACCTAATTTTATTACTTCAGTTTTGTGAGTGTAGTTTTATCACTATGAACTATGTCCTTCCCAGACACACCTAAGGTGAGCAAAACTCTGGGTATGTCAAGTAGAGCAGAAAAAGGCTGCACCTCCACAAGAAGAATCTACCAGCCAAGCCATCCCAGCACACTTTTACTGCAAACAAATCCCTAAGTCCTCTAAAACACGTAGATCACACAAAACTTTTTACCTTTTCATGGAGAAAAACTTCCACCAATTCTGTTACTCAGCCTAAGTGACCTTCTAGAGCCTAGGCCAGGCTGACAAGATATCTATATCTCTAAACATACATCAATAGGTACACTATCACTTTATAAAACAAAGTAAAGACTTCCAGCTTACCGTTACAGACTTCAGAGTCATTCCGTGGTAGGTGCCCATAGTGTCAATCTTGAAGCCTTCCGTTTCTGCAAAGGAAAAAAAGTCTTCTGTAAGTCATTGTGAACACAGGAGTGTCATGTCTAAATGGACAACACTGGAAATACCTCTGAAGTTGGTTTTTCAAAGAAAGAATCTTGCTGTTGGTAGTGGTTTAGGTTCTGATCACAATACAAAACCTGCTTAGACATTAAGAAATATGCTTTCTTTAGATAGAGGTCCATTTGATATTTCTGCTTTCTGTAACCAGAATAAGCTTTTCCTGCTGCACAGAATAATTTAAACCACTTCAGAGAAAGGATATAGACTTAAATCTTTGTGAGAATATGTTACAACTTGCATGTGGTCATATGATACAGAGGATAGAATCTGCATGAATTCACACTACCAGACTAAAGGTTATTAAAAAGGTTCTTTGTTTGGTGGGAGTCTGTGTTTGTTTGGGGGTTTTTTTTAGGAGTTTTAATTAGATTGAATTTTTGCTAAGTGCCAGAAGCCTGTAAGTGCTCAGTGACTAAACCTGCTGCCACTAGCCTGTTTGCTTTTGAATACTCCTTCTCTGACCCCCTATTCTCATCACTCTAAGATCCAAGTATAAGCTCCTGAATACTGCCACCAGAACTTGTAAGAAAACCTTTTCCCTTTTGTAAATTCCCTAGCCTCATGCATCTACTGTCAACTGATCCCATCGACCAACCACCCAATTAATTCCTTCTTAAAATGGCATGATAATCACTGATCAAACCATGGTAAGCAGGCATTTGTCTATACCTAATTTTGAGCTATTTCAACTAGACTTGGGTAAAAGGTACTGTGCAGAAACAGCTATTTGGAACTGGTACATTTTTGTTATAAAACCTTCAGCACAAAAATATAAGAGACAAAAAAAAAATAATGAAGAATCAAAGCAATGCTTCTATCTGAACCTACAAAAAGTCCAAGAAAAATTTTTGATTTTCAAAACTGTTAGAGCTTCTTGCTCTCATCATGAGTAAATTAACTTGAATTGAAACCCAGACAACCTTGAAAACAATGCAGATGCTCTGGGAAGCATCTGTGGTTGCTCATCCTTTCTTCCTTAGATGAGGAAGATTATCAGAGACTAGTAGGAAATGAGGCAGAAAAGATTCCCAGATTTAATAACTCTCCAGTGTCTAGAAAAAGACACTTAAGAGTTGAAAATTGATCATACTCCTCTCACCACAGGGACAGTCATCTACTTTCTGAACATTGGTTCAGGTTTTACTTTTTCCACTCATTCCCTCAATTGTGCTACCAGACCTGCCACCAACTACCAAGTGGAGATGCCCAGTGTTAGTGACAGTGTTTTGTTTTATATGGTCACCTCAGCTCCAGCCCTGCTTCATCTGCCACTTCTGCCAGGTTTAACATTTCTGAACTACACAGAGTTGATTCTGAGACGGTAAAAATGCAGGTACAGCCACACAAAAATCCAGCCTTTCCTACTAAAAAAAAAGGAAAAAAAAAAAAAGAAGAAAAAAAGCAGCCTAGCCTCCCCATATAAATTGATACTGCCTTACCACCTTTCCCCTCAACCCCAGGCTGTAACTATGCCTTGAATCCTAATTCAGAGGTCACACAAGTGAACTTGAGCTAAAGATGGTCAGATGCAACTGCACTAACACTTCCATGGGTAATAGTGTTTAACAGTTTTCTCTTTGGCTATATGGGTCACTGTTTCTGGGCAAGGAGCATATTAATATTTCAGGTGATGCCTGGAACCTTGTAGAACACTTGGTAGAGCTCCCTAGGTTTAAGAAATGCTTTTGCTGACCCAGAGTGACATAAATCAGAGGTGTATCATGTGGGCTGACAGTTGTTTCTGAATTTCAGAAGGTCACCAACAGAGGAACCTTTCCACTTTCCAGATTGACCTATTATGGGTTCCTCGTGCCTGTGACATGCAGAATTTCCAACTATTTCAGTGAGATGTTCTTTCCAAAGAATAGACACAACCGTTAACAAGGCCAGCACAGCAGCATCCCCCATTGTGCCTGGCCTGCCAAGGCTTCTTTCCTCTCAGCACAAATCCTGGCTCTATAATTATTTCTACATGTTTGTTCCCTGTCTCCATCAGCATTGCAAAGGGAATAAAGGCCCACAGAGCCAGCAGCACAGTCAGAAAGTAAATCAAAGGGGAGAGAGGCACCTGGCAGAGAACAAGCCTCTGCTCTATTGCCACTGGTTTCATCTTTCGCAAAAATCTTTCCAAGTCTCTCATAAAATCTGTCCTAGTTTATTTAATGAGCCACAAGAGCCACAAACCACAGCTCTGGATCTCACCAGCTTCCTGCTCCCGACCTTATGCTGACCCTTCCTCCTAGCAGGAGAAGTAAACAGCTAGGATGAAGAGCCCCTTGTTGCCTCAAGCATCTGAGTGGGCTCTCCAGCCTGCTGGATGTTTCCAGTATCTACACAGGGCCTCCAGTGCTATATAGCAGCTACTCAGGTAGTAAATAAAATAGTTCTGACAATTTGCAAATAATGGCATAGTAGTTTTCCTTATTAATGCAAAACTAAGAGATGTTAAATGCTCCAAGCAGAATGTAGGTACCCACTTTAGATTCCTGCAGTTACTGCAGCCACTACCAGACCTACTGCAGAGCTCAGGGTCTGCTCTCTGCAGTAGGGTGGGACCAGTAGAAAAAGCCACCTCCCAAACTGCCCACTGACTCTCAAATGTCCTGCCTCTAACTATCAAGCAACTGGTGAATGAGAGTTAAGCATTGCCAGCTTCCAGGTAGCCACAGCAGCCCTCCCTGAAGTGGCAGTAGCACGGACACTTTTCTCAGAACGAAGCTTTTTTGACCCGATCCTCTCACATACACCATGTGATATTCTGTCAGCCACTCACTTCTCTTACACAAATAAACACTGCTACAAGTGACAGCCCTGCCACTTGCACTTTTGTGCCATTTTATAGAGTCTCAACAGTTTGTACACTTGGCCACAACCAACAGCACCTTCAGCTCCACTCACTGTGCACACTCTGTGCAAATCAGGAAACAAATGCTTCCAAGTCAGGGACTCCACAGCTACAGCTTCATTTCCACTTCAAAAATTGCTAAAGGTGTTAGCTAGGTTAATGTTGTAAAAGATATTCAAGAACCAGGCTAGAAAGCAGAGAGGCACTTCTTCCAGAGCATTCTCCAAGGACAGTGGTTGACCCTGATGCAGCTGCTCAAAGGCAGAGCTGGGATACAAGAGGAACCACAGGCCACAGCAGAGAGGAGCAGAATAGAGAGCGACCTGGAGCACCAGGGGATGTGACCCAGCATACATCAGCATAAATGATCTACCATAACCTCTGACTAAGAACACAAAAGCAATACTTCTCCTCCTCTCCCTCCCAAACCAGCTCCAACCTCTGCTGCTGAGTCATGCACCAGCACTGAGATGAAATGTTCGTGCTTGGCCAAGAATTAGCTTATAACTCCAGCTTCAAAATCCCAGCTTCACTGGTGGTAGTAGAAGCAGCAGCTAAAATGATAAGCCATCTATTAAGAAAAGGGTATTTAAAAAGAAAAGAGCCTTTTAAATAAAAGTAGTGTGATGGCAAGACTTTGGACCCTTATTTTTAAACTTGGAATTAGATGCAGAACAACTGTTAAAAAACTCACTTGAGAGTCTTCAATACATTGGAATTTTTCAATAAAATTGCTACAAAGTTAACATACACATTTCCCTTAGGCGAAAAGCAGGCCATAATAAAGACTTTAACTGCAGGTCTAACACTAAGGAGAAAAGAACGCAAGCAAAGCCCAACAATAATTTCATCATGAAAATCACTGTACTGCAACTTCATCACTCTACTGCAACTTTTTCAGTTTGCCAAATATAATCGGTTTTAGAAACATGCATTGTTAAAAACACCAACATCAACAGATGCCTTAAAAACTACATTGAGAGACTAAACATAATAACTAGTACTGAATAAACAACCCTAATGCTTCAAAAACATTAACTATCACTAGGGTTTTCTTTTCTTCTCCAGTCATTGCATGTATTATGGTCACAGTCCCACAGTTCAATGACCCAAAGACTGGTAAAAGAACCACACACATTTCTAGTGTGGTTCCTCACTAGTTACCTTTCTAGCATCACTATGTATCAATCTGAGTGACTCTTCTTCTTTAAAATAATTAGACCTGGAAATGAAGATATGTACCCTAATGTATCAGCTTTTTGGACTGATTATATTCTCCATCACCATTTGGGCACATGTTCCATTTCCTTGCATATAAGCATTAACGGTCAGAGTGTCTTCTATTTGCTTAAAGCTCACTGCTCTACATCCATCCAGGTCACTCTGCACTTGGATTCTGCACCTGCTGCAGCCCTAGTCATCCAATCCAGGCATAAACTTGAGCTCTGATGCATTACTAAAACAATAATAGCTTTAAAAAGCCACATTAACCTGAATTTCTGGAAGGAAGTCAAGGCAAACAGAAACAGAACAAAGCAGCACGTCTCTTAAAACACTGAAGAGCTCAAGTTAAAGACTTGGTTTGAATTGTGGATGAATAAGATTGAATAACCACTTCTTTTTTCAGCTGTATACACTTCAAACCCCAGATAGCAACAGCTCTGCAGACTGCCTGGAAATGATTCACTACCCCACTTCACAGCCCCGGTAATTTAATCCTTGACAGCAAATTTAATTCTGCGTAAGAGTTTACCGAGCACTCCTTTACAGAACTGTATCCTAACAAGTAAAAGTTTCACATCTGAATTTCCAAGCTACATTAATTACTTTACGAATTCTCTGTACAGTTCATATATAACACCTCTGTAATAATCTTACAAGTAATTAACACCAACATCTTAAATTTCTCATGGTACTGTTAAAAGCAATTACAGTATGAATCCACGAGTGTTTTCCAGCACCGAATGTACAGGACTGAAAGTTATCAAACTACTTGGTCACACCAAGCCAGAAAATAGAGATAGACCACAATCTTTTTCCAAATGGGAATCTCTTGCACATATTCTCTGCTAGGAAAGAAAAAGTAGAATTCTATAATCTTAAAAGAGAATGCAATAAATAAAAGTCTGACAAGGCAGTCAAGCTTTAGAACTCTGTCTCTCCTGCTACCAGTTCTGTTCTCCTTGTGTAAATGGAAATCACATAATTTAAAAGAAAATAACTTATAATGAGAAATACTTTATAAAGAAACTTTCTTAACAATGCACAGGAAAGAGAAAGAAAATGTTACAGTCCAGAGTCACTGCAAATTTAATAACTTGACAATCCTCTGTTGCCTCGGCCTAACACTTAGGACTGATTGAAAGCCAGGCAAACTTCTGAAAACGACAGCTATGTCTGAAAATCCAACAGTGACAAGAATAATTCAAACATAAAATGACAATAGCAGGAAGTCAACAGCAGCTTTCCTGAAGGAAACACTTGGATGCGGTCAACAATATTCTTTTCACCATTATGGACTGGAATCGCACGGCTGCACAGCCAGACTCTCACGTTTACACTAAATAGGACTGAATGTTGGCGGAGGTTTTTGTGGTTTTGGATTTTTTTGTTTGTTTGTTTTGAAGGGGTAGTAACAATTGGCTTCTGCTGTGTTGAAACCTTGAGAACAGCAGTATCAGGCAAACAAGAAGAACGCTCCTGGAACACAACTTAAAGGTCTAAACTTGGAGCAGCACAGAGAAACTTGACTTTGCACCTATACTGAGAGATGCACTCAATGGGTCACAAAAATGTTAAACCTTCAGAATTAGCATCTACTGCACACTTTGAAATTACAGGACAAACAAGCACGGGAAAAGGATCATCTCAGGTAAAGCCACCAAAAAAAAGTGGGGAAAAAACAAGGTCTAACATCCGAAACAGTTTAGTACCTACAACACCCTATAGAACAATCACATCAGCTCAAGGTTTCTGTGTACCCCTAGTGAGCTGCAAGCCATATACATCAATAAACATGTATTTAAATATCCAACATTGAGGCATAAGGAGAGGACACGAGATACCTTCCTAAGCATCAAATGACATCTGGGCACAGGATTTTTGAATCCTGATAAATCATTTAAAAATTAGGTTGCTCAAGATGGTATGACAGACTGTACTTGGAACAAGATGGTCTGTTGCATGAATAAGATACCACTAGCAAAGACATACATTAATAAATGACATTATTAAAGTAAAAAAAAAAGCTCAAGGGAGTAATGTGAAGGAAATGAATAAAACTACAAAGGTAAAAGTAGAGAAGTTTTAGCACAGGACGGAGCTCTGAGTTGCTGAAGAGAAGATACCATCTCTACCTGCCATCATGAAAGGAGCAAAACCAACAGGAAGGAAACAGCAGTCAAGGGCAGTAATTGCAAGGAGTTCATCTCCTCAGCTCAAAACCACTTGAGCAGTTGGGCATGATGGATGCACTGCCAAGTAACATGTTCTTCCACTGTGGAAGTATCCAGGACGCACAAGTCCTACTGCAAATGACATTCTAACACAGTTCCTGTGGCACATCACAGAGCTTGAGGAATGTCAAAGCAAAGATTTCTCTGTCCTGCCAAATCAAAGCTGCAGTAACAAGACACCCATTTGAGAGGGGACTAACAACTCCTGACTCAGGGCTGCCTAAGCAGTTCCACTGACTGCACATGGAACTGATTGTGTGCTCTTCAAGAACAGCACAATTACCTCCCTCCTCACATTTACTATTAAAGCAATCTAAACCATTCTGGCAGCAAAGCCTGTCCCATCTGGCATGAAAATTTTAAGTAAGTCAACGAGAGAGGCATCCTGATACACCACATCAGAAATAATGATCCATCACAAGAAGCAGAGAAATTTGGCTGCAACTTAGCAGTTTACTTAATACATGTTAAAATTTCCAAATTTACTCTCTTAGCTCTACAAGCTTTGAATTGCTTATGCTAAGAACAAGACTGATAATGGAAAAGTTCTGTATGAAACCAAGCACATAGTCAAAGAAAAAGCAGTTCACCTCTTTGCTGCCTAAACTAAATCCTCATGAATACTGTAGTAGTATATGAAACTGTAGATAGACAATAAGCCACAATCCTGATGCAACCAGGAGAGGAGTCCTGTGAATCCTTTCTATGGTTTCAGTACCTCTGAGGAAAGAGCAAACAGGTAAGACACAAAGACAGAAGCTTAGAGACATTGCCTCTTTTGGCTTTGTTTCAGTTTTTAGCCAAAACCACCACTATGCCCATTGTTACATGCATCATACAATCCTGCCTTCCAAAATTCCTAGCCAACCACATGTACAGTCATAGAGGGCAAGACGTGGAAACCCTCCAGAAGTACAGAAATCTGCCAGGTTTGACTTCATCTTAGGTGTTACCCATCATTACTAACAAATGTGGATACAATGACATAAAGACTGCAAGTTATTACACCTTCAACTTAAATAATCACCTTTCTTTTCCTTCAGACTTCGTTCCCAAAAGCCCCAATACTGCAACCTTTCCATAAACATGTGTAATTCCAATTTCTTACTAGAATTACTGTAAAAAAAAAGTAAGTGTTTAAGAAACAAAAAATGCCTTACTTTATTTTTATTGATCACTATTTCTGGTTGTAATCTCCTTTCTGCACTGAAAACTTGGGAGCCACAACTTCATTTTGAGGGGAATTAAATTAAAAATCCCATAAGGAACAAATTCATCATGCAAGTGATGTGCATCGTTCAGTTTTAAGCAAATGACAGTACCCTGCTGAACAGCATAAGAAAACATTAATGCCTAATTATGGCTTTTGAAAACCACCTGCACTCTGAGTTCCCGTTAGACTAAAATTTTAAAGTTACAGTTCTTCAAGAGAATACCCTAGAAGTAAGTCAGATCTTTGCTATTTCTAAAGTTAAGCTGTAGCTGAGGAAGATACCTCCAATATCTCTAGGTCCTTTCCTAAGAAATCCAGATGTTAATGACTAATTCTACATAAACTTCCATAAATGATGTATCAATACCTTCCCTAAGTTTATCTCATGATTGAAATACATTCTTTCCACCACCCACTTGTATTTCCAGTGCTAGGCTACACTAGCTAACTTGGTATTACTCCACTGCTATTTTTAAACTACAGATTTCTTTAAATACACCTAGAAAACTGAAATACAAAATTAACTCCATATGTGACTAAACCAAATACAACAAACCAGGAAGTTAAGGCACATAAACCTGTCCTAGAATGAAGAGCATGATAATGACAATTACCCAGGTAGAATATGACCATTTCAGGCATTTCATAACCACATCACAAAAGAACCTTTCAAATGGAACAAGACCCTTTCAACTGACCTGAACTGCAGTCCAGTCAAGTCCATTTCAGCACTGACAGAATCCCCAACACCACATTCTCAGAATCACATAACATTGAAATGGATTTTTCAACATGATTAATTACAGACAGAAACATTTTTTCTCTGTCAATCATCTAATGTCTTCTTTGATTTCTGCTCAGAAATTTCTACTCTAAACTCATACCAGTGAGCTGCTTGACAAACTCTTCTGGGTTCTTCTTTCCTGCCGTACAAAACCTGTTATCTTCTGTTCCCTCTTGAACTGCACACATGCAGTAAAAGCAAAAAATACACCCACCTGTTTAGTACAGATGTTGTCTGCATGGGTTGTTTACTAGAACCATGTAATTTGTCATCTAGGACACAGACCATTCCTTTATCCAAGCTTCTTATTGTAAAAGAGTCCATAATGTTGGTACATTTGAACTGTTACACTTGCACATTAATTTCTTTCTCTACCTTTTATTTCATACTGTCCAGTTTAGATATTTACTAGTTTTAACTCTTAATAGGAAATGTTAGTAAAGGGGAAACTACTTGGTAAATACATGAGTTTTGAAGACTTAAATTACTAACAGAAGCAAACTGAATAAATACTAGTAAAATTATTCATGGAAGGGTTGGTTTGGTTTTATATTTTTTTGTTCCTTTCTTTCCCAAATTCCCTTGGCTTTTGTTATAACTCTTCATGGAAGTTAGTTTAGATTATTTTTCAATGCTGAAAAAGCTAGAAAATATCCTGCTTTGGTTTTTTTTCTCCATCCTGCCATGCAATTGTCAATGAGCAGTAAGTAGTAAGTACAATCACTGCACTGAAATATAAGTACACCGAGGCCAACAGGGCCAAGGACTTCAAAAGGATATAACAGAATATATGACCAAGTTTTCCATAGTAGTTTCATACACAAAAAAACACCGCCATAAACATAGATGTATTCACATGTAGAAATAATTTCTAATAAACAACACTTATAGACTTTATTACTTGAAAAACTACTTTTAGGTCTAGTTAGAGCTGGTTTTTGTCTTTTCTGAGGTTTGCGAAGCAGAGAAAATCCCCTAATCTGAACTTCATGACTCGTCATTTTTCGTTCTCTTTTTTTTTTTTCCTGAAAGAAGCATTGCAATCAACTTACCCTCTTTGCCTTTAAATCTTTCCTGATCATATCTGTTGTAGGCAGCCGGAATAGGTTGCTTATTTCGTAAAGTGGGATCCTAAAATAGATTAAATAAAGATTTGTAAAACACACTAAAAGGTATTTGATGGTTTGTGAACTTCATAAAGTACTACTTAGAACTACTCGATTGTATAAAATCAGTTCACTTTTGTAGGTGTTTCAATGCATTTGAAAACTTCTGATGTTTCCTTTCAGCATCCACTTACAATCTTACAGAAACAGAGTTTAGAAGCACGTACTGAATGCAATGAGAACAACCTGAAACAAAACTAAAGTAGCAGTAACCAACTACATTAGCTAAAATCTGTAAGTTTAATGAAATCACTCAGTTTTTGTTATACTTAAAAAATTAGCGGGGCGGAGAATCAACCAACAATTCATGATTAAGGCTTCAGCCACACAAAATTTTCCATTTCAGCTTGATTAAGCTAAAATTTTGCTAAATAAAATAAATAAAAACAAATTTTGAGGAAAAAAGGCATTCTGTGGAAAAAAGTTTTAAAAAGCGCCAATCTGGAGGCACACTCAATACCAATTCAGTCTTTTTTGTGGACAGCTTAGTTACATATTCACAACTATTCTGAATGGGACATTTGAATAATGCCATGCACAACTTAAGAAATTCAACACAAAGCAAATATTTAAATGTTGGAATTTAGTTCTTTGTTAAATGCAGGAGCAGCAAAAACAAAACCAAGTATGATTAAACAGCTTTTCGAACAGACAGCCACTGAGTTCAAGAATATATTAGGTTTAACAGAACACAATAGTAAACACCACAATACTAAACAAATCCCATCTAATACCTAGATAGACTTAAACAACAAAGCTCTAAGTCTGTCCTCCTGATTTATTACAGGCAAAAGAAAGCTGGTTCGAGCTGTTCCCACTCATGAGTCATGCTCCAGATTCTTAAACATTTGCTACCCTATCTGTCAGAAAAGCAGCAAAACATTTCGTTTGAAATGGCAGTGCTCTCATCTAATACATTTTTTGCACATCATGCAGGATGTCGCTAGTGTTTGATAGCTGCAGAAGCTGGCACTAGCACTGTAGTCTCTCAGTAACAAGAGCATATTGAAGAAATTAAACTCATAGATTCAACTCTTCAAATACCAATAAATGCGACTTAAATCAAAGAATAACTATGAAGTCATGCTTGAAAAATGCGCATTCACTGGAAATAAACCCAAACAAATTGCGTATCTAGTAACGAGAAGACACTGTACTCTCACTTTTGGTGTCACAGCCCCCACGTTCATCAAAGCACTGCTCTTACCGTTGGTGCTGTGTTGGGTGCAGGTCTTTGCTCAGGTGCTCGGCCTTCTTCTCTGGCTTTAACTGATTGAAGAATCGCGAAAATATTCTTGGCAAAGTTCTGAAAAACATTTTACATACTCATGAACCTTCCTGACCATCCACATTTCACAGAATAGCAACACCACTAGAACACACCATTATGTTTCACAAAAAAAAAACAAAACTAGTCCACCAATTTTCTAAATAGATGTTTTCTGATTAGTCCTGTGTGAGTGGATCCAAGCACTAACACAGTTTTAAGGCATCATTGCTACCCCCTATTCTTTAAGGCCCAAACCTGCTAAATCTAACCAGCCTTATTACACCACAAGGTAAACCAAATTCTTCACAAAGCACTTGACATCTCCTTCTCCCCTCTTCCCTACTGTGCCCTTACACTCCCTTTGGAAATCTTCATGCTGAAGCAAGAAGGAAGAATGTTCACTCAAGATTTTCAGGACAAGTCTCATCTCTGAAGCCCAGGTATGAATCCACTAATGAGAGCCTTGGCCTCCCAACAGAGTGCCTTGGGCACAGCCTGTCCCTTGGACTGACCCTGCGCTACAAGAAGGTTTCCTCCACCCAAGGATGTGCAGCTACTCTCAAGGAAGACTCCTTAGGACCCTGAGGAGGCCCTCCCTGGTCCTGCATGGAGCAACTGAGGCAAGACAGCCACTTCCTGCACTTCCAGCAAGGCTCTTGAGCAGAGCAGAACATGCTTCAACTGGTTGTTAATGGTTCACAGGCATGACCCCATCACATTGGGGTGCAGTTCTTTTAACATTCATCTTGAATTATGACTTCACTCCAATTGGCACCAAATAATTTAAGCAGTAGAGCTTTTCATGTTACACTGCAAGAAGCAAGTACAGAAACCACATTCCCAAGTCCTTGATTCAAGGTAATTCCAACACCTTCATGCAGTTTTGTCAGATAATCAAGTCACTGAGGCACAAACAAACAAAAGATAACAAGGTTTTTAAAACATATTCCTCTTGATACTATTAGTAGAGCTGCTTTATTCTACACAAAAATGCAAATGCTAATTTAACTTTTGAAAGGTATATGCTTTTATTACCGCTCAATAGGCATTTTAAGCTATAGGGTTAGGTGTACACAATGTCTGTCACTAATGTCAGTTTTCAGTCACAGTTCATCAGTAAAAGAAACCTTTTATCAATTAAGGAAAACAGCCTTTTTTTTTTCTTTTTTTACTTGTGAATTACAAGATAAAGTATTCATAAATGCTTACACTCTTCCAGAGCACTGTATACTAACAATGAAGTGGTGTTAATACCACCAGCCTTATGAAACAAACACGGGAATTACAAAACAAAGACTTCTGGGGTGAATTTCATAGAAATCATTTAGAGAGAGTTGTACTGCAAAGCTTCTCTAAGCCTGTTCACTTGACCTCAGTCAGCATGTTGTCAATCCACTCCAAGCCAGCAAGGCAGGAACTGGAAGACCACCAGAAGCGACTTATAAAGGCAAAGCCATTCCCTGAGCAAACCCAGCTCTTTTGACAAAGTCTGAAAGAACTCACACAAAACTGTATTTGAAGTTTTTTTCAGTCTGAAAAATCCTGGGAAAAAAACCCCAACTTTGAAGAGCTGCGAGCCATGCACGTATCAATGATACAAAGATACTCAAAATCAGCTCCATTCTTCAGAAAATAAGTCTAAACTACACACTTCTACTGGAAATTCAGAGATTTATCCCAGAGTGTGGACTGAGCAGCATATCCATCACAATTCTTGTCATTGCTGTGCTTAATCCCATACTGTCTCTAGGAAAAAATGAGCTACTCCATCTTCTCAAATGCACAAGGAGGAACTAATTAACAAGAGAAGGAATTTTCTAAGAGTGATTGTCAACCCAAAAGCCAAACTTCTTCTAGTCACAAGGGAGCTACAACCAGCTTTCACATACGTATTTCATTCATAAAACCTACAGTTAACACAGTCTAAAAGTGAGTTTAAATTTCAAATTATGAATTTTTCAAAAGGCCTTTCAGCATCTGGGATTTTAATATTCTGAAATGGCACGTCCTGGACCAAATTTTAAATTATTTCAGGTAAAAAACCCCCAGGATTTTCTCTCATCTGCTGAAAACGAGTCGCTAATAAGTATGGAATTAGAAAAGGTTCCTGCTGATGTCTTTTTTTTCCACAGCATGAAAATGCAAGTCCCCCAAGGCCACAACTAATGTCTGTTTGGAAGGGGAAAAAACCAGCAGTGTTTTAACAAGCACTCGAACGAACATCATCTTCTTGCTGTTCACTGGCGTGGTCAGGGATGTGGGATTACATTAATATGACAGAAAAAAGATTGAGCAGGATGTCCACTGCAGTACCAACTGATTTGCAAAGCCCCACACAGTTGCAAGACTGCTAAGTTTTCATTGTTTATACCTTCAGAGATCAGAATATGAACATCCCCCAGCTTCTGCCCTAGATTTAGTTAAACTTAATAATACATTTTCATTACCAAAAACTTCTGATCTGGGGGACAGAGCAGAAAAGAAGGAAAAAAACCCACAAAACCTAAAAAAAACAAAAACCACCCAAATATTTGTTTCTCTGCACTGTCTTAAGAAAACCTGAAAATGCTTTAAAAACAATCCTTAACAAAATCACTAGTATGTAAAATGATAATTCCATCAATTCTTGTTGTTAGCCAACAAGAGCATTGGTACTGCCATGAAAGCTCTCTGTCAATTCAATGTCTACACCTAATAATAATTCATCACATTGCAGAGGAGATAAAATGTTTAAGCAGCTACCAAATCAGGTCTTTGCTACTGCCTTAAATCAATCCCTATCATACCAGATTTTCTGTAGAAGGCCCACTCATGCACTAGATGTAAATTGGTAGCCAGATGCCAATCAGGAACAGCAGCTACAGTCAGATAAACAGCCCATCATCTGACAGAAAGGGAGTCACAGGTTCTTTAGGAAAACCTGCAACAGCATGTAAATTCTCAATATTTACTGGCACAGATGCTCTATCCCTTGCCAACATAGTGACTAACACACACCAAGTCAAGTTACTATCACTGGTGTTAATTTAACACCAGGCTGTTTGCAGAGAAATACCAGAGCCAGTGAGCTCAGCCTGCTCTGCCGAGGAAGGTTTAATGAAGTCTCATCACTAACTATATTTCTTTTGTAATAAAAATATTTCCATGTAAATATATCAGGGTTTATTCTAAAAAAAAATGAAATCTTCATTCTGCAATTTATCTTTAATTTCTGTTACTATCCATAACCCCAAAGCTCATTTACAAAGACTTCTAGTTACTACAGTCACTACATCATGCTAGCAAAAACAAATAATCTTTTTCTAATAATGATCATCAAGGGTAAATATTGATTTCAGCTTCATAGAAAACAATTCTTGGCAAAAAAACTGAAGAAAAGTATATTTCATCTCAATCATCTGAACAAAAATAAAAGTTTAAAACTAGAAGCATATACGCTTTTACACAATATGGCTTATAGGGCTTTGAACTTTCCTACAGCTAAATTGTAACCAATTTTTAATCAGATTTACATTCTGGTATTTCACTGCAGAGAGAGAGGAGCCATAAAACCTCAAATAAACTCTTTATTTGAGCTGACAATAAGGATTTCTTGTTGGGCATGCATCCCAGGAAGATCAAGAGCTCCAGAATGCTATAAACATTGTCCAAATTACAGTAGGGCTAGAGAAGGAAGATTTGAGGCCCTACCACACTTCCCTACACATTTGCTTGATATGCTCAGACATACTGCTAAATCCTTTGCAACCGCTGACAGACTGAAAGGCATGATGCTGTACCAGAAAGGCAATATTCCCATCACACATTTTCAGTAATTCCTATGTACTGCATGGCATAAGAAATGGAAACAGTATTCAGATGGTCTCATAAAAGTACAGCAGAAAGTAAAAAACTGTTCATAAGGAACACGAAATGATGAACTGTATATTTAGAGGAAAATATTTTGCACATCTAAATTTAAAACACATTTAAATCTGGAGTTTAAATCAAAAAGTAAAAAAATCACTTCAGGCATCACTCTCCTATGCCTCAGAATATATATCTTCAATTTGCAAACTGTTCACCAACACTGAAGTTGATCTTCTCTCCTCCTTGTTCTTCTAATTCAGAGGTAGTGCTAAAGCACTGCATTTTACATTGTGTGCTAGGCTGCCCTCAGAATCAAAGGTTGAACATATGCAAGACTGATATTCAGGGACAGTCCCAAACAACTGCAACCCTGAAAATGTATTGGTAGAATGTGGGTGTGAACTATTAGTATTCTCTGCACTGTGCATACAGATCATAAAAATTTCTACCATTTCTGACCCAGCATCTTTCCTCACCTTATACAAGAATCCTTCAGAAAACACAGCTGGAAACAGGATCCTGAATTACACAGGAATGCTGAAGGAAGTCTTCCTGTTTGAATGACATACACATGCACCCCTCCCATTGCCCTTATTTGCTTTCGTGTGAAGAAAATGTCAAATGCACAAGATGCTCAGCTGCACCAGTAAAATTGTTACTAACTGCTGGTGGAAAAAAATACAAAAAAAAAAAATCAAACACTCCCTTTCACAAAAAGTTACTCAGGGCATTTCTTTATGTTCCAGTCGAAAAGTTAACTGAATTATTACGATAGTCTACTGCAGTGAGCTCAAAACATAGAGATTAGCCCTGTATATTTGTGGACTATGTTTTCAGTAAAAAGTTCCAATTCTCACTTGTTCCATGTTATCTTCACTAAATTTTTAGAGCAAGGGTATTACATGAAAGACAACTGAAACATTTAATTTGAAATAGCAGAAAGGTTAATTCAGAGGTGTGAAGGAGCAGCAACACTGTAATAGCCTGAAGATACAGCACAGCATAAAATCTACTCCAAACTCCCAATCCCCTTCATACATAATCCTACTTTATTTCTCCTATGAATGCAGCATATGGAAATACTTTTAATAATTGTAGCAGTAGTGCTTAAGGATGGTGAAGTTACTTTACAGATGACCTCAATTTTCTTTCAGAAACATAATGCTTCATTTTACAGATTTTTCTGTCAAATCCGAGGTACCTATATACAAAACAAGATTTACTATTGCTCAATATAAATACAATTTTTATAATCTGGCCCATCTTTCCTTAAGTGGTATATTCAAAATGTCTGCACCAGTGCCTAGCAGCAATAAACCTGTCTGCCCAGTTTTACTAAGTAAGCTGATGCTGGGTAAAGTGGGGTTTGGGAACTCAAGGCATACCATGACACTTGTGTGTAGCCATTCTAAAACCATCCACCTGTTCCATTTGAAGGCACTAATAAAACACTAATCCCTGTTAGCCTGGCACACCTTTTCTTTTTCAACTGTGCTATTAAATTCACCACTATTGAGAATTTCAGGAACATGGAACAATTCTGCCACCTAGAGTCCATACATAAAGATGCTTTTACAATCAAATGATTACTTTTAAAATATCCAAAAATTTTACTCTCAGACCTTTTAGCTGTCAAAAATGATAAAAATATTATATTAGTCTTGCTATCAATTTGTTTAATTTAAATATCTTTTCCAGTTACAAGATCATATAAAGAATTTACTGCAACTGTGATTATAACTGTAGTACTAATCTCCTCATAGGTGACTTCAGTAGTAAGAATGCTCAAAAGGACAAAAATACGAGAATTGAAAGTAACTGAAAAAGTGATTTCTCACTACATTTACTTCAAATATGATAGTTACTGTTAAGAGGATCAGGCCTACAAAGAAAATACATCAATTTAAAAAATAAAGTCTGCAAATATTAATTGCAGTTGTAGTATATTCCAGGTGACAACACAAAACGAAAAAAATATGACCACCACAAAAATGAGATTCATATGGGGAAAAATGGAAGGTTCTGCTATTTAATACTTATGCACAGGAATAAAGAAAACCACAGAATAAGAACATGCTGGAATAGTTCAGAGCAAGACACTGTATCAGATAAATCTGCAATTGTGGGTTACATCCAAGGTAAATGCCACATACCAGTAAAGTGCTAATCCCTCCAGCCAGCTCAGCTATAAACTCCAATCATCCTACTCAGTTCTGAACCTCTCATCACCACACACACAAACATACTCAGAGGTTGGGGGTGGGACAGTGGGGAAATAAAAATCAAGATTATAGAATTTAATACATAAAACTCATAGTCATGATCTATGAAATTAAGTTAGAGCTGAGGCTATTCCCTTCTGTATTAATGCTTTTTTTAATAGATAAGGATATACTGGGCATCAAGTAACTTTTTCCAAAGAAAAGTATAGATTACAACATGGCTGCAATAACTAGAGATATAAAATCTGAAAAACTGTGAAGGGTTAAAAAGCAAAGTTGTTTATTTAATCAAATTGCTTCTTATAGAAATAAGATTCCCATGCTTTCAAAACAAAACTTAAGGAAATGTGCTGGATAGTCTAGTCTAAGTCTTTCACAACAGAGAATACAAAAATAAGGATTAAGCCAGGAAAATATTTTATTTTATGCATATAAATATATGCATAAATATAAAAATTGTTTTTATACTTAAAAAAGCTGTAATTCAGAATATTGTCTTAAACTTTTTGTAAATATTAAGCAGGGAAAGTTTAGTTACCCAGACTGTGAGAGAATTGACTTTGTCACTCTGCAGCAGAGAAGCAACAGCAAGAAATAAATTAGACCATTGCTCCAATATTTCAACCTTGACCTAGCAAGTAATATGTACTTAAAGGAACAATCTTACACTAACAAAAAGATGCAATTTCATGATGCAAATGTTATGAAACTAGAGGGACTGAGCTTCACATACAACTTGGTATGGGATCAGAGTCAACAGTTTTTCCATTATAAACAGATACCTGCATAAGGAGCCCACATCCAATCCTTCTTTGATTTTATACACAGCTAACTCCATTAGAAAAATATTTACCTCAAAATCCAATTTTTCATGGCCAACTTATATGGTTCCATTTTGGTGCTTTTCCCTAGAACCTATCCAGGCAGGCAATAATGTTAAAATGCCATACAGGTCACTCTAGACTCCTAGTGCCTTGCAGTGCCTTCAAAAGACACAAAGCTCAAGGAAGACAGTAGAGAAAGGTTATATTAACGTTAAAAGCTGAGAAATCCACCAAACCAGCAGCTGGCCCAGCCCCAGGCAGCTGCTGCTCACAGATATGTAAATGTGTGTGTGCCTGGACACACCTACATGGAGTGTGTGTAGCCCTTGCTCCGGCTTTGCAGCTCAAGAGACGTAGCAAGGTTATGTGGTACAACCTTTAGCCTTCCCACATGTTTGACAGGATGGATTATGTTATTTCTCCTGTACGTGGGGTCAGAGTTCCCTTAAGCAAAGGTAATTGCAGTAGACTTGCAACTGTAAGAAAATATGACTGAAGAGTGCTAGCCAAAATTTCAAGTTTTAGCAATACTCTGTAGCACATTCCCGTGTATTGGGTCTGGCTGAGATGGAGTTAATTCTCTCTTTGCAGCCCTCGTAGTGCTGTGCTGTGCACTGATAGCCAGAAAGGTGTTGATAACATTTGATAACACCCCACTGTTTTGGCTACTGCTGAGCAGTGCTGGCACAGCACCAAGGCTGTCCCTCCAGCATTTCCTCCTCACCAGCAGGCTGGGGGTGGGCAAGATCTTAGGAGGGCAGACAGCCAGGACAGGTGACCCAAACTGACCCAAGGGATATTCCTTACCATATGACATCTGCTCAGCAATAGGAGCTAAGAGAAAGGGGGAGGAGAGGCAATTCTTATTACCATATTTGCCTTCTGGAGCAACTCCTAGGCGTACTCAAGCCCTGCTTCCCAGGAAGTGGCTAGAGATCACCTGCTGACGGGAAGTAGAGAATAAATCTTTTGTCTTCCTTTGCTTCCACACACAGCCTTTGCTTTTATTAAACTGCCTTTATCTTGACCCACACATTTTTTTCCATTTTATTTTCTCCCAGTCATCCTGCTGAGGAGGGGAGCAGCTTGGGGGGCACCTGTCATCCATCCAGCCAATGTCAACCTACCACAGTCTAAAAAGAAAAGGATGGAAGATTTTTTTTTTTTTAAAGAACATCTGAAATGCTCAGAGCTCACTATTCATATGAGAACACCAGTCAGTTTCAAAAAGTTATAAACTCACAAGGCCAGTATTAGTGCATTTCCAAGATTCCAGCTTTAAGATTTCTCTACACACAAGCAGAGCATGTTTAACCCAGCCCACCCAGTTACCATGCTGCTTATCTAAGAGATACTTCTGAGCAATCTATGAGATTAAAAATAAATAACTAAATATAAATCAACTACATCAGCAGTCACCGACAAAACCACACTCTCCAAATACACCTGTGAATGCTGAAACTCCTGCTCAGTCTACTTTAATTTGTTCCCACAGGGAGAATTCAAGTGCTAAATACATTTACAGTAGAGATGCAATGAGGAGGTTTTTCCTTCAGAAAAGACTGCTGTAGCCTGCTACAGGCGATTATAAAAACCAAAGGATTGTTCAGGAAGGAAAGCCAGAGGAAGGATGTGAAAGGAAGGAATCAACTTCAGTACAGACACAGGGGCTTTTTCGAGGTGTTCAATGGTTTGTCTTACAAAGTGGCCAGATATTTATCTAAAAACATGTCCACAACAGAACTGAAACCTGTGCAGAGCAGTAATGCAAAACTTAACATTCCAAATACTTATGATGGTAAATATTCTATGTATGGATTCAAAACTCTAGCTACCTGAGCAGATATCTAACTTCGTATACAAAGGTTCTCTCGATAACAAAGTTATAAAAGTAATGTTTTGTTAGTGTTTTCCCCTAATATTTGCAGTTTAGAAAGTGTCAACACTAATTCTGATATATATTCACCAGACAATATCTCAGTTCAAACTGATTTAACATACATAAAAATATGGTGAACTTAAACTGCTCTCCAGAAGCAAGTGCCATAGTCAATGGCATGACCAAGAACTCATTCATGATTAAGCAACTGAAGTTATTGTGCCTGCTTCATACAAAACCCATCACTAGAAACACCAGTGAGACACTTGCAACACCTTGTTTAAATATCCATGTACAGATTAAAAAATTTTCCCTTTTTCTCCTGTAAACTTCTCTCCCTACCCCTGTACTGTTCCTCTCCCACAGCAGATACTGTATTGGGTCTGAAGGCAGCAATTCCCTCATTCTGACTTTTGTGTGTGTTTGTGAAAGTTAAGAATGAGAACTGAGCTGCATGAAGAGTGAGGACAAACAGATGAGATGAATTTTAAGCCCCTGACATTTGTTAAAAGAATGGTAAAGGAAGTCAGAAGCAGTTCTAGCATGAAGTACTTCTATTGCTTTTGAAATCTGACTACATTTTCAGTTGGTTAGACTGTCCACGGACTCACCAAAACAGCAATGTTGTGTTGTAAGCCTTCAGCCAAACCTGAAATTATTTTGCTTTAAACAACATACACTCTCAAATAGTTCTAAAATTAAGCTACAAGAGGGAAAAAAATCCTTAAACTAAACAAATGCAAAGTGGCTCTGAAGAATGATTACATAAAAATGTCCTATTATTCATAAAAATCAAGAAGACTACACTACAGACTTGGGGAAAGCCAACAGATACTTAAAACGGGCAGTGCAGGATGACTCATCCACTAGCAATTAAATCAAACACTGTATTTTCAAAAGAAGGTAGAACTGCATAAGAATCATACAGAAAACTATAGAAAAATACCTCAAAAGATGTTCTAAGTCAACAACATAAAAATAAGCAAGGAGACAAACTGCACATTCTAGTAATCTTAAAACCAGAAGAGGACAAGTGAACTGACATGTCTGATTTTACAAACAATAGGAACCTCACAAAAATCAGTAAAAGCCAGCCAGGGATCAATGCAACATCTGATCAAAAGAGGGTAACCAAGGGGGTCAGACAGATAAAGGAGCTGTGTGATGCATTATAGAAACCCTAAGAGTCAAATAAACCCTAAGAGTCAAATAAACTGTGAAGGACAACCACTGAATGACAGTAAATGGGTGACACCCTGTCCCAGATCATGAGCATTAGGGCTGTATTGCAAATATGAACAGGACAGGACAGAGACTTCCTAACAAGAAAACACTAATTAGGAGAGATTCCAATTATTCAGTGGGTTGGATAAGTGTCAAGAAGGGAAGTGATGTAGTGATTAATTTTTTAGCTATCATAAGTAATGGCTTCTTGGAGCAATGGGCCAAAGTAATCACAAAAAAAAAATAAAAATCTCTGATTTAGTCCATAGCACACATTTTAGAGAGGCAGCTGCTGAAGAACATTCTACAACAGCAGTATCAATGAATTCAAATTCAGCATTCTTGTGACAAACAAAAAAACCCCACAGCCAGGCAAAAATCCATCACTATGATTTCAGCAAGGGGGGCTATGTAACAATGAAGATGCTATCAATAAAAGCAGCACCTAAAAGGGCAGAATGCAAGTATCATGAGAACTTTTTAAGATGTTAAAAAAGAACACTACATCACTGGAGACTTATTAAGAAATCCTGGAACAGTTCTATAAGGCACACTGTAAAATTAGGAAGTGTGTCCCAAAGGAGAAACAGTAAATACTTGAGATTATTGCCATAGAATTTGGAGGAGCACATTGCTGAGGGAATCGGTACTTTGGTCAAACACATCAAAACCAGAGGAAACCTGCCAGAAAGCTGATTGGCTCAAGGGATTCTCTTTTTACTGTGTCCTGATCTTCCTAGTGTTTACCTTTTGCATCTTAAGCTATCTCTGTATCTCAGTTAACTATGGAGAACACTGGGAAAGCTCACAGACAAGAGTGTTTCTCTGTGGAAAAGAGAGGCTGAGGAGGTGCTTCGGCCTGAAGCAATTTTTTGAAAGAAAACTGACATTTAAGAGTGCTCAGTCTTTGTTACCATTCATGTAGGAATTCCAAAGAAATTCAGATATTGCAAAGGCACACACTGTGTGGTATGTAAACTACTGCTGAAGACAATTTTGGTTTTAAACATTCTAGGAGGATTCAAGAGACTGTGGATAAATGCATACAAAGCAGACAGTGAAAATTTACAATAAAAAGAATTATCAGGCACATTGGCAATTCAAGTATCATACAGAAGAGTCAAAACAGCATTTACAGAGCAGTAGCATGCCTTCCTGATCAAAATTCTTTACATGAACAGGCGAGCAGGGAAGGAATGATCTGCCTGAGACACTGTATCTGAGTTTCTTAACAACTTTTGAGAAGGTTTTGCACAAAGGTTCTTGAAATAGAAGAAAAAGAAAGAAAGCAGAAAAAAATCCCACATAAAAACCCCCCCAAACACGCATCAAAAAACCCTCCCAACCCACCTACAAACAAAAACCCTGAGCTGTTCTGAGATAAATCACAGCCCTCAGTAACATGTGATGTTTCCCTATCTACTTACTCTCACTGCTACTTGCTCGAAAATATAAACATTAACATTCAATGATTTCTGTCCAAGCTACCAAGAATGTTCCTGCAATCCTGCACAAACCAAAATAAAAGATTTGCTGTTATGCCTATCATATTCACCAGGCTGCTCAAAGTAACTGCATGCTAGAGTCCAAGAACAAACTCAACCTCCGGTTTCTTGTCTCTCTTCCCCTGGTTATGTTTTGCTTAAAATCACTACCTCATCTCACTATTATTACAAGGATGTTACACTAAAACATTCATCTCTTTCTCTGGTGTCTTGGCAAGTTTCACTTAGAAGACATGTTGAGATAGGAATGCCATGAATGATTCCCAAAAGGAGGAAGAGCTACCCAGATTCCTTCAGTACAGACCTTTCCAATGACTAAAACATCAAGCAGCAAGGTTGCTACAAATCTCACAGACCCAAAGAAGCAACACTAACTCTTTATGTAGCCCACAGGTACCTGCCACATAGCTGGGAATTACCCCCCAGTTCAGGAATGAATTTTTCTACCAAGCCATGGGACAATACAATAAAATTGAGAGCTTTGTAAAATACTGTTAAAAATCAGACAAATGAAAACTGACACCTCGTTTACTTCTTAACATTATTTTCCTGTGACAGTACTTAAAAGAAGTAGCAAAGGCAAATGATTCAATTTGACAATAACCTCAGGAGAACAGACATTTGCAATCTTTTAGAACTTGACTTACTGCTTCCTTGAGAAATTTAGTGCCAAGTATCTCTGCAATAAAGAAAGCCTAACTGTCCAAAAAGAGCAAGCTGTGCTTGCAACTATGTTCTGGATGGCACATAACCAAATGCAGTCAAAGCCATGGATTAAAGTAGCATGAAGGGACAAAAACATAGACAAAAGCCTTTTCATGATAACACTTTCTGGTTTTCTTCATTTTAGCATTTTCCTGCCTTATTCCTTTGGTGTTTTCCACAATGTACTTTCAATGTACATGTGTTGTTACTTCTATCAGTTACTCCTCACTTTTGTCCTTTTCAAACCCACAGGTACTTTCATAGAGGCCTCCCAACTGTAGGGCCCAAGACAGCTTTGTTTAAAAGGACTTAAGTGATTACTTGGTATCTTTTAAATAGCTGAAGCAAGTATTTTGAGATATAACTTAGGCTCACTGTAACGTGATAAGAACAAACTTCTCTGTCACTCCAAGTCCACCTTTACATGGAACACTGAGCGTAATCCTCCCCAGCCATCTCTGATTAACAAGTCAGATATAGGAGATTTAAAAAATGCAGTTTGTCACTGGGATTGCAGACCAGCTTGGTATCCAGAGCATTACCTTGCCTGTGCTTTGTAAGATTGTAGTTCTTGTCCTCCATACTCTCTCCCTGCTGACAATATCTCTGGTTACATCCACTTCAGCATCAACAAAACTTCTCTGTTTAAGAGCAGTTATGTCATCATCTAGATCAGTTTTGATAGTAGATCTTTTCTTTGCCATGATTTTTGCCTTGATAGCAGCAATTTTTTCCACTGACATGGCTTCAGACAAGGACCTAAATGAGCAAAAATAACAGCAGAGACTGAGTAATTACACAAACAATTCCTCTGAAAGAACTTGTGAATAAATAACTTCATCCTGCCTAAAGTTCATGGCTATGCTATAAACTACAAAATAGCAACCTTATATATACTGAAAGACTATGAGCTTGGCATTGCTGTTTTGGGCATAAGAATCAAACTTCTGACAAAGACTCCATCCAGTATTAGCAAAAAAACCATCCAAAAATCAAAACTATAACATATAAAAGTAAAGAAGACCAAAGTAAATTGTCAGGACTAACACTATCACTTCTAACATCATCTGAATTTCAGCTCCCTGTGGATAACCATTTTGTGTCCAATCTCTGGCTGCTCTGAGCCTTTCAAAGCATTAATCTAAATTTTGGCTGAGGTGCTGTTGTATGGACTTGGTCACTTGGAAGATGTGTTACCTTCTCAGAGCAGGCAGGCCAACAAAAAACAGATGGTAGTAACTTTGTCACATTAATTTGTGTTTGAGGGAGCTCAGTTGAGTCCAAGAGTGCAATATCTTTATCTGTTTGCTTTTAATTGTAAAAATAGAATTTGGTTGCCAATGAGCCCTATTGTTTTTCAGGTGGGATGAAATAAAAAAGACTGAATTGCACAATCCTAACTGTCCAAACCCAATTTTATGTTAAGGGGACGTTTTTTTGTGAGAATACATTAAAAAAATTAATATAAGTACTGGATATGAAGTATTCTCCTTTACAACTAAGCTATTGGAAAGGGAACTTCTCTGCTCTGCTATTGAACAAAGTAACAACAGAGTCAAGCATGGAGTTCAAACTCACTACCTGTAAATGTTGTTTGTACTTTTTTAAAGGGACAGTCTTTTACATCCAGCATTTCAAAAATCAGTAAATAGAGAATATAAAGTAATTACAAACAACACTTAGTAGTCATCACTGTAGCACTGCCTCACAACTCTAAAACAAGTTGTGATACACTCAAGCTAGCATCCAAATACAAAACAATGTGTACTTTTTGATTTTTTTGATCTTATACTTTCTGATCTTAAGTCAGGTACGACAATGACATCCTTTTTTTCCTAGTTTCCTTTGAAGTACGCCTATACAAGAGACAGAGAAGAGGCAGTAATTCAAAATATGTATTTTTCATGTGGTTAGGTCTAATTATGGATTCCATAAGTGACTCGAATCTGCTCTATAATAAATGTTTGAAGATCTGACTCCCCAGACATTACTAATGAGAGGATCTAAGGGAAGAAGAATTCCACTGAGAGCTGTTGGACAGAAGTAAAACTGGCTCCCTTGAACAGCACAAGAACTGCTATCCATCCTATAATTAAGCATTATCCATAATAAAAAAAGCAATCCTACCTGATCTGCTCCGTTTGCACGATACCTTCCTTATGTCCTTCCAGCCGAGCTGCCAAGCGCTCCTTGTCGAGGCGCACGCACTCCTCATCCTGGAAGGAACAGCTCTGTTTAACTGGAGTGTTCCAACTTGTGTGCATTCTCTCTTAAAAAATAACTACGACTAGAATTAAAGCTGTTCAGCACTATTTTCTGTACATTTGCAAGGACAATCCTTATTTCCCTTTTTTTTTTTGATCGGTGCACTAGCATTAACTGCGGAGCTATGGGAAATTTCCTCTCAAGAACCACTAAGTACAAATAAGAAAATGAAAAGGAAACTACCCTTCCCTTGTAAAGAGCCTCGCTTAAACAACAACTGAGAACAACAGAAAAATCACTCAGAGAATTTAAAGCTGGCAAACAATGCTCATATTCAGGTAGGACAATACAAATCCACACATATAAATATTTAAGGCAAATTTATCAGACATTCAAGTTTGTCCAGATATTTAATCAGTGACATTTTTAAAGACAAGAACTGCTCAGAATTGTTGTATCTTGATGCAGAACTTTTAGAAATGGCATTCCTAGTGAGGACAAAAAACAAGTCAAGAGTAAGGAATCCTCTAAGTTACTCAAGCCAGGTTTGAGACAGATATGTAATTTGAGAAAGCAGCAGAGAGATGTAATTTTATTCCATCTTTTCAGCTTCTTAATGTCAATAGTACTTGTGTTCAACCTGTCTCATTTCCCCACAAAACTGAAATCAGCATCAAGCCCGTCCTACTGCTAAAAGGCTGTTTGGAAAGGTTGAAGCACAGCAAAAACCCATGCCCACACATGAGGAGAGACTTAGAATCTCTACACTGAGATGATCTCCCATTAATTTAAAACAGACTTCACAGACACCGAGCTGCCAGAGCAGCAAGGAAACAAAGAGAAGATGGCTATAACCTGACACTTATATGCAGAACTCTTGATTATCCAAATTATGGTGGTGAAGACAATACAGTTTCAAAACACACCGGCATCATAACCACACAGGGTAACACAGAATAAAATCTATGGATCATCAACAGGTCATCTCACAGCAATCATCTGCTCACGTGCCATTAAGAATGCATCAAGTTTTTATGATACCTATGCAGTTTTAGGTAAGCACAAGCAATGTTCAAATCCAATTCTTGAATAAGCAAATTTATGTATTTTGATAACTCTTCTTTTAAGAAGAATCATAAAGCCTAAGTACTCTGAAAACATATACAGATTTGTAACTCAGAGGAGACAACTGGATAGACATACTTTTCAAATAAATTATCAAGAAAAACTAACTAATTTTTTAAAACCAGGCAGAGTTAAGTAATGCAACGTGTGTAATAGACACATTGCTTCTATTAGAGGCACTTGTGAAAATACACTGTTTAATTAATTAATTATCTAAGACATAGCTTCATAAAACAGTAATCACAGGAACAGCTTCATATACTGCTACCAAAGGGACTAAGCCAGCAGGTAAAACAAAGTCTCCATTGATAGATATAGGACAGGCATTTAAGTCATAATGCCAACTCATGGATGGCAAATAACTGGAGCAAGTCATCACAGAGCACTTTTATTCCAGTCCCATCTTAGCAGACACGTTACAGTGCAAAGGGTATTTAAGAGATGTGTGGTCAAGCTTTCCCCTTTCATACTACAACATACATCCAGCAACCAAAATTCCACATTTAAATAGGAGGCTTTAATTCCAACTCCTTCCAGTTCACATTCACACTAAAAGAAGTATTGTGTGGACCCAGAGGACAGAGATGTCAGAGGAATTTCTACAAAAACAAATAAATAGTGTAATATACCACTACCCCCAGTTTCCCAGTTTTATTGATGACAGTTACTGTCATTACCTCTATTCTTGGTTTCTTTGCTTCTGCTAATATTTCATCTGCTGCTCTTTTAACTACAAGAAAAAGAAAACATTAAAAATGCAAGACTGTAGTAGACTTCCATAAAATAAAAAAGTTATTTTTTAATTAAATTGTACCTTGAGTGGACCGCTGAAGACCAATTTCAAGTGGAGCACTTCTGTCTATGCTTGATGAGGTTGCTGTAATCAAACAGAACATTTAGTTTAAACACAAAATATCAGCCATAATATTTGAGTCAAAAAGAAAGAGGGACAAAAGAAACTGCAACAATGGAAATTGTAACTAGATATTAGGCAGTAAAAGCGGTCAAACACTGGGACCAGTGGAGTGGAGATACTCACAACCTGTCTGAATATAAAGTTAGATCAGGTTGCTCAGGGTCATCTGGCCCTTCTTTGAAAAGGGGCTTGAACCCGCTGGCCTCCTGTGGTCCCTTCCAACATAAATTAGTCAGTGATTCTATGATCTCTATATACCACATAAAAGAGTCACAGTGGTAATTAGAACCTGGAATCAAGATCTACCAGTTTGTCCAGTTTTTTGGAGTAAAGACAACTTGCTGGTCCCTTTAAAATATATATAAAAAATGGTTTTACTGCCCATATTACAGAAATAATCTCATATTCCAGGATACTTAAAATTTTAAGACCACAAATAAAACAGAGCATCCTACAAAGGTAAGTGATACTTATCTTCTTCTCAGAGAAACCTCCTTATTCTGACCATCGTTAACAAAAAATGTAAGATGATGAAATACTAGGTAAATCTGTCAGACTGACAAAGCAGTGATTTGATATGTTTTACTGAACTGAAGATTTTATCCCACACATTTCTTGCATTCAAGATCAGTGTACTACTGAAAGCTTCCCACAGTCTAGAGACGGAAAAAACACACATGCTAAGCATTCTAACACATAGCTGTTGAGGATGTTAATAATAATAATAAGGCAGCTCACTTCTAAACATGCATGTAGGAATGCAACTCTTGTCTAAGCATCATAAAAGCAATTAATTTCAGACCAAAATTAAAACCCGCAAGAAATAATAACCTTGTTTGAGAAGTCTGAACATACTCAGTTAAGATGCAGACTGACCATCGTTGACCACTCTTCCCCTCCTACCCTTCACTTGTGCCATGAATATGAAGCAGTAAAGTGCACTATGTGTCCAAGGCAAAAGAACACATCACTCACATGTTTCCCCATTTAGGTATGCAAGCAAGTCTTTCCTATCAGGTCTTCTTACCACAGGAATGTTTTCAGTCTGAAAAGACAGCAGACATGACATTAAACTGTTCTTCCCTCCAAGTCTCTTGCTGAAGATTTTTCACTTTTATTGAAAAGTACCCATTCACACAAAGACAGGAACACGTGTCCTGCCACCCAAGAAAGCTTTACTAGCAAGCTTCAAAATGCAGCTACATCCTAGAGGATGTTCAGCTACACAAAATGAAACATGCTGTCTGCTATAAAACTGAAAGAGAGGACAGTCTTTTTTCCTCCTTCACTTCAAACTTGCAAATAAGATTAGCTTTTAACACACACACGATTCTCTGCCAGGAGTCTGTGTTGATACTTAATTTCTGTGTATCTCAATTTTCTTGTCCCAAGTACCTAAAACATGCAGCACTGCTGTGTCAGGTAACCATGTAGCACCTGGGAAGATGAAGTGTGGGCTCATAGAAAGCAGTCAAATGGAAATCAAAAGGACGTTTTCCATTGAGAATTCCTTTATCTTTATTTGTAGAGCTTATCCAGTAATTTCTCTAATTAGATTGCATATTTCCAAGTCTACTCCAAAGCTATTCTGCTGTATTTTAGTCTGTTCTGTTGATCTTTGCCCTCTCAGGCACTGAAGGATCATCTAGATTGGAATTGCACAACAGAACAGATAGACAAAAGTACTCTTTTGAAATAGTGCTGGAAACAAGTGTGTCCATAGAATATCAAGAGAAACACTACATTACTGTTAATATTTGAGTGACACACTCTTGCTGTAAATGCAACCTGGTGGTTTGAAGAGATAATCTGCTAGGAAGCAAACTGCCAAGAAAAATGCTCCACCTTGGCAGGGACTGGCACGGGATCCTTACATCGAGGTGCTGGTTTTTAAACTCTCACGTGCACTCGCACACTTTGGTGCATATTTTTTTCCCCTTCCCCAGCCAAATTCATCCATCTCAGTGCTGCTATCATCCCCCAGAAATATCTACACACGGTATTACTTATCACAAGAAAAAATCCACTGTTGCATGAGGTACTTACCGCGGCACGACGGACATACACAGGATGGGAAAGGTGCACATTATTGAGCAGGAACAAGATAGAATCCAAAGTGTAGTATTCCCTGGGCTGGCCCTCTTTCCCTGTCCTGTAAAACAGTGAAACAAAAATAGTAACATTTAAACTCTCCATCTCTGTTTCAAGCACACCCTTTTTTCGAAAAGATCTCTTTTCTTTCCAGATGACAGGTGAAAGAGCAAATAGTAATATTAATATCAGGCTACTGACAAATGGTTAACTATCAATTGTATTAAAAAATACAGGTGAAGGATATGAACAAATTATATCACCTATCAAAAATAAGCCAAACTAAGAGCTGGATGGGTTGTAAAATAAATAAGCGAGATCTGTGAAACCATGAGTACATATTCACATTTCACACATATTTATTCTGATTATCGAAGGAACTGCCTTGCCTTATTTGGGACAGCCAGAGAAACATAACTGAACCGTGAGTGAAAAAAAAATTACATGCTCTTCAGGTATAACAGGATAGAATTTTCACCCCTAGAGAAAGCACAGTGAAGAACTCAGAATATATAAATTCTATGGAGTCTAGAGAGCAAAGGGTTCAAAATAGTGCCAAAAGGTCAAAATAAGGAGCAACTAGAAACTACCTGCACACAAAACTAGCAAAACCACAACAAACTACAAAATCACAATGAGCTCCCATACTGAAGTCAGACCACATCAGAGCAACACAACAGCATCAAGTTCCATCTCAGCTTTCAAATAGCTTGTTTCAAAGAGACACCTTTTAAGTCTAAAAGGGAACTTGTTCTATGCAACCATTAGCAAACAAACCTCCCCACCAAACAATAAAACTCCCAGTTTCAGCTGGGCTCCATGTACATTGAACATAATTCCCTCCTCACACACGTTCACTCATTATGCTGCTAGGATAAGATTTTGTAGGGGAAGCAATGCCTGTCCAAGTTTCAAAACAAAACCTACTCCCTAAATACTCCAGCTGCTCTGAGAACCGGAGCTGGCACTCAGTTTCACCAGGAAAGCAGCAAGAGCAGCGATCCCACAGCGACCCGCCAGACACTGGCTCCTCCACATTGCCCAGTCCCCTTCCCCAACCAGCTGGCTCACCTTAAAGCCTGAGGAAGACAAGCCAAAGCTATAAAATTTAAGACTGGTACAGATTTTTCATGAAACGAGATATTTCATGAAGAAACCCTTGCACTAAAACCCTAAGAAGGAGCTTTCCCTCTAAGCACAGCGGCTTTACTCGTGGCTCACCATCAGCACTGAAACACAACATGCACCACAGAAGTGCCAACCTCTCTGGGGAAAGGGAGAGGAAATAAAAAATACTCAGCCACAACATTATTGAACCTGAAAGAGCTACACAAACACCTACTAAAGCAAGGGAAGTGTAGGTCTGTTTTCTCAATGCTGTAGATTTAATGCCACTACTGCTTTGCTTGCAATCACTTTTCTGAATTAGCCAGACAGAAGTGTCCAACAACCTGTTCGGAACCCATTACTAGCAGTGAGGTTCAAAACATCCCCTTCCTAATGATGCCTGAGAAAACCAGTATATGAGTATCACACAGAGAAAAGGGATCCAAAATACCAGTAGAACTGTAGAATAAAGGATCTTTCTACCAGTGTTTCTTCCTTCCAAAAACTTGGCCTGTGTGTGTGGGGGGGGAGGGTTGTGTGTATATTTTGCTGCTGGAGAGGAAAGGGAAGAGACAAAGTATCTTTAAACTGCTAAGAAGCCAAAACTTGGCTCCACAACTACAGCCAACAAAACTGGACTCCTCAGCAAGGAATTGTTTGAGTAAAGAGCAGAACAGTAACAATCCCTGATAAGGTGGTATCTAAACATATTTGGAGCACTGGAAGAAACAAAAGCTTCCTCCACATAGGCTTGGCTCTGAAGTGAAGCCATGGTGGCCCGTGATGCAGCTGTCACTTCATTTTCAAACAAACACTTTAGGTTATCCTAGGTTGGAATAACTCATTATTTCTTTGGAATGTGCCATATGCACTGAGCATTATAGAGAAGTCCAGCTGGTCATCTATTCAAGTTTTAACAATATTTAGCAGTAAATGGCATAATTTAAAAACAAACAAACAAACAAAATACTGAACCCTTACCTATTAATTTGAAAATACAGTATTACAAAGCCATGGGCATTGCCAAAGCTCAGCAGGGCACAGCTGGTACTTCATCACTTCAACCCTACACATAAGAGATCCCCATGCTCTAAGAGGATGTTTTATTAGGGGAACAAGAGATTGCATGTTAAAGGGAAATCATCAGATGGAAAAGCAGGTGCATATGAGGAGAAAATCTAAGTCCAAACTGAGATTTCAGCATCAGTGTGTCCTCCTGCTCAATAAACAGAGAACTAAAAGCAAGCAGATCTGAGGGAATCAGATTTAATGAGGTAAATTTACAAACACCTCATTAAATTTACAAACATCCAAAGTAAAAACAGAAATTAATTCTCTTATTTCCCCTATTTAGTTATGGCATCAATTAGTTAAGAAAAAAATTAAATCTTAAGAGGCAAACTTCAACAAGCCCAGTAATAAGCATTAAAGCAAAATAAGGAGTTGCATCTCTTACAAAATAAAACTCCACCTTAAAAATGGAGAAAATGTTTATATAATACAAGAGAAGAAGTTTCACCTACTTGTTTTCAACACCAGAAATTTATTTCCTGCTCATCCATTCACCTTCAACCTGGGGGCACCAGGAATTTATTAATTTTTAAGTGATTTATTTCCTCTTCCCTGTTTCAAAGCCTGCATTTTTACAGAGGTAGTAAAGCCCTGTGTCTCATCCACAAAAGCAAGCAGGAATCTTTCAGAACACAAGACGAGGCACATCAAGTATCACACAAATGACAATACCCAGGGCCAGCTGCTCCCTGTTTAAACTCCTCAGCTGCACATACAGCCCTCGGCTGGGCAAACAAAGCAATACGTTTCTCTGTTAGATTAATTCCTTCCTTTGGTTTTGAAACAGACTTTATAATTACTCTTCAGGAGCCATAGATCAAAACACACAAAACACTTAATCTCAGGCCATGTAGCCTTCCTCACGTGCCAGCAGGAGTATTCATACAACTATTACCTGGAAACTAACCTGGATTAAAGTTAGTTTTTGTGCCCTCCCCCTCTCCCTTTTTTTTTCCCTTCAGGTTACTTCTAACTTGGCTCAGTTCTCAGACCAATTCTCTGTTTGGCTGACTTTTGTGTAGCACAGAGAGAAGGCAGTGCAGGGCAGCACTGCTGACTTTGTCAGCTGAGCTGCTCGAGGAGTCAGAGCTAAATGTCTCATGGGACTACTTCTAATTCTAGCAGGGACAAATGCCACTGCTGCTGCTTGGACTGGCATTACTCTCTCCAGGCTGGAGATGCAATTACAGCAACCGTGCTGTGGACACCTAAACAGAAATCAAGGTTTGCTCTGTAAAAGACTAAGCCACCAATTGCTCAGTGTAAGCAGACTGTGAATCCTGTCAGGTGACCTGAATATAAAGGGGTTTGAATCTTAAAAGTTTTTTAAAATGTTCCTCATAAATTTGGCAATTACATAAATTACCAGCTCCTAAACTGTGGTGTCAAAGCTACTGAGCATGGCTTGCAGAACTGGTCTCAGTTTTACAGTGTCTTCCATTTGAAAATGCAACATGCAAAATGCCACAGTGGTTCCCAAGAAACATTGTGAGCTGACAGCAGTGTGATCCTATCACAAGTTCAGAAGCCACTGGTCTAAAACAAGATTAACTAACTTACCTCAAACAAATAAAAACCCTCCAAATTCTACCACATCTACCACAGGAGGTGAATACACAGACAGCTAGGAGGAGGTCACTGCTGCTGTTCTGCTCAGAGTATCATCTAATCACCCACAGTTCCTTCTTGACCATGAAGATAAAGCTGCCTGATTATACATAACAAAGTTTTCCTCTCCAGCTGCTGTCTTTTCGGCTTTTGGTAACAATGCCTGGGTCTAACTCCAGCTCTCCTGAGCAGGAGTACAGTTGGACTGGTGTTTCAGTTTCTTGTTCCCCAGACAAGAGCAATGAATCTTGCTCGTCTAGTTAACCAGTGCTTGTTAATGCTTGGGAAAAGCAACCTGTGGCAAGGACACCACCATGACTGTCTACACATTGCTCAGCAAAAATACAGCTAAGACCTTTAATTGCTATCTCAGTGTTTTTCTTCCTCTTCGGTCTAGCTACCAGTATCCCCTACCGAGCCAGGAAACACAAATAACTCCAAAATTAGTTTCTGAAAACCTGAAATGTGCTTGAAATAGCACATTCCTAGTTATAAACAGAACATAAAGTAAGATCAGCTAAAAAAAGCCCGTCTGCAAGTTAAGATAAACAAACAGGTTTATTTCCTTTCTCTCTCCCAAACTACAAGTCAGGATGCTAATATTCATATCATAATTACGAAAACAAAACAAAAAAATAATTCCTAGTCAGACAGAATAACAAGTACAGGGTTTTTTGAGAAATCTGCAGGTTCCTCTACTTTTCCACAAAGCTTCACAGGATAAAATACCTGATACACTTGCTACCTAACCCTTAACAATGAGCATTTTTTTTCTCCTAGGTTTGAAAGAGATTCTTTGGAATTCTTCTAGCAAGGACTAGAAAAGCAAGCAGCTGCTAAATTATGAGTAAAGGCTAATGAAGAACTTCCTTGCAATGTGAGCAATCCATACCATACCAGGAAATTCAACAGGTACAAACCCCTGTTTTCTGGAAGTTTTGGAAAAATAAGCATTTTATCTGGTACAATCACTTAAGCCACGCAAAGACTATCTCTACTTGTTTATTATGACAAGACCATTAGGAAAAGCCTGCACCGGGTCCTGCCCAGGAAGAGGCCCCCGCTAGGGGCAGGGCACCCGCACAGCTCACCGGGGCTCGCAGGTGAGCACAGGGGGAGCGTCGGTTTGGACCTCTCTGGCTTTGTCCTGGTGTTCCAAAGCTCCAGGACAGCAGCAAACTGGACAAATAAACTAAAACAGGGGAATCACAGAATATGCTGAGTTGGAAGGGACCCATTGGGGTCACTGAGTCCGACCCCCTGTCCCTGCACAGGACATCCCGACAATGTCACCGGGTGCCGGACAGCGTTGTCCAAACAACAACGTAACTACGTAACGCCTTGTTTTCCACCGAAAACCCAGAAAAACTCGGGAGAAGCTGCCTCCTGCCATCTCATCGCATGAGTCTGCAGGACGCGGCAGGAGAATCGAGGAACGACCCGGCCGCGGCCCTTCTGGCCCGGGGCAGGGGCCGGGTGCCTTCCCGAAGGGAGCGGCGAGTCCTTCCCTGCCCGCTCCCTGCCCGGCCGGGCTGCCGGGGGGCGGCATCGCCACCGGGACACCCGGGCACGGCGGCGCGGCCCCGGGGCCCTGCGGGACGCGGTCCCGGTCCGGCCCCGCCAGCTCGCCTCGTCCCTGCAGGGCGGCGGGGACCGAGCCCCGTCCCCGCGCCCAACTTCGGGGCAACTTCTCCCTCCCTCCTCCTCCTCCTTCTCCTCCGCCCCCCCCCGCGCCCGCCGCGCCCCGGGCCGCGCCGCTCACCCCCAGATGACATAGTTGGTCTTGACGTTCTTGGGCCAGGAGAACTCGCCGAAGATCACCTCGTCGCCCTTGACCACGATCTCCTTCTTCTGCGTGTTGTACTGCCGCAGCACGCTCAGCACGTCCGCCATCTTCGCCCGCCTGCCGCCGCTCCGGCCCCGCCGCCGCCCGCCGCAGGACCCCGCCGCCGCGCCCGGGGCTGCCCTGCGCGAACGCCTGAGCCGCCGCCGCCGCGCCGCCTACAGGGGGCGACGCCGCGGACGCGTTGCCATGGCAGCGGCCCGCCCCCGCGGGAAGGGGGCCTGACCTGAGGGGCGGAGCGCTTCTTGTCCTCCCCATCGCCCCGCCCCCAAGGCCACGCCCCCTCCGCCCTCAGGGTGGTTCCGGGTGATCCCGGAAAGCGGCAGAAACAAACTTCTTAACACCAATTTGTAGATATTAGAAAGGGCATTCTTCTTTTATTCGTCATGCTGGACGTTGGGAGGGCAGCTCCTCTAATCGGACGTGCCAAATGGCAGATGGACGGGGCCTTATTTATTACGCGTTTCATTTACATATTCATTAGATAGTTTTGCTCGCCTAATACATATTCATGTATGCTTTGCATGGTCACGCCCATATGGGAAGTCCTCCTTGGTCCTTCCGGGTCTCCGTCGTCGTCCTGACCCCAGTTTTTGGGCGGGCACGGCGTCATTGTGTTCCACCACCAAAAACTGCAGCGCTTGTTCTCTGTTTTATCTGGGTACACAGAGCTTAGTTTACATCCTGTTTGTTTACACCCCTTATCTAATTCTCGAGGACTTCTCCAAGATTGTATTGTTCCTTGTTTGGGCACTCCAGGATACTGTGAGTGAAGTTTCTGTCTCTCCTGTCACGGGTACAGCTTTCCCTCGCCCCGAGCACCCAGAGTTTTAATGTGTTTTGTATGAAAATTGAGGCTGTTTAGCCTGGAAAAGAGGAGGCTCAGGGGAGACCTCATCACTCTCTACAACTCCCTGAGAGGAGGTTATAGGCAGGAGGGGGTTGGTCTCTTCTCCCAACTACTAACATTGTGAATTATACCAATCACTGCCAATATTTATTTGTCAATGGATATAGAGTAATACCGATGGATTTAGAAGACAAAGACATAATGAATAAACAGAGTATAATTTCTTGGACTGGATTTGGAATTATTATTGGAGCTATGGCTCATGAAAATTGGAATGGAACTTGAAATACTTCCAGTGGGTCAAGTCCTGTTTCCGTGCCTCATCCAAAAACCTACATCACCTAAGCCAGTGTCTTAGGAAACACACCCTGTACATCTTCTACACTACAGATAATACTTTCTTCAGTATTATGGTGTTACAGTGACACCAAAAAGCCACTCATTTCAGTTCTGCTGCTCAGGGAGCAGGGAATGGTGCACACACAGCTGCAAAGGGATTTATTTTCAGATTTCAAGAAAATGTTGCAATTCTGGTTTTCTTTTTCATGTAAGGCTGCCTTCATCTGAGGAGAACACTGAAAAACAAAGTTCAGCAAGACAGTGTGTGCATTGGCAGTAGTTCACCAGGGACATGATGCCTGCGCCCCGAGGAGCAGGAACGCTGAGGGAGGCAGGGAACAAAGGATGGAGCAGCACGAGGTGAGGTGGTCGTGCCCTGCTGAAATCAGTGCAGGTATGAAACAAAGCATGGAGCAGCACTGCGGGGGTGCCGTCACGCTCTGTAAGAAACAATGCAGGTAACGGGAGCCAAAGGAACGACCTAAGCCATGACCAAACTTCACTTTGCTCATGGCTGAAGTCAAACTCCATCTAAACAAAAAACGATATCAACTGTAATTAACTCATCTTTTCTCCTCCCTCGAAGAAAACAATATAAATACAACTTAAGAGAGCAGGGAGGTCAGAGGAGACTCCACCTCTGTGTCCTGGGACTGTCAGCAGGCTGTACCTACCTCCTCCCCCAGGGATGCCTGTTGGGTAAGGCTCGAACATTCAGCTGTACGGAGTGCTTCCTCACTCGGGAAGTGTGGAAAGCAGCTTGTGCTTGAGATCGTGCTCTTAGCGCTGTATCAGCATCTCCCAATTTCATGTGCTTGTGCCTGGCTGTGTTACATTTTATGTGTTCACACATGCTTCTGCAGACAATGTGTTTACCACCAGCACAGAATCATGGAATGGTTTGGGTTGGAAGTGACCTTAAAGATCATCCCATTCCAGTGCCACCGTGGCTCTGCATTTTTGTTGCTTAGTGCCGAACTGGCCATCCCTCAGAATCCAAGCCCAGCTGCTTCCGGTCCTTATGGTTCCTGAGGAGCAGCTGGAATTCAACAGGGGGGGTTTTCTGCCAAATTTAATGCAACAGATAAATTCGTTTTACTCTTAATGCGATACCTTCATTAGAAGTTTTAAACGGGAGTTTACAAAACAGTTCCCGCAGCTTTGGGAATCATAGTGAGATTATTAACCAGATTATTCATATCACTAAATCAGCATTCGATAAGAGACATCGGAGAAACTATTTTCACATGGCATTAGACACACGATTCGTCCGGAAAATCCACCCCATCCTTGCCCCATCTCCTGACCCCCATCCCGGGAAATCCACCCCATCGCTGCCCCTCTCTGACCCCCATCC
>NW_016690232.1:933443-1207300 GCF_001604755.1 Lepidothrix coronata
GGACTGGGACTGGGAATGGGAATGGGGATGGGGATGGGGACTGGGACTGGGAGGGGGAGAGGGATCGGGATTGGGATCGGCATCGGGACTGGGATTTGGGAGAGGGATCGGAATCGGGATCGGGACGGGAATTGGGACTGGGACCGGCATTAGGATCGTGATCGGGATTAAGACCAGGATGGGACTGGGAGAGGGATCGGGATTGGGATCGGCATCGGGACTGGGATTTGGGAGAGGGATCGGAATCGGGATCGGGACGGGAATTGGGACTGGGACCGGCATTAGGATCGTGATCGGGATTAAGACCAGGATGGGACTGGGAGAGGGATCGGGTTCGGGAGAAGGAGAGGGATAGGGATTGGGACAGGGACCGGGATCGGGTTCGGGACTGGGAGAGGCATCAGGATAGGGATGAGGAACCGGAAGAAGGATCGGGATGAGGAGAGGGATCACCAGGCCCGGGATCGAGGTCGGGGTCAGGATCAGGACAGGCATCGGGATCGTGTCACGGTGCCGTGGGAGGAGCGGGGGTTCCGGGGGGCCGGGCCGGCACGGCGCGGACGGATCTCGGTGCTCCCGCGGGAGGCGGGGGGTGCCTCGGGCGGTGCCGCTGGCGGGCGGGCGGGACACGTGTCCGGCCCCGCCGGGAACGGAGCGTTTGGCGAGTAACGGCCCCGCCGGGGCTGCTCGGCAGCTCCAGCACCCGGCTCTGTTCTCCTGCCCCCGCCGGCGCTGAGCACCAGAACGGTGTAGGTAGTGCAGCTGAAATGAACTTGCGCCTAAGAGAGAAATCAGTTAAAAAAAACCCAGGACAAAGCCAACCCTTAATTTGTGAACTGCAAAACGTGATGTTTGTCTGAAAGCTCGAATATCTGATTGTGATTTCTTTTTAGTTCTAGAATGGGGAGCCTACAGTCTACTTCTGTAGGATTGTCTAATGATGCTGCTGTGAGTCAAATACAGGTAACATTATTTATGCTACTTTTACTTATTTTCAACATTTATAAAAGCTATGGGTACTTAAAACGTTTTCTTATTTATACAAAGAAATACTGTAAATAGTTCTGCATGTTGAACCTGTTCTTATGCTTATTATGTTTATCAAGTCATGCTGGCAGCATTGTTTATCCACAGCCCTGGAACCTGATCTTCCCAGGCTGCACCCATTTTATGTTTTTTCAGACCTCTACTCAATTTTTTGGAGTCAAATACAGGTCAAACATGGCTTCATAGGTGCCAGCAGTAATCCTCCTGTATTTGTTACCATAATACCAGCGTTTTGACTTCTGTATTAGCTTTCATGACTGTTCTATGTTGTTGGAAATGTACTGGCACAAAGTTCACTGACTGAAACCTCACTGACTTAAACTTTCTTTTGAACATACAGAACATTATTTCAGACAACTGTGTGGTGATTTTCTCTAAAACAACATGCCCATACTGCAAAATGGCAAAAAAGCTTTTTGAGGGTTTGAATGTGAATTACACAGCTGTGGAACTGGACACAAATACAAATGGAAGCCTGTTCCAGGACATCCTTGAGCAGATGACGGGTGGCAGAACAGTGAGTATCTTCTCCTACACATAACAAGCAAAGTAAGAACTTGGGATACACATGTGCCCCTTGGGGTATGTCCATATCAAGTTCTTCATCTTTTTGAGACAAGTAACTTGGGATACAAGCTCCTAAATTAAAGACAAGGTACTGCAGAAGGGTTCTGTACCCTCTTTTCCTTTAGAGCCCCCCTGGCTATCCCTCAGTTATCTTTTCCATACTGCCACTGAAATAACCGAAGTATCTGTTTTTCATTTGTATATTTAATCCATTGTGTTAAACAATTGCTTTGTATTTTCTTTATTTTCTACAGTCTCACTTGACTCAGTTATTACAAACTCCCACACAGTGACTTCATCCCACTTCTGAGGGGCACTCAGAGCTTCCCATCTCTGTAAATATTATGGAAACATATGAGTTGTGCACTAATATTACACATACATCTAGAAGAACACAACTATTGTGTGTATTAGAGTCCATGTGGGCTTACTTAAGACTTTTATCTTTTTTCCAAGAAGTAACTAATGTAATTTTTGTTTTCTTGACAGGTTCCAAGAGTGTTTATCAATGGGACTTGTGTTGGAGGTGCAACAGATACTCAAAGGCTTCATGATGAAGGCAAACTGCTTCCTTTAGTTCATCAGTGTCAAATAAAAGCAAATTCCTGAGCAGCCATCCAGCTTAGCTTCATCTTCCTTCGTATAAACAGAATTTCAGATGAATGCAGAAGATCACAAAGATACACAGCATGAGCTGCACTCAACAACTTCAAACCATGGCTTTCTGAATCACAAACCATTCTCTGACAGACTTTATGGACTTAGCAAATTAACTGGTGTCCTTGCTTAAGCTTTATCATAATCAAAATGGTCATTAAAAATCATTATGTAACTCAGGACTCTACATGTGAGACAGTGATGTCATTTCATGGCTCTTACATCCTGCTTCAGAGAAGTCTAAACTGTACAAAAATGATGGGTATTTTTTTTCTGCAGGTTAGTTTGCTTTCTAGCTTTGTTTCAATAAATGGTCAGTTTAATTTAATGGTGCCTTTATATTCAACTCTTCTCTGTCAAATTGTAATGAAGTATGAAGCCAAACAAATTCTGGTGTGTGTGTGTGTCTGCCTCTCACATTTCAGTGCCTGATCACCGAGCTCCCAAACTGTATCCACTTGAACAGAAAAGGGAATGAAGAGTCTGGCAGCTTTAGAGGGGAAGTAATGGCTTTCATCTCTACTCTGCTCTACAAAGTATCAGTCTGTACAGTGCCATTCAGGAATTCTCCTAGGGGAGCCAGACAGCTGACACTAAACTGCAGCTACAAACTACTGTACAATTATCCAACAATATAAAAAAAAAAAAAGACCAAGTCAAATGGGTCTAATATGCATAGAGTTTATTTAGTACTTAAATTCTACAATCAGAATGCAGTTTACTAGCCATTTTAACTTTCAGTTAAATGTCTAAAAGAAATTGCTAAAATTCAATAGTTTCATACAATGTACATCCAAAGCCAGAACAGGCAATGCCAAGACTCTTGGTTATTTCAAGGAAGTCCATATGCAAGTAGAAAATTCTATCCCATTCTTCAGTAAAAGGGACCATTACACAACTAAAGGTGCACACATTAGAATAAAAACATTAGTCAATTAATTTTTACTCAGTTTTTGTGAATTACTCCTGTTATTTCCATTGCTTTCAACACTGCATGTACCTAAACTACTTTTTTCCCCCTCAAGGGAAAAAAGCATCACATTTATCTTCAACTCCAGGTAGCTAGGACTGCAAGAGTGTAATTTAAATTTGACAGCTTTATTTTTGTGATGCAGGTTTGAAACTGCATCATTTATAGAAAGTCTTCAGAATAGAGTTGTCTCCACTGTGCATCTTTAATGTGTAATAAGCTAATTAAACACACTGGCCTCGTTATATTTTTATTGCCATTTACTGTATTTTGCACAGTCATCAAGATAAACACACAAATGTGCATCTCTTCCTGAATTCATACTTAATAAAGCAATTTATTTTGCACATACAGTCGTAAAACAATACCAAGTACTCTTTTTCTCTGTGTAGAATTCTTCGGCCAGCTAAGTGTTTTCAGAAGTTTAGCAATAATTTTGCCCCTGAAAGCTGATAAACCCATCATGTAAAAATAATAACAATAGTACGCAAAGGAATTTTTCAAAGACCTTTTCATTTTGTTCCCTGTTTAGGGACTTGTTTTTCAAACAGTAGTCTAAAATAACCCTTTGAGTTCCAAGCTTCGGAAATCCCAGGGCACTGTCACTTAAGGCAGTAATCTAATCCAGCTGGAGAAAACGTGCTGTATGCCTGCAGATCCAAGTGAGTGCCCGTCTATTAAAGGAGATATGTCTTAAGGCACCCAAAGGGTTAATTATGTTTCTTTTTAACCATATTAAGGCTCCCCATCCAAATAGTTTTTCATTAATTGTGTATAATTTCACAGAAAGTAGCAGCAAGACAGTGCCTTCATTATTGGATGGCACAAAGCCATGTTATGTTTAAGTTATTTAAACATGATATGGCAGTTAAAGTGTGGTTCTACTCTAGGAAATAATAAAAAAAAAACCAAACCAAACAACAAACAGATTAAGAGACTCAAGAACAGTCATTAAAAATTTCCATAATTTTGTGCCCAGCACTGTCTCCAGGACAAAGCTGTTTATCTTAAAATATGCTTGCCCTGGGATCTGAATATTAAAATGTATCCACTAAAAGATATGGATACCTGCTCATCCAGCCTAAATCCCATGCTTCTAAGTCTGAGAAGCTGGAAACAAACACTGAGTTTTTTAACTAAGCAGACAGATCTGTGAATGTGCCCATCTGTTGCTTTTTTTATACAGAATTCTTTTTAAAGAGTAGAACTGCACTTTTATAGGAGAATGAAAAGACATTTTATTTGTAACTAGTTGTGCTTAACTCTTAAGAAGCTGGTTAACATTAGGGAAACAACTATTTATATTCATTATTCGTTAATGAAGCATTTGCAAAAGTTCTCCACATACCTCATATATATGCAAATATATATATATTTTTGAACTTAAAAGTCAGAATGCAGAAACACCTAAAGAAACCACGCTTTAAGTATCAAAATTATAAATCCAAATATGTAAGCACACATATTTAAAGACACCATACCTTCTGCCGAAATCAGCTAATCTTACATGTTATCTCTCAGAGCAGCACATACACAATATACTGTCCTAGTTAGTGTATTACCTTTCCCCCCCCAAACTCTTACTCAGCAATTTGTACACAATACTGTGTCATGGTGAGATGAAATCTCTACCATTCCAGCAAGAAAGTCATTAAACCAGCTTGCTTACAGCATATCTGCACTGCAAACCACTGCAGACAGCAAAATAAACCTATAAACTGATCAAGTGTCAGAGAAAGTAAGGATTAAAAGCACAAGCAAATGATACTTTGCTTAGGTTTACTTCTACAGCCTGTTCTTTAAAGACTTCCTCTAGTCAATACTGCAAAGAAGTTGCCCATTTATCCAGAATATTAATTTAAATGTTTGCCTAATTCTGCCTATGACAGCAGCTTGATAATATTTAATGGAATAAAAAGTTTCAAACCACTGAGCTAATTCTAGAAAAAAATTTGAAAAGCCAATTGTAAGAGGTTACTTTATAAAGTCATTCACAGGCAGGTGTTGGATTTTTGTAAATAAACAAAGTATACTTTTGTCACTGATTTTTACACAAAGTTTTGCCAAAAATCTGATAGATACAGCAAATCGAATGTTTTGTAAAAGATTTACATAATTAAAGAAAAAAGTTAATCCATTCTTAAAAAAATTAAAATAAATACTATGACATCAGTTCCGGTGTAAGTAGCTAAGCGCTCAATGACAGCAAAAAGGCAGAACAGAGGCAAAAATAAGAAAAAGGAATGGATGAGAGCTCGTGAAAAAAAGATTCAAGTATAGGCCTGAGGTGATGAAGAGAAGGGAAAGGAGAAAAAAAATCAACATTAACAGAAAAAAGGAAGGGTAAAGCAAAAAGATAATAGAAGAAAAAACCCAAACGGAACCAAAACTAAAGCTTCTGTTACAGTAGCTGTGAGTCAGGTACATGGTTCAGCAGCATAGCATTTTTTGCAATGCACAAAAATATTTTCATAGTGTTCTTACAGACAGAGCCATTATTAAAATACACTTCCAAAACTGCTGGTGTTTCTTTAAGCCAAGAATATGTATTTTGTTGAATAGCCTTTTAAAGCCATAACCATTTATGGGCACCAGTTAAACAACAACAATGCAAAAGAACAACACAACCCCCCTTATGATTCATGTTTAATAAAGAGGTTTAATAGTGGTTTTAAGCAGCAAGGTATTTTAGGGCCAGTTATTAGTAGCCTTCACACAGTGGGCATTTAGACTGGCCCTTCTGACTTCAGAGCTACACCTACTTTTAGACTTTTCTTTTTTTTTAAACACAGAGGAACGTAGGTAAAGACCCCATATTTTGCCTGTAACCTCATTCTACAAGCATCCCAAACACTCCTACTCCTTGCTCCAGGTCTAAAATTCCTGACACGAAATTCTATTTCTTGGCCCTCTCCACATTCTTCATTGTGTCCCTTCCATGAAGAACCTTGGCCTTTGATGTTTGTTCCTTACAGCCCTTCATTACAGAAGAATGTTTTACCTCTGTTGTGCTTCCAACCATTAGAACCTTTTTTTCTTTCTTAAAATGCCTGAACATTACAGCCTTAGACTGCATAATTGTTTAATACTGCAGAATTGTTAAGGGGGTCACAGTGAAATGGCAGCCAAAGTGAAACCTCTCAGTTCTGTCAGATAGCAGGAAACCTGCGTTCATCCACTCTGCTGTTGCACTCTGCATTTAGACTTATTTTAATCAACATTTTGAATAAAATTAACTAGCTTTAAACTTCTCCCTGCTCAATTTTTACTGATAAACTGCATTGCACAATTACAGCCCCATTTCTGCTTTGTTAGCCAAAGTGTTCCTCCAATGCAAACACCACTATTAATTTCAAAGAGTCCCTGCCTCCTCTTTGGTGAAAAGGTAGGTCATTTATCGTACACTGAACTAATGCTTCAGCTTAGCAACTCTGTCTTAGTTCACTTTTTTTCTATTATTTTTGAAGCATTACAGTAATTATTGCCTCTTTACGTGTCTAGATATTGGCTTGGAAATTACCAGTTTAATAACTGAACACTAAAGTCAGCGCATTTATGTTATGGCAAATGAGTCATGCTGTCCCCTAAAATTCAGGGTACGGGCAGATAAAGATCCAGGAAAGATAAAGATCCAGGGAAAAGGAATACACAGCACTGTTATTCTATGCCCCTTCCTGGAAGATAATAACAAACCCGAAAAGAAAATCATAGAAACAAAGGTCACACTATGAAGTTTCAGCTGTCAGCATTTACTTCATTTTCCCCTCTCTGTGTAAATCTTAAGGGAGGAGCAGACGACAATGTGGTCTCACCAGTGCTAGTTTTACATTGTGTAACCAAACCACTTAGAATATTCTATTTCTAGCAAGATTTTTTTGTACAGAGACACTATAAATGTTTAGGAGTGTATTATGTACCCTAGCATGGATGACTATCTTTTATTATGGGTCAGAGCTATCCAGTGTCAATAAATACAGGGAGCTAAAATTTCTATCAGTTCTACTGAAAAGTTCACCTTTACTTACACACTCTAGTTCAAGTATTTTAAACTGGACTGCTTTCAAAGATGCAACACCACTATAACCGTTCATTCAGTCTGTTAGTAACTATTCTAACCTTTTATTTGCAGTAAGTTTACTTGAAAATTACTTGAAACACCTGTTTAAGTTTTCATTTTATATTCAGTCCAAAATATTTCCTATGACTTCACAAATACTACTCCAAGTAAGAAAAAGTACTTGCAAAAGTACATCAGTTATTTTCAACGTCTCTAGCTTAGAGGAAACACCTAATCAGATGTTTGACTACTGTGTAATTTAAAACACATTACTACCAAAACCAACCCCAAAACATCAGTGCATTTACTTGAAATAATTATTAACATGTATTGAGCAAATGAGTTTACTCCCCACATTGATATGGTGTTTTGTTTAGATGCTAAGAATGATATGCAATTTTTCACATGAAATGGCTGGTTTTCTTTTTCAAACTCAAAGTGCTATGTCTCAGCTTTTGTAGGAACACGTTTTTTTTCCTTGATGTCACCTGAGGAGCTGGTGGCAGTCCTGTATTCTCCAAGCTTTCTATCAGAGCTATACTGTAAGAGCAATGATAATTCACAAGTGACTACATTAATGTTCACTGAAAGGTAACACTCCTACCATCAGTTCTTTAAGCCCTGGTTTTAATGTCAGAAAAGGCTTCCCTCACTGGTTTGGTTTATTTATTAAAGGAGAGTGTAAGTAAGTAGCAGAATACCTTCAGTAACATGTAACATCCTGTTTTAGCACCAAAAGAGAGACCCGCACTACAGAATGCGAGCTCTGGATTTGTAATTAATATGTATGAGGCAAAAAGAAAAGTGTTACAAGTATCAAAAGTATAATATGAATTTACATTTAAAAGCTTAGGTTTTAGGCAGAAAAATATGGTCTTACATGTTATTTACCACAACGGGTAAATGCGTTATTTTTATACATCATAATTATTTTCAAATTAACATCAAATTCACTGTTTAAAACAGCCATCATTAGCATAAAAGAGGCTGACACACATATGTTTTAGAGGAAGTTGTAAAAGCATCACTAAAAAAACCTTTCTAATCTTTTAAGACTGATCTACTAAAGAGATCTTTTAACTTCCCCCCATACTGACACATATAAAACACACACAGAATTAAATACATATACACATGAATTGCTATCAATCCCTGTTCCAAAGTGGTAAGATACTCACTAGCTTTCTCCTTGTTTACTCACAGTCTTACTATGAAACTAAAAATAAAAAAATAAAAAAAAGAATCCAGTTTCAATCACTTCCTAAACAAGATTTTGTGAACATGAAAGATGCAACTGTACAGTTCATAAAAGTTTTTAAGAATTGGTCACTATAAACTGGAGGTAGTTTTGAAACATGTTAGCTTGAATTAATTCATGAAATCAGAAGTAGCGTTAATCTACAAAAATATTTTTAAAAATGAAATACTCTCCTGTTAGGAGGATTGTTTCTGTATTACTGAATACATTCTTTTGGAAAAAAAAAAAAAGTAGCTTATGGTTTCTGGTTGTTCCCACTCAGCTTTGGAGAGCAGGCCAAGACACATGCACTCGTTGATCTCTCTTGCTGAAAGTGTGCTTATGCTTCCTGAAGTTGTAATATGGACTGAATGTGGCATCCCAGTCATTTCCAAGGTCTTTTTCTACTAAAAACAGTTTTTAGAACTTCCTGTAAAGCGTATTAATTCTAAAATAGTGCTTCTGAAACTGTATTGTGCAGAAACTGCCCCTCAATTTATCTAAAGAGATATTTACTCCAGAAAACTCAGATGATGATCTACAGAGAAAAAGACTGGCATGAGCTCTTCCACTTTCAGTTTTATCAGTATAAAATTTCCCTGGATAACTTTTATCCTGTATCACAGTCACATGGTCTCAATATGTACCAGAAAATACTTTTAGGTTTAGTAGGTTTTAACTGTAACCATGGAAACCATTGAACCTTAGTAATGCTTAAAATACAAAGATTTAAAAAAGCCCAAAGAAAAGTCCCTCTCAGTGAAGTTGCTGTTAAACTGACATTATTAAAAATACTAAATCCATTTTTTCCAGCCCCATTCTAAAAGTAATTGGTCAATTTATTCTCGCAAACAAGCATTCCACAGCAACAGGGGAGGGGGAAATTAAAAATCTCTCCATATTTATAACCTATTATAAGTGAAATTAAATTATGTATACCCTGTAGCCACTTTTAGCAAACTTCCCACTGTTATTTTAAATTGTGTGCAACAGGAAAAAAGAGAAAAGAGATTTCTCATCCGCTTTTCTTGTTTTCCCTTCACAAAAAGGTAACAAAGAATCACAGGCTCATTATGGTTGGAAATGACCTCTAAGTTCATTGAGTCCAACCTTTAACCTAACACTGCCACATCTACCACTCAGCCACGCCCCTAAGCACCACATCCACGAGTTTTTTGACCACTTCCAGAGATGATGATTCCACCACTTCCCTGGACAGCTTGTTCCAATGCTTGACTAGACACAGGATTTGAGGTGTGGCCTCACCAGTGCCAAGTCTAGAGGGACAATCATTGTCCTGGTCCAGCTGGCCACACTATTGCTGATACAGGTCAGATCCTTTCCCACCAGGCAGCTTTCCAGCCACTCTTCCCCAAGCCCGGAGTGCTGCACGGGGTGGTTGTGACTCAAGTGCAGGACCCAGCACTTGGCCTTGTTGAATTTCATCCAATAGTCCTGGGCCCATGGATCCAGGCTGCCCATATCCCCCTGCAGCACCTTCCTATCCTCCAGGCCATCAACCCTCCTGCTGCCCAACCTCAGGTCATATGCAAATGATCCTCTCATCCAGATCAACAAGATGTTAAACAGGACTGGCCCCCCTACTGACCCCTGGGGGACATCACTGGTGATCAGCCACCAGCTGGAGGCAACTCCCTTCACCACCACTCTCTGGGCCCGGCCATCAGCAGTTCTTTATCCACTGAACAGTGCACCCATCCAAGCTTCTCCAGGAGAATGCTGTGGAAAACAGCGTCAAATGCTTTCCTACAGTCCAGGTAGACGTATCTCCAGCCTTTCCCTCATCCACTATGTCACAGAAGATCAAGTTGGTGGAGCAGGACCTGCCTTTCATAAACCCCTGCTGGCTGGGCCTGCTCCCCTGGTTGTCCTGCATGTGCTGTGTGATCAAAACGATCAGTTCAGTAACCTTCCCAGCACCAAGGTCAGGCTGACAGACCTGTAGTTTCCTGGATTCTCCTTCAGGCTCTTCTGCTAGAAGGATGTCACATTAACCAACCTCCAGTCATCTGGGACCTCCCTGGTGAGCCAGGACTAATGAAAAATGATGGAGAGTGGCTTGGCCAGCTCGTCTGCCAGCTCTCTCAGAACCCTTGGATGGATTGCATCCGGCCCCATAGAGTTGTTTCTGTTTAAGTGAGCACCAGGTCACTGCTTCCTCTTGGATTATGGGGACTTCATTCTGCTCCTAGGCTGGAGCTGGAGGAGTCTGCGGGTGGGTGAGGACACAGCACCACTGCCTCCCATCCAGCCCATCCTGAAGTCCAGATTTTTGACCCAGGAGCTGCAGGCTCACCTACTGGACCAGGAGGACAATAAGAACTGCACTCAAGCTGTGGAGGAGCTGAAGAGGGTGGTTCGAGGTGCCAGCCAGGCAGCAGCAACCTCTATCCCTGCCCTTGGCCTCCTGGGGCTCATCAGCTTCCTTTACACACTCCTCAACTACTCCAACTTCAAGTGGTGCTCAGGGCACTGAAGGTGATCCATCTGCTGGCACTGGGTGACCAGGTCCAGGCCTTCCTGGCACCACTCGTCTCTGCTGCTGGTGAAGTCCTGGGGGGACAAGAAGCTGGCCATCCAGCAGGAGTACAAGCCCCTGTTCCTGTGGCTGATGAAAGCAGCGCATTCTCAGCAGGTGCTGGGCCTGCTGCTGCAGTGAGAGTACCTGCAGCTCAACAACTCCAGAGTCCAAGAGGACGTGGTCATCATCGTGGCCTTCTTCACTTCCCCTACTGGGGAGCTGGACTTGGCCAAGCTGGCATTTGGGCTGACTCCAGCACTGGTGGACAGCAAGAGCAGGGTCTGGCACGATGCCATGGAAATGTTTGCTGTGGTGGCATCTTCCATAAGCCCAGGCAAAACCATCCCTCTCTTCAAGTCAGTGGATGCTGTGGAACTGGAGGACAACAGGGACGGGGTGATGCATGTGGTGCAGGCCAGGCTGGCCAGGCAGACCCTGCTGAAGCTGAGTGGACCAAGGGTTTGTACAGCACATTGTGCCCTTGCTGTTATCTGGTCATGACAGGGGGTCCTGTTTACCCTCTGGAACAGATACAGACTGGCTTTTGATGGGCCACAGGACTCTGAGCACACACAGTTACTGTGGGTAACACTCAAGGGATGATGCTCTGGCAAACTCCAGCTCTGTGGTGTCTAGACTGATACAGGAATAAGTCCAAGAAAAGTCTCGAGTGCGTGGACAGATAAAAAAAAACAAACTGCCTTGGGAAAATAAGCATGCTGGAGACAAGGAAGGTGGTTCAGGAGTCGAGATGCCTTTCTCAAAGGGTGTGGAGAAGGGTTGCCAGCTGTGCTGCAGGGTTCTGAAGGGCGATCTGATTCAACTGAGTGTCCGAGCTGCGCAGGGTGTTCCTGTGTGGCACCAAGTCCAGGCATGACAGGGGTGACGGGTGGTGCCACCTCCAGTAGCAGAGGGATCACTGGCTACTGACAGTTATTTTGACACTAGAGATGCAAGTGCTGAGTTTTTCTTAATTTGTTAGGATTTGCATGAGACCATAGTTATGTTCAACCTTACAAACACCTTAGTGAGAAGCTCTAGTCAGAGATGCTTGAACTGCCACCACCTCACGTAACATTCTGATATGTATATAATATGCCATAATCTAATAAAGTATATTTGCCTGGGAGTTCCCAGGGTGAAGTCTGTTGCCAGCAATGGACCCACTGGGAAGAGCAAATGCCTAGAAAAATTAAATCAAATCCAAAGTGAAGTTTCGAATAACCTCCAAAGCTCCTGTATCAAAGCCACATATATCCAACATGCCTCTGTCATCTGGATCTGCCACTGTAAAACCATTTGAGGTCATTCCACAAACAATCAGTTTAGCAGGAATACCCATTTTCTAGAGGAAGGACAGAAAAAAAAAAAAGTCAGAAAACACATACAGAGTAAAACATGGCAGAACATATATATACAGTAACTTAAACACGCCAGAGGGCCAAATCTTGCTTGCATAAACCACTGTCTGAATAGCCATACTGATAGAAACGAGATAAGCCCCAATCAGAGCTGAAGACTGCCTGCTAACATTGTGTTTAACCTGTAGCAGACATATTTAAATAAATGGAAATAATTGCAATGAGGTATATTAGCAAAAATTTCCTGCAATACTACAATTTGTAGATTATTTCAAATGCAAACACTGCATTTGCTATTATGCAGTTCATTCTTAGAGACAACTCAATAATAATTATGAAGTCACCTAACAGACTCAGAGAGTGCATTTTTGTCTAAGGCAAGGATTTCCAAATGTTGCTTGAATAAATACAACAACTGTGGTCTGGACAATTCTGCTAAATAAACTGAATTTGCAGGTAAGTAATCTCTAAGGTAAAGCAAAGCAAGTGGCATGAAGGCCAGAGTGCAGGAACTCTTTCTTTACAGAACAAATTTAGGAATGGGAGCTAATCTCAACTAAGAAAACTAAAACACAGTTCATACACACATGTTTACCAGAAGTATTTTTTGTAGTTTAAAAAACAGTTTCTTTAAAAGATTGTTTGCTGAGTTTCTAATAGCAATGTGCTTGGAAAGGCTATTTTTCTTTGTTCTATTTTAAAATTATTAAGCTTAGAGTAGTCCCTTTAAAACATAATGGGCTTTCTTCAGAAAATAGTGCCACCTCACCCTACTGACACCTTCCTATAGGCTTATCTTCATTACTTTATTTAAACTTTTTGGTAACTACTGCAGACACCAAGGGTAAATTTAATTCTGTGAGCCAAATTTCATTCTGTAAGAACTATTAAAAAAAATGTATTCAACCAATTATATATCGAATGCAAAAATTCATATATTCCCTGAAGAGCAAACAAAGTTTCATGGATATTGCAATACACCAAGCAGGGTAGGCTAATTACAAATCCTTATAGTAATCCTGTGGTTTTAAATGTGCACAATTAGTGCCCTATGTCCACTAATTCTACCTAACTGCAGAACTGAGCAGTTTTTAACAATATATAATTATTTACTGAAACACAGCCACAACTAATTCAGTCCCTAAAACATCTTTAGAGCTGGTATTTATTTTTGTACTGCATTCACTAATCATGAACAGTCAGAAGCATGTTTACCTCTCGGTACTCTCTAAGGGCTGCTGCAGGAGGAGTATTTCCAGCAAAGGTCTCGTTATCAGTAAATACAATGAAGACATCAACAGCCCTCTGAGTTTTTTGAGCCCATATCATTGGAAGGGAACAATCAGTGGTACCCACTGGAATCTTAAGGGAAAAAAATAAATATACGTGGAACACATTAATACTGAAATTAGTAAACCATGGACAAATTACCTTTTATGTAAACTTCATGCTTTATCACACAGAGGTTTTTTTGTTAAACTTAGTCATTTCATCTTAGTTTTGACCAGGTTTTTTTTTAGTTGAGTCGGGGTTTTTTTAACTTTATTTTCAACTCATTGTGACCTAGCACTGCCATTCTAAATTGCAATGTTTAATATCTGAAATATTGACATTTTTTGGACTTTCTCTAAATAAAAAGGACCAAAAAATCCAATGTTTTGCTACAGAGATACACACTACACAAAGTAATAAAACTGATTACAAAGAAAATACAATGTAACTGCTGAGACTTTTTTTTTTTTTTTTTTTTTTTACATACTTCATACATTTTCACTAAAACTTGAGGTAACGTCATATCAGCCATCACTGGACACGGGACCATTTCATGTGAAAAGGCAGCAATGTGGGAATCCTTCTCAGTACGTGCTACAACCTGAGAAAGAGGAAGACAAAAATAATTTAGTTATATTACTCTGAATTTTTAATGTCTGGATTGAGCCATTCCCTACCAAACACACAGCATGACATGCTTTTGCATTTAAGACACCAGGGTCCTCATATGCACCAACAGTTCACTCTACACTTTAAATATTCTGTAATATTTTACTGCAAATAAGCACTGTCAAAATCAGAGCTCAAGAACTGCTCTAATTACTACAACTAAAGATACTTCTATATTTCTTCTCTCCCCTCTGACTTAAAAATATTGAGTGTTTTTAAACACTAACAAAAGGTCAACTCCTCTATAATACAAGAATACGATGCAACACAGCAGCTTTGCAACACCAAATTGAGGGGAAGGTGATTGTGAATAAAGGCCACATGGATAACTCAAATGCACACAGGATTTATTCTAAAATTCCTTAATCCAATCTGTATTATTCCATAAGTGCTTCTGAAAAAAATTAAAATGTATTTTCAGCTAAGTGAAAAAGCTGCCCTGACCACTTTGGTTTATCCTTGAAACCAACTTCTTGAAACCGATCTTTCTGAATATGGTTACCAGGAACTTTAAGGAACTGATCTACCAGTAAGGCGCAAGGTCACGCCTTCCATACCCCAAAAAATATTATATATAAGTTTCCTCCTGATTTCTAACCAGCTTTAAGGCACCTTTGTATCAAAAGACCAGTTACAAATAAAAGAAATGCAATGCCTCACCATACACATCGTTGCTGCAACAGTGCTCGCATTGAGCACACTGCCCAAAACTTTTTGTGTCATTGATGCACTGACATCAACTGCAAGTAAGAAGCGTTTTCCTGTTGGTTCAAGTGTCTAAGAGGAAAAAAAGAGAAAAAAAGAAGATAGGTACACATAATTAGTATTGTTGCCAAAGTTTTAGCACCGTTACCCACCCCACAAACGTTTCGTGATAAGCTTTCAGAAAACACAGAACCCTTAAAAAGGCTTAACAAACTGAAGAACTGTATTACCTTGAAAGCTCTGTAAAATGAGGCATCTAAAGCTTCTAAAATGTCTTCATCAGGACGCCACCAAAGCTTCCCTCTGCTTCCATGTCCAGCTTTATATGTTTCTAATGCAACCAAAATATGCAATGGATGTATTTTACCCTACAGGCAAAAGAAATAAAAACTGAGCTTCTTGAAAATTTGACCTCCTTTAAAAAAAAACCAACAAAGCAGTAACAAACTGAACAGAAAAAATAAGGTTCTCCTACAAAAATCTCTGGCTCAGTATACTGTTACTTTAAATTCATTAAATTTGAAGAGTTCATGCAGCCTTTCCACAGCTGTTGTATGAACTGATACTCCTCAGTCACTGGTGATGGACCTCATCACCTTTCCAGAATCCTCCAATCAACACCAAATATTAAGCCATCACCAGAATTTTGGTAAAACTTCACAGCTTTGTGATTGTCCATCACAGGGTTACACTAAGAGAAAGTCCCTGTCCTGCTGAGGGGAAAGCAGCTGAGCTAGGAAAAGAACAAACTTAAAACTAGTTTTATATCCAATACAATAACACCGGACAAAGAAACTATTTTCAGAATACAGCATTCATTTTCCTCTTGCTATAAAACATTCCAAGCATTTTTATTTTTTTGCTTTCCATACATAAACCATATAACTTGTTTCGTGCTAAACCACATCTTTGCTTTACTGAGTTATCAACATTTTGTTATTTTTTTTTTTTCTCAGGGAGAGTTTCAGTCATTAATCACTGCCAGCAGCAAACCTCAGCAAATCTGAACACCTGTCCACCACCTTTCTTCCATCAAGGTACTGCACCACCATCTTTGCTCTCCCTTCTCCAGTGCCTATGCCTGATTAAAGAAGGAACCAGAGAAAGGGAAGAGCAGCGGGATGGGAAAAAAGGGACCGAAGTTGTTGTGCTCAAATTAGCTTTGAATAGCCTTGAATAATTTAAGGGTCCTTATTTTAATCTTCCCAACTCACAAAACTGTTGGTAAAGGCACTTGTCCTTTCTATCTTCCATTACATTCCTGGATATTTTCTTCTCCCTTTGGGGAATCCTCTTTTCCCTCTTATTTTCTTACCTCTTTGATGGATAGTAAAGCAATCTGAAAGGAGAAAAATCTCCTTTTCCCCTCAACTGCTATGCTGGTTTCTTCATTCACTTTCTAGGATCTTATACAAGTGACTTCACTCCTTTTTTAAGCTTGCCTTGCTGATTCTAAATTACAAGACTCAGAAGGAACACATGAACCCCAGAGCTAAAGCTTGCCACAGCCCTCATTTAAGAATAAACTACACAGCTCCTCCAAAGAACATCAGTTTTATTTTGTAAAGAAGTTGGCTGAAGAAATACAGTAAGGGAAGAGATTAAAACCCACAAGGGCTGGCATCGATTATGAAAAAGTTCTTACCTTTTTTAGCAGTTTCTCATTTCTCAGTTTTTCACATACTATTGCCACTTCTGAACCTCGTGGTTCCAGCACTGAATTTGCTGTCAGCTTTCCTAAATTTCTCAACAATACAGAGATGGGCATTTCCTTCAGCAATGCCTTCCAAACCTATGGTCAAAGAAAGAGAAATGAAAAAACAGAAAGACAAGATTCCCAAACTACAAGAACTGAAATCTGAACATTGAATAAGCATATTTTCAAATAAATGTACAAATTATACATTGAACTTAATTACTTTAAATCAGCTCTTTGGGCAAACAACTTGAAGAACAGCATAACGGCTACTTTTTACAGAAATCTAGACCTAGGACTCTAAAAAGCATTACCCTAAAGAGAATTCAAAGCTAATGAAGTTCACCTACCTCTTTAGATTTCAGGTGGTTTGTCAGGAGATGCTCTCTAACTAGACCATATTCCTCTATCAAATGAATAACTTCCAATTCATCTTTTGTGCGTTTTACTTTCTCCACAGCCTCCAGATACTTTAAGAGTTTTTCAGTCTCAATAGAAACTGCTTTCTCTTTATAAGCTTCTTGGACATCTTTCCACCCCTTGGTAATATATTTAGTGACTATAGCAATTCCTATTGAAAAAAGAAAACATTTTTTCCAGCAGGATTACCATCTGTATACTGGCATTTATCACTCTCACGCTAATGAGTCAGCAGGTTTCAACCTCAGACCTGCCAAACACCTATTAAAAAGGTCAGACATACAATTTAGAGCAGTACTTTTAATTACTGTATTATTCCCCTTAGAACTAAGAAGCCTAATATCTTTGCTAAGTTGCCCAGAGAAGTTGTAGATGCCCCATCCCTGGAAGTGTTCAAGGCCAGGCTGGATGGAGCTCTGAGCAACACAGTCTAGTGGAAGGTGTCCCTGTCCCTGGCAGGGGCTTGGAACAACATGATCTTTAAGGTCCCTTCCAACCCAAACCATTCTATGATTCTATGATTTGACACCAACAGATCTTAACAAATAACAAAAAAAGCGTTATTTCATCATTTGTAAGCAAATAAGAACAAAATGAGGAAATTGTGTTATTTTATCTTCTCTTGACATATGGAAGAAAAAGAACAAACTGTTTATCTTGAAGACAAACAGGTCAATTTCTGATACAAACCCTCACATTTTTAGTACGCAATTTACAAGATACGCTCACTAAGAATTCATCTACAATGGTACTCGGGTTTCCAAAATACTTCCACAATAAATATAAAAGGTTTAAAACACAGTATTTTCAGGTAAATAAAAATTTATTACCTTCACTGGCAGGTTTTAGGTGGGACAACCTCAGAAGATCTTTATGAGACCAACCACTTCTTTGCTTATATTTTGTAACTGCTAAAGCAAGAGCCATGCCATTCTTTCCATTGTACCAATCTGCAACAGCTTTCCTCAGTGCACGGCCCCACATGCCACATTTCATGCCCTCCTTCAGATCTTTTTTAAACTGGATGAAAGTAAAGAGATGGGTTGGTATGCAACACACCTCGGGGACAGCCTTAAACGCCGCTTGTTTCGTTTTCACATCAGAGCACTGCGAGCAAACTGCAAGGGCAAAAAGCAGGGGCTCCTGCTTTGCTGCTCTGCCCTCTTGGCTAAACGCTTTTATTTCTTCAACAACTTCACAACCCCTGCCCTCTTCGATCAGTCTTAGCAAGGCTTCTGCATTTTCGAAGCCCAGCTTCTGCTCCCTGATGTGGTAAGCGCCACACTCGGAGCCGAAGCACAAGAAGTGCCGCAGTCGGCTGGTGTCGGTGACACTCCACACGTCACCGCCTTCGGAGCCGGGCGCCTGCCTCTCACTCGGGAGCTGCACTCCGCTCTCCTCATCCTCCATGGTTTAGACTTCCAAGAGGCCTGTTGAAAGAATAATAAATTTTACAAAAAAGACCCGATGACTACTCTTTCATCACTTTTTAGCAAAGCAAATGTATCTTGTCTACACGTTTCCTTCATAAAATTAATCAGAGCGCACTCTCGGTGTGCAATAATGCACATTTTTGGGGGAAAACAAACAACAACAAAAAAAATCTCTGAGTTATAATGGTGACAAACTTACTTCTTTGGAACAAGCTTAGAAACTACACAAAACCCATGTCTGATGTTAAAGCCTTTTGCCACTAATAGATTACATGACTTTCTTACCTAGATTTTTGGACTGCAGACTAAACAGCTCAAAACTCACATCTTACCCTACTCTATTTTGCTGAAGAATTGCTAATACTGACCAACTGGAGAAAAATGAGGGTAAAATATAGAACTAAAATAATTTAAAACTGTTTAGTCAGAAGACTTCATGAGAGTTTATATATGGTGGGTTTCCGTGAGGCTTAGACAACAGCTTTTTAACAGCTGAGTACCTCAAGAACGAATTGTCTTTGTTACAGGCTCAAATAGTCTGCTGTTCCAAGTGAGATGAAAGAAAACTCAAGACATAAAAAATTCTGTACCACTTTACAGCACAAAAATTCTCAGTCTTTCAGATCTTGATACACTCCTGAGTTGTAAGAGAGTTCAGCTGTAATATTTCCAGGCAACATCACTGCTCCTACTTGGAGAACATCCAGCATGGTAAAATTCAAGCCATGACATTTAAAATTAATAAATGCAGGTGAAATCAAATCAGCAAGGCAAGGGTAAAAAAATTAATCATCATCACTACCTCCAAAACATTAATAGTGCAACAATAAATTTAGTTGTCTCAGTTCTCGCCAAATAATAAAAAGACATTAAATAGCACCAAGAGCTCCTATTAAAAAAAAAGCAGCACCAATAATCCACTCTATCAAACTGTACACATCTTAAAACACACACAGACTGAAGTCTGAGAACACACAAATGACATTTCCAAGAAATCCACTGAACAATTCTAAAGTATTGCAAATATCTACTTTTGACATGCTCCTGCCGATGCTGAAGATGAATAAAAGCATTTATTTTAATTTTTTATTATCCTTTTTTTTATTATCCATTTACCAGGATAAGCTCGAATAAATAAATGTGACTAACACAGACAGAGATGTTTTTCCCCCCAGTTTAGGTAAGCACTTTGTTTACAAACAACTTCCCTCCCTCTTTGACTCGGAATTTCCCTTTCTCTGTAAGTGACTAGAAATGCACCTTTCCTGTTTTTCCTGTACAACATCTGTGCTGATCTGCCTCCAGAACCAAATGATAACCAGCAGTGCTCCCATTACATTCTACAATCTCCTAAAATCATAAAAACAGAAGCCATATGCTGGCACTTGGTTTAAAAAAGCAGGTTTCAGTTAGAAATTATCTAAGAAATATCTTTCATTGTTTCATTCAGAGCATCACTATTTTTCTTAGTGATTAAATTATATATTCTAACCATGTCTCCTGCCAAACCTATTTAAATACAAATCATGGTTGAGTTGACTTTTTCACTGACATCTGAGGCATGCAAATACACTGAAAATAACAAGGGTGGTATTCTCAGTGCATGAATACCATATCAGCACCTTTTAATGTCTAGATTCATTTATTTCCAGTACATGGATACTGAAAAACACCATTATCTTGAAAGGAAGATGAGAATGAGTAGCATAAAGGATCATGGTGAATAATGAGATCTCCAAATACATGAAATATTGAGAATAATTTCTTGCTCTACCTTTCATACCCCTGCTAAAATAAATACTACTACATTAAAATGAGACAAATGAGAAAACTCTTTTCAGTCACCTATGGATTATCAAGACTTAAAATGAACTGGAAGAACCATGTCTTCAGTTAAATCAAACGTCTCACTTGGCTGATTATATTAAGAAATATCAGCACTACTTGGAATATTTCAGAGTTTTTTCCTGTGTTTATCAATTTGTGCACAGGTTCGTTCTGATATGTCCACTTTATTTTAATTTTCACTTGGAGGGTCTCACTAGTCCTCACACACTCAGTTTTCTAGTCACTAATACAAATTAGCTGCCATCGTCATCACCACCCCACAGATGGGAACAAACCTAAAAATGATACCATTTCTCAATTTAAAAATGATATTTATCTGATTTGAAATCTAGATGTTTTATAAAATACTGTGACACAAGATCAGTATTTCCATTAAAGGTACCATCCTGAAAGGCAAACAATTCACTTCTCCATTGTTACGTGCAAATACGCTGTATGATTTTAATTGCATTGTTTTAAAGAAGTTTAGAGCTAACCCTCAGACAAAAAAATTCTCCTGCTGCACTCCTCTATTACACTGTGTAAGTAACCTAACTTAGGCATGTTAATAAGGCATAATTTTTATATTTACTTTTGTATGGACTAGGCTATTCATGGACTCAGTGTCAAAAAGACTTATGTGCGTCCATCCACAGGCTTCTGACACAAACCCATAATAGAAAAGATAGCTGCAAATGTACACTCCTTGCTTTTCTGAAGCTTCTCTTAGTTTTTCTGACACTTAGCACTTTAATTTGCCTTCTTAGAAATATACTACGAGCTCCAGAACCAGATGCTGTTAGAACCTCCACCTTTTGTAGAGCTTCATGTTCACTCAGCTCTCAAAGTTATCTTCTCAGATACAACACAGTATGTCAACAGAGTGAATTCCCTGCAGCACTTATCCCATTAAAAATGCCCACAGCAAGTCTTCTGAAACCTTTAATAAAGTTGTTAATGCTTTCTGATATGAAATCTAGGACACAGACTTGTCTCTAATGGCTTCTTGCTGCCTCAGAGCTTTAAAAAGAGATTCAACCCAACCTAATATTTTGGATCCTACCACAAACTGTAAATTCTTTAAAATAAATATCTATTTTAAAAATTACCTTTGAAATCTGCAATTTATACCACCACTAAACAGTCACACTAAAAGTATCAAATTGACACTTAGCCAGGAACTACCTGAAAAGCACTTACTCACAGTTGAGCTATTCAAGTCATGTTGGCCATTTCTAACCCTATTTTACATTTTAATCTCACAAGTTCCCAAAGCTATTCCCAGTGTCTCTCCTCTGCCCAGACCTCAATCTTATTTTCTCCTTTAACATCTGCACAACAGAAAACTTTCACTCTCACAGATGGATAAATGCAAATAATCATTTAACTTATGTTCTACCATAACCCAACTCTTCATCTGCTGAGCTACAGCAGGAAACCTGAATTTCAAACACTCATGCAAGGATTTATCAATGATACTCTGGCCCCATAAGCATTTTCAATTTTTGAGCTACTGGGATACAAGCAAATATGTGAAAAGCCTTAGAAGTCACAGACCAGGTATTTTACAACAAAAATTGCTGAACTAAACTCGAAGGTTGCTCCCCGTAATTAAGGGAAGAGGAAAAACACTATATTCCAACCATCATATGAATTCCTAAGTAAAATATGGCTTTGACTGCTCTGAAACAGTCTACACTTAAGTCTGGATTGCTAAGTCAATATCTTTATGTTGCTGTGCCAAAGCATGATTTAGTTCTGTAAATTGACCTCTATTAATTTCTGTGACTTTCACAATTCGCCATGAGTCTTCCTACGAAATAAAATGTCTTAAAGCACAAGTTTCAGGTATATATGAAAAAAACACATAAAGCAAAACCATTAACAGAACCGTAGATTCTAGCTTAAGTTCTTAAGTTTAACTGCCAGGTTAACAATGATGAACCAAACTTTGTTGAAAGCCGATGGAATTAAGCTTTGAAAAAGTCAGATGTAGAAAACTCACTGACATTTTAAAGACAATGCTTCAAATTGTCTTCAAATATTTCAAAACCACATATACTTCGTTCCACAAGAAACTGCACCCTCTCACTCAGTCCTTGAAATTAAACTGAAGATTATAAATACTGTCTTCTGATTCACTGAGCAGAGAGACTAAAACCATCAGACCAAATTATGGTGGTAACAAAACAGGCCTGTGCTGTAGCACAGCTCTGACAACATAGTCCCCATACTTCTGAAAATAAGCACTTGTACGTCAATTGGAACTCCAGGAGAACACTTCCCAAATCACAAACGGAGCGATGTCCGATGGCAGCACAGAAGATATCAGAGTACACGAATCACATACCCACTCACACGTTTCTACCGCACCATTTGCAAGAATCCGCCTGCTTAAAAAAAAAAATGCTCTGACTGGGGGGCAAAGGCAGCTTAGCTTACGCAGAAGAGAATTACGAGGCAGGAGCACCTAAAGCCGATAGCGGAGCGCAGCTGTCAGTCTCTATAAAGGCGATAAACACACGTGACGGGGGAGCTACGTAACACAGGGACACGCCCGGCGATGCCCCGCGGGGCTCCTCTCGCCCCGGTGCCGCCGGGGGTGCCCCCCTGGCTTCCCCACGTTCCGCCCCCATCCCTGGGGCCCCCGGGGCTGGCACGGGGAGCCCGCACCCCGCTCCCCCCGCACCCCGGGACGCGCCACTTGCCTGCGCGGCCGCGGCCCGGGCGGGGCCGGGCGGTGCCGCAGCGCCGGAGCCCGCGGGGGAACGGGCGGGGGACGCGCCGGGGACACCGAGCGGCGGCGGGGCCGCGCCGGGCGCGCAGGGCGGGCAGGGCTGTCCCGCTGCGGCCGCCGGAGCTCCGCGACTCCCGCACCGGCCCCGCCCGCCGCGCCCCGACAGCATCGCCGGGACCCGGATGGGGCCGCGCCCCCCGCGCGGTGCCCGGATGGAGCCGCGCTCGGGGCCGGCCCCGCTCCCCGCCGGGGCGTACGCGGGTCCCGCACCCTCCGCCCTCCCCGCAGCCGCCCCGCAGCGGCCCCGCGGGGCGTGGCGCGGTCCTCCCGCGGCCGGGGCGGTGCCGGAGCCGCCGGCGGCTGCCCCGGATCCAGTCGCGGGCGCCGCTTCCTGCGGCCGCCCCGCCTCTCCATGGCGCTGCCCGGCGCGGGTCCTGCCGGGAAGGGAAGGGAGCGGCGCGGGGCGGCAGCGCGGCCTGAGCGGCGGCGGAGCCGCCATGTCCGGGGGCAGCAGCGCCGGCGAGTGGTGCCTCATGGAGAGCGACCCGGGCGTCTTCACGGAACTCATCAAGGGCTTCGGTGAGAGGGCGGCGGGGCCGGGCGGGCGGCGGGGGCTTCGCGGGGCTGTTCCCGCGCGGGTCGGTGCGGCAGCGGTGCCCCGGCGAGAGGTGCGGGGCTCCGGCCGAGCGGGGCGCGGGGCTCGGCCCGGACGCTGCAGCGGAGCGGGAGCGCTCCCGGCGCGGGTGGGGACGAGCCGTCTCTTGTGACCTCCGGCCGCTGTCCCGTCCCCGGCAGCGCCCGCGGGCGGCGGAGCCCCCGGGCCCAGCGCGGGCTGTGCGGCGGCGCCCGGCCCTCGCCCACGGGGCCCTCGCCCATCCACGGCACGTGTTGCGCTGCTGGCGGGGAGCGCGGTGAGGACGCGCCGCGTGGAGTCACCGAATCACTTAGGTATGAAGAGACCTCTGCGGTCATTGAGTCCGACCTGTGACCGAGCACCGCTCTGTGAACCAGACCGTGGCATTGAGTGCCGCGTCCAGTCTTTCCTTAAACACCACCAGGGACGGTGAATCCACCACCTCCCTCGGCAGTCCATTCCAGTGTCTAAGCACTCTTTCTGTGAATAAATTCCTCCTAATGTCCAACCTAAGCCTCCCCTGGTGCAGCTTAAGACTGTCCTCTCGTTTTGTCGCCAGTTGCCTGGAAGAAGGGGAGAACAAGCCCCCCAGGGCTGAGCTATGGGCCTTGGCTTTGGGCTGGGGAGTCTACAAGGGGCTGCTTGGTCTTCTAGAATATTAAATTTTATGTTGAATTGCGTTTAAAATCTTTGGTGATACTGTGAGTGTATGGTTGTAGTGACAGCTAAGTCTACACAGGAATTGGCCAAAGAAGCAAAATGATTTTATGCTAGGTTGATTCATAGTTTCTGTCCTGTCTTTTTTTCACAAGTCCAGACATGCTTCTCCTTTTCTGTTTTTATTTAACCTATGGATTAATCTTCCACGTGTTAAGTATTGAACCTTTTGGGCTCTGTCTTATGCAAGTGTCTTGCTTGAGTGTATCATTTACAGTATTTTCAGTCTACTACCATGGGTCTTTTCCTGGAGAGAAATGTTTTAAGTTCTGCTTTGGACTTGCTGATAATGTCTTTGAAAACAGTGTTGTTTTCAGTTGAATGGAGGACACGAGGTGACCAAAGACATTTTAATCTCCTCTGTTTCTTTCTTAAATGCAAAGCCCATAGATAGACTTATCCATAACCTGGACATACAAGTTGTAAGTGTTACATATGTCTTTATGTATTTTCTTTCATATGTCTTTGTTTAGTGGCTGCATCCCTTTTAAATGGGTTAGTTGAAGAAACCTGTATTTTTCCTTGTTTCAGGCTGTAGAGGAGCACAAGTTGAAGAAATATGGAGTTTGGAACCAGAGAACTTCGAAAAACTGAAGTAAGGCACACATTTGTTGTTTACATTTGTCTGAAGTCACCGAAAGAATGTGTACGAAACTCAGGTGTGGTTTTGGTGTCTTTTTTGTTTGGGGTTTTTTGAATTCGTGTTTTTTCCTTCAGTTTCCACAGAAGTTTATTAGGATTTTGATTTAATGGAATACCTGACAGTTAAATTGCTTTTTATGAATGCCTTGATCCTTAATCTGTCTTTGCCGAGTTTTGAGAGAGGTCCTGATAGCGGCTAGAATGTGGAAATAGATTTCTGATGATTTTGCCATTAGCTTGCATTACATCTTTTAACAAATTCTGTGACAAATTTCTGTTCCTTGCTTTTATTTTCCTTACTTCCTCACGTAATGATATTCCATCTGTTGTCTAAAAGAAATTACTTTACTGTATTTACGTACCTCTGTAACTCGTTTTTCCTGCAGAGCCACTTCCATATGTATGTGAAGGCAAATAGGCTTGTTGTAGCTGAGAACAGCTGGTGTCATATGGAACAGTTCTGCTCTCATTAGGCAACATTAGTTCTTTTACCTTTTTGTCCACGATGCATTGTTACCCATATTAATATACAAGATTTTAAGAGGAAAATGTCATCTAACCTGGACCATACTCCTGTATCCCTCGTGGATATCCCACATTTGCATAATTAACCTCTCAGAAGATGCAACAATTGGTGCAGTCTGAAAAGCATGATGTATTTTTAGTAGAAAACTGGAAGTTTCATGAGAGCTCCTCTTTGAATGTTTCATCTGTGTCTGGAAGGATTACCAAAACTTTAGTTCCTGCTCTTGTATGGGATTGAGAAATGTTTTGACAGGTATTTATCACTAACCAATTGAAATGAGAGTTTTGCAGTTGTAATAGTTGCAGTAACCAGGAAAACTGGCACTGACTTAAGTAAGTTACAGGTTGAATGCTAATTTAAATTGGGTTTGTTTAACATTTACAGAAGGAAACCTGAATTGTCTTCTGCCCAATTAAAAGACCACATCTGAAAATTTCAGTGGAAGTTCCCTGTGTTTATAAATAGTGAACAGAATTACCATACCAGCATACAGTTAAATTACAGTATAGACTTCTGGATTCAATACTTTTCATCAGTACAGGTGATCTTTTTCCTATCAATTTTGTTTTTCAGGCCAGTACATGGGCTAATTTTTCTCTTCAAGTGGCAGCCTGGAGAGGAACCAGCAGGTTCTGTTGTTCAGGACTCCAGACTGGATACAATATTTTTTGCTAAGCAGGTATGGCAAGTTCAGTAATTTTCTTAAATAAGTCATGAATCATAGCTTTTAATAATGAAAAATAAACCATCTTTGTGTTAATATGAACAGAAAAATTAACACTTTAGAAGGTGAAATGACTTCAACAAATTTTGAGAGTAGGAACTGTGTATTGAAAGGTGATTAACAAAGCAAATCAGTTTGATATGTTAAGTCAGAAATACCAGCCATGGGTTGTTATTTGTCAGCCCACAGATTAACTCACTCTTCTGTGCAGTAAATAAAGACTTGGTACATGTTCTCAGCAGAATGAGCAAATTATTTTTTTGAAACCACTTTCAACAACTTCTTGGAAGAAACGTTTATTTTGGCCCTGTTTTTATTTCTTGTGTTTCTCAAATGCTCTGCAGCTGGGGAAGTATAGCTCTAGGATAATACTTTCCTTAAGGGTTTGCAGACAGTTTTGACATGCAAGTTTTAAGTATTTAAATCAGAAAGGTGAGTTTAAATTTGAAATTACAGGAAAAATTGGTTTTGCTGATGTAAGCCATTGTATTTTATTAAATACCGGATAGTACTGAAATTTTGTGTTAGCTTTGACAGACTGTGTGTGTGTGTTGTTGGCAAGCAAGAAAAGCAAGAGAAAGTAACCAGAATGAAAACAGGAGTATTTAATAAGTGTTTTTAGATCTTTTGCAAGACCTGCTTATGAAACAGTGATAAGTGTAAGTCTAAACGGAAAATGTAATCCTATGTGTGTTAATTACAAAGCATTCATACCAAAAGGCAAAATATTAGGCTTTCTATGAAGACTGTACTTAGTCTATTTGCTGGAGGGTTTTTTCCCCTGGTTGGGATTTTTTGTTGGTTTATGTCCCACCACAAAGGCAGAAGTGTTTTTTATGTAAATTTCAGGATATAAAAAGTCTCCACACACCTGCAGCTAAAAGTATAGAAATATGGAAAACAGTGGAAATAGCTGTCCTGGCCACTCTGTACCTGTGCTTCTGTTGTATTTTATAATCACCTTACTGTTTCATGCTATTGTGGATGACTTCATTCTTTGGTCTTTTTTAATACTGATTTTCTTCATTGTTCCCCTGCTGCAGCTCTCGAGTCCTGCCAAGCACTGCCCACTATTTTTATGATACAGTGATCAGCAGTGGTTTGTCAAACATCTTTATAGTCTGATAGCTCTGATAGACAGTGGTTTAAGTTGTGACTTCTGCCTAATGAAACATACTGCTGGTGATCATAGGCTGTGACTACAGAATAGCCATAATGCAAAGAAGCTCAGGAAAATCCTTGATAAAACTCTCCAAGGGTAGTTACGTGGCAGCAGGAAATTACTCTGATATGAAGCTAGAGAGGGGTTTTTGGGTTTGGGGTTTGGTTTGGGTTGGTTGTTCTTTTTCTCAAGATAAAGGTAAATTTTCCCTCACTCAAAGGACTTCATCTTGTTTCCTGTCAATAGTTGAGGGTCTGCCAGAATTGCTGTTCTTGGGAATGCTGAAAACTTTCAAAGCATTTGTCTGCTTGCTTTGCTTCTTTTGCCTTCCCCCCCTCTTCACTTCCCTTTTTGAAGCTTGACACTAAGCTAAGAGGAACTTTCTTAAGCTTTAAGATTGCAGAATTTACATAAAAAACTTTGGATAATGGTAGACTTGAGAACAAAAACCACAAAATTAAAGGCTAACAGTGAAAAGTCTTCTTTATTTTGTAGCTTTCTTTGAAACATTCATATTTTAATGTTTTCTTAAGCCTGAATCCTCTTTGTGAAGGTGTAGGAACTTTGTAATCTTTTGCTTCCTACACCTTCTGCCTTTAAGGAGGGTGTGGTGGAGTGACTTAATTTTAGCAGGAAAGCAATTTCTAGAAATGTTGACTCTTACAATAGTAGTACCTGGTTACACCACTTGATGGCATGGAGTAGATGTTTCAAAAGTAATTTGCAAAAAATTTTTAAGTTAGTATCTTTGTCGTGTTTTAGTGTTGTCTGTCAGTCAAGTGCAGTGGCTTAGCAAAATCAGGACATTTTTCTTGTAGACATACATATGCTTGTGGTTTATACCAGTTCAGCTTTGTCTGGACTGATACATTGTGGCTGAACAACTAGTGGAATAGCTGTGAAGAAATTAGTATTAAAAACCAACAGATAAGTGAAAAAAACTGCTTTGGATATTTTGGAGGGAGCTGTAATACCAGTTTAGCTCTGGTGATTCTCACATCGAAGAAAGTTAGCCTTGGTTAGAGATTAAACTTGACAAGCAATGTTTTGAGGACTTGTAGAGTTTTCTTGAGCAACTGTCTGATCTTGTGATGATGAGAGCAGGATGCCTTGGTCCTCTCAGCCTGTCTCCTTTCAATGCTGTGGTTCTGTTCTTCTCTCACAATGGCTCAGCTACTCACTGCACTTGTGTGAGCCACTGCAGCTCATCAACCTGCAGTTGTCTGTAGATGCTCTGTGCCTATTTTCTGGGCCGGTCTCCTGCTGTATTGTGAGATGTGTTTGTCCAGTGAGTCTGGACAGGACAAAGCCAGTAACAGGTAAGTGAGAGAGAACAGGAGTTTTTCTATGGTAGTGCTGAGGTGGTTGCATTTCTTGAGGCCATAGTCTGTGAATCCTTCTGAGTCACCCAGGAACACCAAGGAAGATGAGCATTAATATTAAATACTTTTATTGTGAAAGAGCAAGTCCTCCCAGCCATCATTCAACTGGGCTCATGTGTCTTTTTTTTATTTTCTCTGTGTATGTTTTAAGCCAAATTTTGTGGTGGCTTTGAGATCTTTCAAGAAGACTTTTTTTCTTCATTACAAAAATGCTGATGTAAAATAACAATATGTTCATTTGTAGGCTGGAATCCCAGAACAAATAAATTTGTTAGGAAAATTTTTGACATTTAAGGTTATTGCTCTGTTGATCTGTGTCTTCAAAACTGACATGACAAAGGAGCCTTAAAAATCTGAGGAAGTCTTTGTATCTCTTTCCTTTCCCATACATTTTCTTCTTTTAAATATTATCATCTGAAGAGATTTGGTACAATTCGTTTTACTGCAGACATGGTTTAAAATATAATCCTGAATCCTGTATGAGTAAGATAGAGTTACTGTTGATATGTATCAATAGTTGAGTATGGGAAATAACTGATGTTATTACAGCATAGCTCTGTTTCTATTCAACTTCAATTAAATGTTCCATCTTAAAAGTTGTCTAATTGGGGGGAACCTTAGTTAGATGTAAAAGGCTACAGCTCGCAAACTGTGTCTAGCAAAACATCTTTGAAATTGCATTAGGAAACATAGTTTTGCTAAGAAGCTTGTGCATGCTCACATCTTACTCATTTCCACTTTCATACTGATGTTGTAGTTGAATTCCAAATGACAGCTAGATCGTGTTCGAAGTTAAATCAGGATTATGTTTGGGGGTTGAATTTAAAAGTCTGTCTGGTATGCATGCATATTAAAGGTGTTTTTTTAATGGTCACTTTTATGTGCACTCATGTTAAATTTGGCCTCCCTGTTATGCCTAGGTATGATTTGGTCCTCTATTTGAGGCCACAGAACTCTGGATGATCTTACATACCCTTTGAGCTAGGATACCTAGGCACAATGAGGTGAGTTAAGGATACAATTTCAGCCTTAACTCTGAATTTCCTGATTTCTGTGTTGTTTAAGTGGGCCCTTGCTGTTACTTTGACATGCAGCAGCTACATGGTTATGCCTACCCAATGTATTCAGCTTCCCTCTGCACTGCTTGGAGTAGCTGTGTTCTGTGCTCAGCACTGCAGGAGTGCAGGTGTCTCTTGACAAAAGTGAATGCCATTGTTGCAGACTTGTGAACTACACTTTCTTAGTTTAATAAACTCTTCAGGTTTTATTACTAAAGTAATGGTATCCTGCCTTTCTTTGGTGCCATGTATTTATTTTATTTTGCATTGGCTGATGATAGAACATTAACTTGATTAATTGGGAATACCTTCAGAAGGAGGGTCTTATAAACAATACTGTTAATAACAAAACATTGGTCTTCAGTTGTCTTTGTGCCACTGAGGGAAGCATCTGTATTTTAACATTTCCAGTACTTAATTGATTTCAAGTTTTGACCAGATATCCATGTTAAAGCTAAACTTGGGATATCAGATAACTTCTAAGTACAACTTGCAAGACATTAAACAAAGTGGGAAAAGATCTTCAGTAACCGAATATAACTGTAAAAATGTTATATCCTTACTCCAAGGAAATAAAAATTTTTAAAAACTTTCCATTTTTTAAACAAGAATAAATTGTGGAACTTTGTGCTAATGCTGAATTTTTCATCTTGCACTTTGTAAAACCAACTGTTTTCTACTACTGGGATGCTTAGTAAGTAAAGCCCAGAGATTTGATGGTTATACTACCACAGCACAAGGTTGTCCACAGCTTTTTTGAAAAGCAAAATACAAAATCCATCAGATGGAAGATGCGATTCGAGACCTTAAAGTGCTTCAGCCTGAGGTTGATCCAGAAACTCAGACTGGATCCCTAGAGAAAGATGCATGCTTAGGAAGTAATGCATCTTGAAGAGTGTGCCAGAGTAGCCTGTTCTAGTGGTTCCTTGGTTTGTTTTAAGCTGAGTTTCACTGGGTGATGTGGCAATCTTCTCATGATACATACCTGTATATGTATATTATGATTTTGTTTCAAATATTATTAAATACTCTTTGTACTGTTGCTAAAAAAATCTTTCAAATACAGGTATATGCTTTAAGTTGGAGTCCTGAATATTGATCAAATACCTTACCAGGCCTTCCTGGACAGAAATATCCAGGCAAATGTTGGGATTTCTGGACAAATAAAGAAGATCCTCTTAAGCCTCAAGTGAAAAAAAAAAAAAAAAGGTCCTTTGGGGAAAACCTGCATTTATTGTCATTCAGAACATGTTTTCAGCCAATGCTGAGGCACCTTCAGTGAGATCCATTGGAAATTGGAGAGATGGGTATCCTGAGCAGTTTCCCTGGAAGGACTCAGTAGCTGTGTGCGTACCAGTGCTGGCCTGGCTGTGTGCACTGATGGCATCGTGCCTGTGTGACAGTAAACCTTGCACTTGTCCACATCTGCTCCTGCAGTCACATCCTCCTCACTCCGCACTCTTCACCCTGCCTGTGAGCTGCCACTAGCCAGGGACCTCCTTGTTCCACCTTGGTACTTCTCCCATGTCACCTAGATCCAGGAACACTGGATTTTTATGTGCATCACCTGCACTTGCTTCTGTTTCTCTGCTACAGGACTGTTCTTGCTGCCCTTTCCTTACCTCCTGCCTCTCACTTTCTGAAGTTCTATAATGCATTTCTGTAATATATTTTCATTTCAGCAGCTGGAGGCCACTGGCCTCAGGTCTGCATCTTTTGTATATTGTTTTCTAGCAGTTAGACATTGTTTAGCTTGGTCCTTATATGCTTCATCAGACACAACTCATACTGTAGCTGAAATACAAAATCACATTTATGCTCAGTATTTGATGAGCTCATGAATTGCCTGCCAAGTCTAATTTTTCCTCTTTTCTGTTGTTTAAAGCTCCTGTATCTAGCTGGTCAGCACAAAATGTCTCTAAATTTCCCTTCCCTTTTTTTGAAGCCATTCTTGAGTTATCTTTGCCAGAGCAACTGATTGTTCCATCCTGATTTTTCAGCAAAAGTAGTTGCCATTTAGTCCTGTCTCTCTCTCTCTAATGTCCTGTATTAGTCAGGATTTAACAAGTACAGTTTGCTGTAGTGTCCCTCCCTTTGTTGTAGCAGCACTGTTCTAATATTTGTCAACACAGCTGTCCCTCCCTTCTTTCTCCTTTCTCTATCAGCTTGGAGTGTTTGTAACCACTGTGTCAGGTTAGCTCACTCTGATCCACTTGAGATCTTCTGCTTTCATCCTAGTGCTACTTTTACAACTGTTTCTGATAACATTCTCTAGTCATATCTGAGAGACTCTTTAGTTCTTGATTCCTTTTCCTATGTAACAGTGTTAATTCAAATTATGCCATTCTGGTAGCGGGGGGGGGGTTGAATTTTTCTGCTTCTGTTTCATTATTTCACTGCCCTTGATGGCTTTTCTTCCTATGTTCTTAATTCTGCAATTGTGTGTACTCCAGCCCTTGCTTGTGTACCTGCAGTTTGTTTAACCTGAGTTTCACTTGCTGTAATCTCTCTGCACGTGCAGCTGACTCCCTTGATTACCATTTAAGTCAACTAGATCGTAATTTTATTAAATTAAGGAGTTTTTTATTATTTCTTTATCATCTGCATACAAACATAATCTGAACTGAGAACACCCTGAAGTATAGAAAATGAATATAAATGTGGCTTATATTATTAACATAGTAGGTTTTCCTTTGTTACGACCAGCTTTGACTGTAAAACAGGTTGGTCGGGTTTTCTCACTTTTTTTTCCTTCTCCTTTCTTGTTGGAAGTGGTTTCACATTCACAGCCCTCAACTAATTTTCATTTTTTAGTACAAAATTCACATCCTCTCTACCAGTCCTATGGTTTAAGTAGCATTTTCAATTGCAGAACAGTGTTATAGACTAAAGATATGTTACTTTTTCCTAACCCATAGCTCACTAAGAAAACACTATTATAAAGTCTTTCTTTTATTACAGTCTTATAACTTTTGATTACTCTGCTTTTAATTAAATCTCAGATTATATTTAATAATTCTTGTAGTCTCTTTCTTAAAATACTGTGGTTTAGTTTGGGTATTAGTAAACAACATTAAAAACATGGCTTTAATGTGAAGGGGGGTGTTTATATTTTCTAAAAATGGAATATTTAACACTGAAGAGTAACAGTGTCAAACTAGTATCTTAATGTTAGCTTGAAAAGAATAGGTATATTGTAAATTAAGAAAAAACTGAAAAATCTTGAAGTATCATATGGCTTATATTATTCAGCAAACTATATTTTTAACAATTTTCACATCTTGGAACACTTCTAAATTTTATTAGTTTATCCCTAGAATATGTGAAATTCTTTTGTCCAACACAACCTTTTAATAAAAATTCTAGGTTCCATAATGTGCTTTATTGCTCTTAATTAATTTTTTTTGACCTGCTGTGCCTGGTAGGAATTCTGATTATTTGAAGGAGTTTTTTGAGGGGAGAGTTGACTTTTTTTTTAAGATACAATAATGCAATTTGGGCAACTTGCTTTGAATAGTACTTCATGTGTTTTTCCACAGAGATAAGAGGATTCCTACATTTCTTCTGCGTCCTTTATTAATCGTTTTAGGGAGATGTTGAGGCAGTAGAATGACAGTTTCTAAGTAGAGCTATGCAATATCAGTTTTGTCAATGAATTGTACATTGCAGCCATCCAGAATTCATTTTACTAGTCTCCTACAGCAAAAGCTTTTCTGCAGCTACTCAGGCAGCAAATCTAGTCTGTTTTAGAGTGAACTTTAATATGATGCAGCACAGAAAGTGTGTGTTTGTAACGAAAAATGTTGCCCAGATTAAAGTAAGTTTTTATCACCAATGATGAACAAATTCTCAATACTTTTTTCTAGGTAATTAATAATGCTTGTGCAACTCAAGCCATAATAAGTGTGCTGTTAAATTGTGCTCATCAAGACATCCATCTAGGAGAGACTTTGTCAGAATTTAAGGAATTTTCACAAAGTTTTGATGCTGCAGTAAGTGCCCACCGTTTTCTGTATTTTTTAAGTGCTACAGTGTTATGGCTGTGCTGGCTCACAGTCATTGTGTTACTTCCTTTCAGATGAAAGGTTTGGCACTGAGCAACTCGGAAGTGATTCGGCAAGTTCACAACAGTTTTGCCAGGTAACACATGTTTTAAATCTAGGCAAAACTGGAAGGAAATTCTTTTTAATCTCAGGTTTTCTAAAATTCTCTTTGCAGACAACAGATGTTTGAATTTGATGCAAAGTCTTCAGCAAAGGAAGAAGATGCATTTCATTTTGTGAGCTACGTTCCTGTTAATGGTCGTCTGTATGAGCTGGATGGCTTAAGGGAAGGACCAATTGATTTAGGTAACATTTGGTATTTTTTCTGAACATCTTCCATTCTAACAATAGCTTTTTGAACAATTGGTCAGATATTACAGGCTCAAACCAAGTTACTTATTAAAATAAAAAATATCTTAAGTTTTCTAAATGTGCAGTTCAGGTTTGTATTTCTTTGTAGTCATTTATATTGTTTTAGTTTTGTTGGACTGAAAATACAGCCTTCTTCCTGCTTCCTCCATGTTTCTTATGATCTCTTCTTTCATTCAGTAATCAAATGAACAGGCCATACAATCCATTCTAATACCTTGATAGTTTTGTTGCAAGAGAGAAGTTTACATACTGGCAGCATGTACACAGCTGATTCCAAACACTTTTTTTACATTATGTGCTTGTGTTTGCACCCTGCCCTCGTTTCTTCTTAGATAACAATTATTTTCCTAATGGTTCTAAAAAAAAAATAGTTACTTCCAGCATAGTTTTAGTCTCTGTAAGACTTGCTCCTGTTTTGTAATCTTTCTTAACTTGGTGATATGTGTGCTGTGTTGTGTCTTGAAAAGCTCTGCAGTGCCTATCATGTATCTGTACTTTCGTGTCTGATCTAATGTCAGTGTGTTCCACACTCCATTTCCAGAGTGTTTTCCCAGTTTTGTTGACAGTTTTATTTTATTTTTAGGCTGAGTAGTGGCTTGCTGCTAAATGGCTTGTCTTTAGTCAGTCTAGAGATAGTGTACAGTCAGCAGACCTACCAGTAACATCATTTTTGTGGTCACAAGATCATGAGTCTCTTCATTTACTTGAAGGTCTTGAAGTTATTAAAGAGGCATTGTCAACTTAGGAAATCACCTTTAGTTATTCTCTCTTTTATCTCAAAGTCAAGTTATCTATCATATAGCCTTTTATGGCTTTTCTCTGTATCTGACTTTTTAACCTTGTATTGCATCTACAGAGACAAAAATCAAGAGTTGATACTAAACAGACAGCTGTAGCTGTCCATAATGTTTTCTTTTGCTATCTATTGTAATGTTGTCATACCAACTAACTTCTTTCCTCTCATATAAATCTTCCATAACATACTTTCCCTCTGCCCTATTGTTTTGTGTTATCAACAAAGTAAATTGTTAGATGCTTATGCCCTTAAAATTTAGTTTTGCTCCATTGCTTTGGTCACTGCGTTATCTAAATATTGTAATTAATAAAATGTCTTCTGCCTCCTGAAAAATCACCTGAGTAATTTGAGGCTGCAGTTGCTAAGGAAGAACTTGTTACATGCTTTGAAGTTGCTGCATACACCTGAATTATCCAGGTCTTGACTTTGCAGTAAATTTTGCCAAGATGGTTAATTTTTTTCTTTGTTTTTCCCCAGGTGCATGCAACCAAGATGACTGGATAAGTGCTGTACGGCCTGTCATAGAGAAGCGTATTCAAAAGTAAATGGTCATGATGCTTTTAAAATATAGCACCTTCTATGTGTTTTAAAATTCCTTACTCTTAATTTCCTTCAGTTAAAGAATATCAGCTGAATTTCTAAGGAATTATGCTTATGCATCATTTCTGTATGCGTATCATTGTGTGACTTGAGAACCTATTGCCCAACAGGAGATAAATGTGAGACACTGTTCTGCTGTGTAATTAATCAAAGTGAGGTATCTGTGTAGTAAAGAGAGACCCCACTAGTGCTCTGGAGAAAGAAGAGCAAGATTATTATCTCTGTTAAACAGCTGTGGGTTTTTGCAAGTGAAAACTAAGAGTGTCATGACCATGAGTAAAGTTTGAGTGTGTGCTTATACTTAGGAGTACTAGATAGTAACTATATCCATACAGCTGGGATTTAGAGATAACAAGGTTTTCTTTGGTATGTGGCTTGTTTTAGAAATTTAAGATGGAAAAACATACTACTTAAGTTTTCCTACTTGTTGGCTCTGACTCCAAACAGCAGCCCTAAATGTGCTAGAAATAAAGTTGATTTTATGCCGTTTCTAGAAAATTATTTTAAAAGCTTTTGCTTGAAGACTTTTTTTTAATAAGCAAAGCATTACTACCAAATTGCATTTGGAGAATTTTGAGTCTGAAAGGCCTGCTAGTCTAACTGTTGAATGTACTTTTCACACTGTATGAAGAAGTCTCCCATGTTTTCTAACAAGTAATAGTAATGAGAAAGTAAAAACTGTTGTATGCAGCAGTCTTGTGCAAGTTTTATTGTCAACTATATTGTGTTTTGTTTTCCTTTTTTCACAGTTTAAGTGTTTATGTTTTGTGACCACAGACAGGAATAGTAATATCTGGGGAGAGGAGGTTATTAGGAGTTACAAATTGGGTAGAATTCATTTGAGGCAAAATTAGATCTGTAGCACAACCTAATTTAATAGATCCATTTAAAATGTTGTTTCCACGAAATGTATTCCCTTCTAATGAAATAGAGGAGGAGGTTTTTGAATTGTCATGTTAGTGACTAATTTTGAAAGTGGGTTGTTTTTCTTGTTTTGTTTTTCTGTTCCTCCTTTAGATACAGTGAAGGTGAGATAAGGTTTAACCTGATGGCTATTGTGTCTGACAGGAAGATGATATATGAGCAGAGGATTGCAGAGTTACAGCAACAGCTGGCAGAGGTAGGCCATGGTATTTACATTACTGGAGTAGTTCTCTAGTAGTTCTGTGTGTTTGCTTTACTATTCACCTCCTTTCCTTGCTCCAAATGGAGTATCAGTAAAAAAAGCAGGGAAGGATTGCTATTACTGCTTCCCTGTGCAGCACAGTCACTGCTGCAGCTCTGGTTCCTTCCCAGGGAGCTGAGCTGAGCACTGGGTACAGTGTGACCATGTCATTGTGGCTTTCAGTCTTGACTCATCTGCTGTGGTACTGGAATTGTTCTTTACCTAGTGCCCGAGCTACTCTGCTTATACCTAACTGAGGAAATTCCTGGAATGTTGCTATAACTGTGATACCCTAATCTGTGATAGAAATATTCTGAAGACAAGACTTAGTTTAGGTTTTTTTCTGTTTTGTGGAAGGAGGAGCCTATGGATACAGATCAAAGTAGTAATATGCTAAGTTCTATACAATCAGAAGTTGCAAAATACCAGATGTTAATTGAAGAAGAGAACCAAAAATTAAAAAGATATAAGGTATGTAGCCTTTGCTTTTCTGATGAAATTATTGCAACAGTTGTAAGAAAAAGCTGGTTTTTATATCTATGGGAGCTGCTGCAATTAATGTGAAAGAACTGGATGGGGGCTAGAAGATAGCTGAGCGATATAATAATACTTTAATGCTTTTAATTTATTTTTAGATCGAAAATATTAGAAGAAAACATAATTACCTGCCTTTCATCATGGAATTATTAAAGACTCTAGCAGAGCACCAGCAGTTAATACCATTAGTAGAAAAAGTGAGTATTTTCTAGCTGACTTTTAAGAAACAGTATATTACTATAATTCTTCATACCTTCTATGTAAAATTAAATAAACAAACCCATGACATTTATGATTCCAAGATATTTGACCACATTTTTTACGTTCATGTGTATTGCTACTTTACCTTGTTCTCAAGAAGCACAATTTCAGTGCAGATTGGAGATTGTGGGACAAACCAACTTTGCAGTATTAGGCAAAGGCAAACTGTATCTCCCCTTTAATAAACTAAACAAATTTTTCTGATGGTGATTTAGGAAGAGGCAGTTCAATATCATCTAAATCACATTACAGGGCGTAAGATGCTGCAATACAAGAGACGTAAGATTTGGGCTTTTCTGCGTGGATAATTAAAAATCCTATTAAAATTATGATACGTGGCTTCGGTTAGTATGTGGTAGAGTTCCCCATATCATTCCTGATATCCCTTTTTGAGCCGCAGAGTGTTCGAATGTGCACCCCAGCACCGTCCGCCGTCGGTCCCTTTGGCCACTGCGGACTCTCCACGCCCAGTTTGGTGCAGTACCGGGCTGTGGCCGCCGGGTGCCAGCCGTGGCACAGGGACTGGAGCTGGGAATTCTTTCCCTCCTTTTCCCTGTTCTACTCGTTTACAGGCTTTACTTTCCTCCTCTTTAAGGTGTTTAGCTATTAACATTGATTTACTGTTAAGGTTTGTATTAAAGCTTAGTTATTAAAGAGTGTCTGTCACTTCGGTAAGGTTATTAAACTGGCTGGTCGAGTACTTGAGCTGTACTGAGCTCAGTTTGCATATCTGCTCGTGTGCCAGAGGCACTGTCCCTGATCTTGAACTCACTGAGAAAGGATCTCTGTATTATTATAATGAAAAAAAGAGCTATATATTATTTTAATGAGTCCATTCTTTATCTGAATTTACTTAGGAAGGTACATTTGCTGGCCTGTAGCTTACAAAACAGTAACTTCTAGTTTTTAATTTTTTCCTTCTTTGGGTAATGTGTGGAATTTTAATCCAGTTTCGTGTTGGCAGGAGTCATTTATAAGACCATCAAACTGCTTTTACAAGCAAATTTCCAGTGGACCTGAGCACCTGGTGATAGATCTTAATTCTAAATCACAGAATTAGATACTTTTCTGTTCAATAACAAGTGATACAAGCAGCAGCCTGATTCAGAATGAAAAAATATTTTGACAGACAGTTGGCTGATATTGCTTCTGAATTGCCCCCTCTTCTTGGCCAACCTGTCTTTTAACTAAATCCATAAGGAAAAAATGCTAGTTCCCTGGCAATTTGAGCCATTTGTAATTGATACAAGTTATATAAGAATTTGTCTGCAAATATCTTGATAGGAACTCTTCTGGGTTTTTTTCCCTCTCATCTGAAAGATCTAAAACACTAAGATCTTGGTCATTGCAGAGTTCAGTTTTGCTAGTCAGTGTGTCTGAATGCAGTGTTTCCCTGTGACATAGAACATTTTCATTAGGAGGAGTTATTTCTATGTTAGATGAAATTAATACAATGGTATGAAAAATGAAAGCTTAAATTATGTTTTAAAAATAGTGCTTTTTCCCCCCTCTCGTTTTCCCCATAGAAATCACCTAATCTTAATTTCCTTTGTATTATTTATTTTAACCTATATCTATTCTTAAAAGCCTTTATATACGAACCCAGTAAAATAGTAGTAGGATGCTTCTGAAGGGTTTAAATTTACATTTAAAATGTTTCTTTTTACAGCATCTTTTGATGTTCAGGAATGTAATGAGTAGTCATGCAAAGCTTCAGAAAGATCTGTCTTCTCAGAGCTTGACATCATCTCCCTTTGTTTTCTAGGCAAAAGAAAAACAGAATGCCAAAAAAGCTCAGGAGGCCAAGTGAAGATGACTTTGCATAATACATACAGTTATTTGCTTCTGAAACTTATTTTCATGACTACAAATAAAACTTTTCATAAACTTCAAATTTTGTCCAGTGCACGTTTGACAGTTGTAACACTTTGTCTTGTACTGTATGCACGGGTCTGACTCCTTCCTTCCCCTGCATCTTGTGCATGTAGTACTGCTAAGCAATGTTTAAGTTCTCTTCAAATTCAGTATTTAACAGTCTGCCTGATTGCTGAAAACTTGAGAAGTGGACCCAAAAATGTGCAAGGAGAACGTACCCATTTTGTCCCGTTTGAACATATAACGATACAAATGCCATAAGCATAAGCATGAGCTTTCTTTGCTCATCCCTACTAACAGTTACAATACCTTCCAGCTGTTCAGTGGCATAGCCTGTGTCTTTGTTTTTATGAAGTATGTGTCTAATTTTTTTACAAAATTGAAAAGTATGAATTTAGCTGTAGAAACGTTTGCAAAGACCAATGTATAATCTTAAAAGAACTGCATTGCTTTAGTAGAAAAGATAATAAATATTCCCATTTTTATTTTGGCAAACTTTCTTCTGTGGTATTTTATTACTGGGCAAGATACTTAAGATAATGGAGTTCATCAGCCTTGTGACTGTGAGTATATGCATTCTAGATTTGGGTTAGAAGGGGAGTTATGCTGTTGGTTTGGGGAGTTAATATTCTTGGATATAAGCTATTACTATTCTGGAGTATGTTAAATTCAAGTCTTTAAAGCAATGTTTTTTATTTGACCTTGAGAGGTAATTTAAGATAAGAAAAAAGGTGTGTGGAGGATTATTGTTGATAAAATCATTGTGATGGAAGACTCTTGCACTGTCTTCTGTGGACCAAGGGGAACATCTGGGGAATGGAGCTCACTTGGTGTCCTGCCACCTTAAGAGCTGCTTGCACTATGAATAGGCAAATTGCTTTAGTATGAATAATAACAGGTCATTACAACAATACATACTATTTGAATTACTCAAACACTGTCACTGTATGTGAATTTGTTTAGAACACTTCCTGTTTCCTCCTGAAGGATTTGGGTAAAAAACCAGAAAGAAAAGCAAGAGAACTTTGATTGTTTGGAAGACATTTTAAACTGTTAAAACGCTTGTTTCCCTTACTTTGCCTATGGGCATACTTCGTTGAACTGTGAGCTCCTGTGGTCTTGTAGGCTTGTATGATGAGAATATAGTGTATTTAGAGAATTTTTTGAAACCCCAATATGAAACGAATTCTGTTATCTGTTGGTGCTTCATATATATTGCATATATGTTGACAGGATAAAGTTTTGGCTGAAGAAAAACATTTACTGTGCTCTTCTACTGCTGGAAGGATCTCCTTGAGTCATTGCTGTGGCTGGAAGGGTAAGATGTGTTTCAGAAAAGAACATCAGATCTATATTTGTGTTCTGTACAAAGTTGATCAGGTTAATGAGAACGTACATGTGTATGTGAGAGTATCCCACTCTAGTAAATCATTGCAGCATTATTGTCCAGGGAAAGGGAAAGACACTTCCTCTGTAAGAGACATTTCTGATCTTAAAAGTACATTTGAAACTCCCATTTCGAATTGTTGAAAACATTTGTCTCTCTTTTTATGTGGTAACCTGACGATTCTTGCTGCACCCTGTCATCCTTGGAGAATTTTGATGTCTACCATAAAATTTTGCTGTTAATGGATGTCAGCTTAAACTCTACTGAAGTCACTCCATTCTCCTTTTGTTTGCATGCTTGAGCATGTACAAAAGGAAAAGGAATTTTGCTGAAGCAGCAAATTATTTTTGCAATTATCAACAAATTTTAATAGCAATTTTTTTTAGAAATTAGAAAACTTGTATTGCAAGCAAACTGTCTGGGTTTGTGGAAGGCAAAAAAGGATAGATGTAAAGACCAAAGTGTAAATGAAAAATATTTTTCTTTGAAAAAGACTGTTTAATGCAGAAGTAGAGCAAGTCAAAACTAGTGTTCTGCATTATATAATAGAATCTTTATTTCCTGATCAAAACCCTTTCGATAATTTTTTACTATTTTCACCAAATTTGTGGAACCATTTTTTCACGTGTGTCTTGGCTTTAAAGGCAATTATTTGTTTATTGCCTACTTTTAGGACAGTGTCACGTCAATTGAAAGCTGAGTATGAAGCTGATGAATGTCCAGGTTTGGCTGGGCTACAGTTAATTCCAAGTAGCTGGTACAGTGCTGTGTTTTGGATTAAGTATGAGAATAATGTTGATAACACAGTGGTGGTTTTAGTTGTTGCTAAGTAGTGCTTAGACTCGGTCAAAAACTTTTCAGGTTCTCATGTCCTGCCAGTGAGGAGGCAGGACATGAGGAGCTGGGAGGAGACACAGTGATTCCAGTGACCACAGGGATATTCCATGGCACGTGACATCATGCTCTGTGTTTAAACTGAGGTGAAAGCTGGCCAGGGGCTCTGCTCCAGAGCTGGCTGGGCATCAGTCAGACAGCAGTGAGCAGTTACACTGTGCAGCACATCTACATTCTAATTTATAACTGTTACCATCATCCTTTTCTGACCCTTTGAACTGTCTTTCTCTCAACCCACAAGTTTTCTCACTTTTACTCTTCTGATTCTCTTCCCCCATTCCACTGGTGGAAAGTGATGAGCAACTCTGTGGAGCTGAGTTGGCAGCTGGGGTTAAACCAGGACAATGAATTAGCAAATTAAAGGTGCCCAAAAAATCAAAATAGAGATTTGGGCCTTAATCTGTCTTACAGTTTTCAGAAACTCTGTTTTGCTGTATGTAGAATGGTGAAAGGTTTGTGTTCTGATTTATTTCAAGGGCCACTGTGTTCTGTTGGTATAAACAAAGGGTGTAGCATAGCTGTCAGAACTGAAATTTGGGTATAATGAGAATAAGCAGTAAGTTCCATTTCTGTGAAGAATTTTGCCATGCAACTGCTTTTTCCTTTTGCTCAAAAGAGGTCAGTGTGTCTCCTATTTGCTAAAAGTTTGCAAGCATAAAATCCCAAGCTTCAGTGTGATCTCTGGCTGCTAGTCTTAACACAGTACATAAAAATTTTGGAATCCTACTGTAGCCTGATTTCTTCCTTCACAGGGTAACATTTTGTATTTTGTACGTGACTTATTCATAAGGAGTTTTGTGCAGCTGAAAATGTGATAAATTCAAGTCAGTGTTTTATCTGTGGCCAGTAATGGAATCTTTAAGCATAGTTTGTCATCATTAAGGAAAGTTTTAAAAGTGTGTTACCTTGTATTTGTTGGAGGCTAAGGGAAATATATCTGAAAAGTTATGTTAGCTCTCATTAGTCATAATAGTTAAACTATGAACCTGAAGTTTAAGAGTGTTTGCCAGGATTTGGATAGTGCATCCAGAGAAGCTGCAGGGCTGTATTTCTAGATGACTGGTTGAGAAGAAGCAGTTCTCAGCAGCACTGATTGTGAGCTTTGAGGAATTTCTTCTTGCTCCCTGACCAAGTAAATAGAATTAACATCAAAATTAGAAAATGCTGAATCACGTACTGCTTTCAAGTTACAGTAATTTGCCAGAAAACAAAAATCCTGTGTTCTTAGCCAGTGATACAGTACTTTCTGGTGTGGTGAATAACAATATTTACCTGTCAAAGACACACCATGTGTTACTGTGCACATCATGTTTGGCAGACTTTAGGTGTGATCTTACAGCATGGGCTGAGCTATTTGTCTTCTTTATCCCAATACTGTATCAGTAAATCAAAGTTTCATGTTAACATTTAAGTGGTTTCTGTGCTTAGACCTGATGAGTGTAAAGAAATGAAATAATTCTTACACATTCCTCAAACTGCTCCTGTGATGACTGAAATCTTATCAGTTGATTATCCTGCAGCTTCCTTAAAATTGGCTTACTACTGGGATTGAAGGGAAACCTACTTCCTAGGTGTTTTCAAAGCCTTGTGTGGTACCTCACCCCCCAGGGAGGTACTAAACCTTTCACGTTTCACCTTAAACTCAGTCATGTTCGCTGTTTCTGTTGGTAGGTGGCTGATCAATGTCTTGGTAAGTTAAAGCCTGTTTTAATATGGCAGTGATAGCATCCAACTTTACTGGATTTGTAAAGCAGCTGCGTGGAACAGTCTGGCTTCTGATGAACATCAACCACAGAATGTCTTGCTGGTCTTCAGGGTTGGGAGCACTTCTTCAGTCTTGTCTTGAGAAAGCTGAAACTCCTCATTCTGTTAGTTAGTGAAAGAGTGTTTGCTTAATCAGCCTGGTTAGGTTGAAGACAGGGAGCTTTCTGGAAGAATTAGAGTTGATGCTGAAATATGCACTGTCAGGCTTGTCTGTGAAGTCCCTGGGTTTAAGTAGGATGACTAAGCTGCATCAAACTGACAGTGCAGTTACTTCTACAGTAAAATTAATGTGTTCCAGCAAAGAATACTTGATCAATTTTGTTTTCAACCTCAGAATTATAATAGGAAAGTGGAGAAGTGTCAAGTTTATAGCCTGTGTTCACTTAATACCTTTGTGAAAGAGTGCTGTGTTCCTGCAAAAGCACTTTATCATGATTTCCTACTCTAAGAAGCTTTACCCAATGTAAATCCTTACAGAGTGCTCAGAATACTGTGAATCATTTTATCAACAACATTTTTATTATGGAATTATGTTACAGATAAGTTTTGTAGAGGAGAAAAAAACATTTTTGTTAAAAAAAAACCAGTAAAAATTGGATCATTAAGGATGTATGGGCTTGATCACTTTGTGCCTTGCTAGTGAAATTTCTTTCCTGAAAGTTTATGCACTTCTGAAATGGGAATTATGTGAGATTATAAAATACAGATTTTCTCTGAGGTCCCTGAACATTCCCATCAAATAAAATACAAAGAGAAAGTCATCCTATGCGTTCCCTCCAGCTGTGGGGAAATGTTACAGGTCTTTCTTTTTGGTTTGTTTTTTTTTTTGGTGAACACCTGATAGGGATATTTAGATCAGTCATCTGTATGCAGTAGGTTCATAAGAAGTTCTGCTGGCAATCTGACTCTTTTTGTTCAAGCAATCTCTTTTTAGTGGAAGTGGTGATCCTGCAGAGTTGTTCCCACAGAGTTACAATTATGAAGTGAAACTGAGGTAGATTTCTCTGTTACATATAGTAGCTGCAAATGTTGGTTTAGCCATGGAGCCTTTTTGTCTGCTCTGGATAATCTCACTTTCCTCCGTTAATAACATCTAATAGAGTTTGTTATATTGAAGGCACTTTGAAAATCTAGTTAAATATTTTTCCATGATAAGCAAGTATTTTCCATATTTTGTGTGGTTTGTTTATGCTTTAGTTACAGCAATTGAAGATTATGTTAATATTTGACTTCTTTTTTTTCAATGTACACATTGCTAATTGCTGGGATTACGTCTCTGACAATAACTAATCAAATCATCTGCAATGTTATCAGTGTTTGATATTTACAGTTCAGTGAATGAAAAATAAACTGTGCTTTATGTAAATATTTTTACTAATTTCTGCTAACGTTATCGATGGCAGACTGATACCAAGATAATCATTATATCCCAATTTAAACAAGAAAACATTAAATAACTGTAGGGTGTTTTTTATAAAAATAATTTCTAGCTTGAACATCCAGTAGCACCTCTTACTTGAAACACTTTGTGCAAATGTGCACAAAAGTGTGTATGCGAATTAACATTTCTTTACATCAAATGCAGAAAAATGGTATTGCTAAGTTGTTGTACTCTGAGAGTTGATGGAAAAGTAAAGATTGTCTTGAGGAAGCAAGACATGTGCATAGAGTTCTGCTGGTAGTATTAAAGTGACCCTTTGAACAGCCTGGACATATTTGACTTGACTCATCGTGGTTACTTTGTGGTGTGCTTCAAAAATTTACACAGCATCGTGGCTTAAGAGTATTGTTTCTCAATAGAAAAAATGTTTTCTAAGAGAGGAAAAGAGTGTCACGAGCTTTTTCTTGTACCATGTCCTTCTAATTCCACTTCTTGTTTTTTCCAGTAATGCATTGGTGACTTCTCAATCACTCAAAAATCTGTAGAGCATTTCAGGAAGTTTGGCACTCAGTGTTTACTTTGAAGTCTTAATGTGGTAGCACTAAGAGGTGAACTAAACATGACTACAGATTGCTCTTGAGGAGAAAAAGAAGAGTTTTAAAACTGAAGCTTCTTCAGCTGCTTTCATTTGTTTTTTCCCTGTTCCATCTTTTAAATGTCACCATGTCCTCCATCTCTGTATCCCTGTTCACATGAGAGCAGGGATTTGCTGTCTAAAGTGATGAAGCATCATCAGATAGGTATTTTTAGGAACTGTGTATGTCTGTGAATGATGACAGACCATGACTTTAATCCTGAAAGTACTCTAGTGGCGAAGGAGAGAAATGTAGCTTGTTATCATAGACCTGGGAATGACAATAAGCATTTTTGTTCATTTATCTCATCTTTTAATGTGAAACTGTGGTGTGGGAAGAAGTGGTATCTTTGCAGTGACTCCTGCCTTCATCCAGGCTGTTGTTTCCTCAGTGCAGAGAATATTTATACTGTCAAAAGTTACCAACGTAAGATGATGTTTTAGTTTTCTCTTTGTGTTTGGTTTTCTTCCCTTCTGTAAACTCATTCCCAGCTCTGGTAAATGAGAGTGAGGGATGTACTGAGATTTCTATATCTATCTCTCATGTGAAGGAAAAAAATCATTAGAATTACATCCTGATACGTGGAAGTGAGACAGACATAACTGTCCCCCTACACAGGAACTGGTAGAGACTATTACTTAATGTTGTCTGTGTACTAGTGAAAAAAGCTACTTCTTGCCTGCCTGACAGATGATAAAAGAGAGCTTCTCTTATGGGGCAATTTTCATGCTATGCTGAGAAGTGGAGAGGTAAGGACAGTAGGATTATGCTGCCCCAGATACCTGATGCTCCTTATCCAGGACTCACCTGTGTCTCTGTGCACTCTTACATGTGCCATGGGAAAAACACTGGGGGAAAGGAGGTCTGTGCACATTCTTCTCTATACATCCTCCACTTCAGTAAGCCTATAAAAGCAAACAAAGCTAACCCCTGACTGCACTGACTGCCCTTGTCCAGGTTCTTCCCTGTGTATGCACAGGGCAGAAGACAGACAGGTTTTGCTGATGTGGCCTTACTGACCAGGTGTCAGTCCTGCTGTTCTTTGTGTCACAGGTACTGAGGACCTGAGGATGTTGGGACACTTGAAAATTTTCATTACACTCTAAAGAAAAGATCTCTCCCACTACCTGTGCACCTTGAAGGGTCAAGTAGGTGATGTTAAGGACTTGAAACTGTCTGTGTGCTTATAATCCATACTTTGTATGAACTCCTTTTACAATCTGTTCAGTAGTTGCTTCACTGAAGGTCTTTCGGTTCTTCGGGAAAGTACCCAGAAAAAGTTATAAATTCCTGGTCAGAATAACTGTTTAATACTTTAGATACCAGAAATTCAATCAAAGCAAGGAAAAGTACTGAAGGAAATAATTGAGAGAAGTGTAATAGGAAGCTGTAATGAGTGCAACTGAATTTCAATTTGCTTGTAGTGTGACGCATTCTTTCTTTTCCATCTCAAAATATTTATGGTCATAGGAAGCATTCTGGATAAGGAATCTGTTATGCACATGCAAACTTTGGTTATAAAGTTACTTGGAAGTTGAATCTTAAAATTGAGGGGAGGAAAAAAGTCGAAGAAACAAAAGTTTGAATGTAGAATTTTAGCCTTTATTTTGTGCTTTGTCTCAGGGATACATTTTCACTTTGATACATTTCACTACATATGTTTAAATTATTGTGCTGTTATTGCACAAGAAATGTGGAAAATAACATGACAAATGAAGAGGGAAACTACTGTGTCTCTGTTCCATGCCCAAAGGAAACATTCCCCCCTTCTTCTCACCCTTGCTCCTCTCATTCTGTTTTAATGGTAGACTTGAAGTTTTGAAGATTCCTGAACCTCTTGCATTTACAGTGTGATCCAGAATAAAGCCTCTGGCTCTTTTGGTTTAAAAAGCACCTTGCCAGAGCCCCAGGTGTATTTTTCCCTCCTCCCATTGCTACATTTAAGGTCCCTGCATTGCAGCCATGCCCATGCCTGGCTGTGTACCCCGATGATCAGCCGGATCATGGCTTTGACCTGTAGACTTGACTTTCTGGCTTGATTTCAGGCCTGCCTTATTGCTGTGGACTTCCCTGGTGACCTGTGCTTGTGCTTGACCCTGGTGACTCTCTGCAGATCTGATCCTGACCCTTACCTGCTGGTTCAGGTAAGCTTACCTGCTTGACCTTGGGCTTTCCTGTCTGAGGATCTGAACTGTGCCCAAACGTGGCCACCATCACTGGACCTGGTCTGCTCACTTTTGCCAGGTCTGGTGGGACTGCAGTGCTGTCAGTGAGGGCATGACCCTGCCTGCCTCCCTGTGTAGCCCAGATCCCAACTCATCCTTCCAGGCACAGCAGTCTGCTCGTGCTGCTCCCTGGCACTGTCCTGCTCTGTGCCAAGCAGTCATGGGGCTACAACAACCTACTGCATTGACCTAGATCAAACTAAAACACACTGAATACCATCAAAATCACAGCTATGTCCAGGACTTGGTCATTTCTAAATAAAATTAAAAAAAAAAATATCAAATAAGGTATCAAAGAATCCTCAGGTATTTATGGGGCTTATGTGCATAATTATATTAGCACTGTTTTCTGGTAGCACTGCCCTCCATTTCTTGTCTTAGCATTTTGATTCCTATTTCTATTAGCTGTTTTTCACAGCAGTCACAGTCATTCTGATGCTCTCAAGCTTAATGTTCTTCTAGACTTCAGTTTTCCTCTTCCTTCCTTAGGTGCCACACTTCTGGTGCTTCAGCTCAGTCAGATCCAGTGACTCTGGAGAGACCCTTCAGTGCTCACGCTGTACTGCAGGTGCTGTTTCTGGCTTCTGCCTTCTAGCTAGAAATCCCAGTATGTAACTAAATTTTCAAAATGCCTTCAATATGTCTGATAATGTATCCTTAACATGAAAACAATCCTCTGTGACTTTTATAAAGGAGCTGTCCCCATGGGAAAACATTCAAGTCAAATTTCTAATAATTTGATGACAGTAGTATGTTACATAGATGTCCCTTCTTTGTATATCTCCTTTACATGCTCAAACCCCTTCAATAGGTGGGAAAGTCTAATTCCATGTTTTTCTTTCTTTGTCAGTTACCGAATGGAATGTGAACTGCTAATGATGTTTTACATTGTGTTTATAAAATATGTTATTAATATGTAATGTTACAGTAAAATAGAAATGAAAAAGTCAAAGCCAGAAGAGAATGTTTGGCTGACCTTTTAAGAAATGTTTTTGATTGATGCAATATAGGACACTGTAATCTATGGCTGGCTTTGGGGGCCTGGCCCCGAACAGTGCTTGTGTGAGGGAAAGGAGGGGGGAATTGTTTTCCCTGGAAGTGATGCAGCAGCATCCAAATTCGGTGCAGCTGGAATTTTGGTTCAGTGCTTTGAAGTGGGATGAGACACTTCCAGTAGATTGTCATCCTCTCTGTATTTCATGAATCACCCAAAGCTGCATGCTGTGCCATCTGCTAACAGTTTGAAGCCACCAAATCCCCATTAGCAGTATTGTCTGGGTTGCTTCACAAAAGGCTGACTAAGTGTGCCTGGAGCTTGACACAGTCTCAGGATACCAAAAATGGTAAAAGTTGTGACCACCCGAGAGGAAGGCAGGTGTCTCTGAAAGGGCCTAATGCTTTGTAGAGATTGGATGCCCTCCTGTCTTGAGAAGTTCGAAATGCTTCTATACAAGATGACGCTGGAATCGAAACCGCTTGAAGAGTTTATGAAAAACTGAAAACAAAGAGCTAAAAAATGAAGCTCAGTATGAACAAAGAGTACTCAGACTGGGAAAACAAGAAAAGTGGCCTTTTCTCTCACACAGACAACTGCTTGGCACCTTTTGCAGAAGTGGAAGAGACTTAAAAACAAATGAGAAGGACAAGAATTTATGCAGTGCTGGAACTACTTGTTTTTCATGTTAGATGGAGCTCTACTGAAGTAATATTTGCAGTATCCTGCAGTATTTGCATCAGGATAATTGCATCATACAATCTGCCATCATTCTTTCCAAAACAAATGAGTACAACTAGATATACAAGATACACAAGAGATAAGGAAGATAGTCTTGTCCAAGAAAATATCCCGAGACTTTGGTTCTCAAAAATCTGAGGCAGGAATTGGGACATCTGTAAAGAAGGTGGAAGAAACACTTGAAAATATGCATTGATTGGGTGGGAGAGCAGGGGAAGTGAAGATCCTGGTTTCTTTGTGTGCCTCTTTCTCCACTGAGCTAAATTCAGTGAATTCTGTCTACCACATGGTTTATTACATATACAAACACAATGTGCAGGAAATAAAGTTTATAGTTCTCAACTGCAGTAATGTCTTAATGACTGCATCACAGCAGACACAGTGGGTACATTGTATGCTCCAGGTTCTGTTCTAGATAGACTGAATTTACAGTCCTCATATCTTGGTAAATATAATCCCTTGCTAAATGTCAAAAGGTTAACTCTAAAGACAGTCACCTTCACTGTGATGAAGCCAAAGTCCAGATCTTTGTTCTGATGTAAAGGCTGGCTTTGTCCATATAAAATAATTTTGAAGTCATACATCCATATACTATCTCCCCCTGCCCAAAAAAAAAGAAATATTTAGTAGAAAAATTAAACAGCATGTCAGATGCATCAGCCATTCCACTGGAGAGAAAAACTAATGTGGACTAACATTTTTAAAAAGATGAGCCATGTTAATCTGTTATGTTTTGTGTGTTTCAGATAGTTTTTGGACTAACATACATATGGGGAAGTTTTTAATTTTGACAATGTCATGATAAGTAGTGGAGCTTGAGAGCTTCGTGAGTGTTTTAGATGCTGTCACAAGCTATTTGAAACTTTTTTTTTTTTTTTAGTGTATAAAGAATTTTTTTTTCCAGCATTTGACTGATTCCTAGTTCTGAAAGTGTTTATGTGCCAGTGAAGAGTCCTACCAAAGTCAGGTTTCTTATATAAATAATTTCTGTACACATGTAGGAAAGTTCATGCCTGTGTATATAATTTATGTACTTGATTAGTTCCTGTCTTTGAGGAACTACTTGCTGTATTTCTAAGTAGTTTTCAAATATGAGATCCTAGTGTTTAACTGCAGTAGATAAGAAATATCTCCAATGTTTTCTTTCACACTTAAGTAAAACTAAGTTTGGAACAGCCCTGAGAGAGTGATGAATTAAAAGTGAGATGTTTAATTTAGACTGGGCTTCAATTCATATTGTTCTTAGTCCATTATTTATAAGAGGTTTTATGCTTTACTGTAAATGCTCAGTGTTTGAGGTCACCATTTCTTTCTGCTAAACCATGTTGAACTTTAATGGAACAATTAAAGTAAAAAATCTTCTATGTACTGTTCCCATTCTTCATGTTTATATAAACTTATCTTTATTCTTTGTTACTTTTTAAATTACTTTCCTGACCTTTTTGCTTTTGCAATGGTCAAGCAAAATATATAAATTTTACAAGTTCACATAGAGGTTGAAGAAAAACAGTTGAATAATATTTATAGGTGCAAAGACCACTTCGAAATTACAAAATATTAAAGTAGTTGGCTTTGCATGAGGTACTAATTAATTAATCTAGTCCTAATCTGTGCTTTTGTATTTTTATTTCTTACAGGATAAAGCATTAAGGCATAGTTTTACTTTTTTCTGTGTGATGCACCAGTGCATGAGTAGCACATACAGAGTTAATAAAACATAAACACTAACATGCTTTGCTTTGCTGTTAAAACTACCTCAGGATTTACCAAATAATCCAACTGTTTTTGTGTCTCAAGGATACGATGTGTAAGCCCAAGTCAAGATGAGACATGCTTTTCTTTGGGAGCTACAATTACTGTTGATGGATGCCAGCTAGATTTATTGACTGATTCTTTTTATCTTTTAGATCACATCACAGCCTTAATGATGTCTGCCACGTTCAGAAAGGCTTGTGACATTGATGGTAGAGGAACTGGTCAGCTGGGATATTTTATTTTGCAAAGATAATGCACATCAGGCACTTGGGAGGATGAGCTTGCTGCAGATGAGACACTTTCCGCCTAAGCCAGGCAGGGGGAGCACCAAGTCTGGATATCCTCCTGCAGTGGAGCCACTTCTGCTTTACAAGTGCCTTCAGAATACCCTGACTTCAGTGAATATTTTGTCCTAAACTCTGGAAAAAACACAGCTGATAGCATGGGATCAGCTGTTTGCTGTTTATGTTTCCAGGCTGTATCTGCATAGTCTAAGTTGACTGCAGTATAACTGTAATTTATTATGGTTAATTGGAGTGAAAATGCAGAAACTGGAGCCAGCAGAAACTGATGTAGAAAGCCCTTTGCTACTCAGAGAGGGAACAGTGTTTCTGCATTTTTTATTGTGTTCTTATTTTCTGCCTTTATCCAGATTAAGGTACATCTGCCCCTACTGTTATGTTGCACCCAGTGGTCTTGCTGTGGAAAGAGGAGAGGATTTTTGCTTTCCTCCTTGGGGAATGCCTTAACCATGAGAAGGTTATGGAGCAGGTAAGCACTATCACTGCTCTTTTCCTCTGCACATCTTTAAAAGAAAAGCGTTAATCCCGTTCTTTGGAAAGGAAATTGTGGGAATGTGTTTATCAGGTGTGCACTGGACTCTGCCCACGACATCACCCTTTGTCCTCCAGAGCTCAGTGTCCTGTGCTGGCAGAGGGCACAGGGGGAGGATTTGCAGTGGCATTGATTACATTGAGTGTTTGCTACAGAGCAGTCGTAGGAGTTCCCATCTTCCTGGCTGTTTTGGACACTAAGTTCCCTCTCAGTGTTGTAGTAGTGAACACACTTCCCTGGAGTTTAGAGACCATCTGACTAAAAGATACAGACCTAAATTCTCTGATTCTTTAATGGAGTCGGATGCCAAGCGTTTCTGTGAAAATCTTCTTTGGCAATGTGTATTTTACATGACATGCCACTTTTGGAACAGTATCTTTGTATTAGCAGCAGTGAGGAGAATCACAGCATGTCCACATATGACTGGTTGGGGGTAAAGTAGGGACTGCCCTCAACTGCTGTTCAGTTTTTGCTGCCTTCTTGGCTTGATATTTTCACACCCAGTCACCATAAAGCACTGCTGTAGCGTGTTAGATTTGCCTGTTCTAGGCTAGATGAGGCTGAATGGTGTTTATAATTGCCTTGTAATTTACACAGTCTAGCATGATTTGGCTTGATGCATACAGTGTTAAAAATAGCTTTGTAATACAAGTCAAGCAAATCATAATAAGCAAGTTGCTGGCAATAGTCCTTCTGGTGTAGAGAAGTCTTACATTCACTGATCAGGAGTGTACATAAATTTAATCACAAGCTCCTAGAGGTTAATATTAACTCAATTAACTGAAATCACTTTATATCATATTTTGGAAATTCATTAATTAAGGAAGTTTGTGCTTATGTTCAGTTGCATCAATTGTTTTATGATCCATTTTGTTCGCATCTCTCTCTCTTCAAGTCCTTGGCACCTACTGATTTTTAAAGAAAGCAGTCATGCCTATAGTTAAAAAAGTCTAAATTCTTAACAGGACTGAAAAAAAACCTGTAGCAGCACCCCTTTTTGCCTCGAGATGTTCTGGTTTTCTTTGGGCTTTTTAATGAAGTTTTCTCTGGATTTTTTTATTTTATTTTTGTTTGGTGGATTATATATCAACTTCACAAGCAGACATGTTGCATTTTATGTTCTTAAGTAATCATGGTGGTGTCTTTACATAGATAGAAGCTGGCCTGAAGTTACCTTGGTGGGCATTTTGATGAAATAATTTTTTTGCTCATTAAACTGCAATTTGCATTTAAAATCCTGCATGAATAATGATGTGATTTTGGTATGTTATCACTTATGGAAGGTTTTTCTGTCATAAAAAAGAAAGAGAAAGAAAATAATAATAATAGAAAAAGAAAAGAATTATGTGTAGTTTCCTGGCTGAATAAGTTATCTACTGTCACAGTAAACCAGTAAAACATTCTTGCTTGTCAGTCACTGCTTTTGAACCCCTGTATGTCCACCAAACATGATCTTTTATTATTTCATAGCTCTTTTGAACAGAATAATGTCAATCCTTACTGTATCTGCCAAAAACCTGTCATGATAACTTCTGATTTTTATTTCATTTCAGCAGGAATAAAATTATCTGAGTCATAGACCTATGCAATGTTTTGATTTGGAAATATCAGTTAGCCCCTTTCTGAAAAGACAGGAAAAGAGTATTTTTTAAAGTTTAATTTGAATAGGTACATTCAAAAGTAACCCTTAGGCTGGAGCTGAGAGTGCAGTGGAGCCTCTGAAAGGCTCTAGTTAAGGCCTAATGGATACAGTAAAAAAGACAGAATCTAAAGCAGAAAAAGTTAACAATAGAGTGCAAGAATCTCAGATGGCACTAGAGTTTGTCTCCTCTGAACTAGGTGACACGAAATCAGTCTGCAGCAGCACTAGTTCCCATGTGTTTATATAATTGTGGGAATAAAATCTAATGAAGCCCTTTAAAGCAAAATTTTAGCATTTGTTATTGGTTTTAGTTTCCTCCCATTGCCATTTTGGGTCAACACATTCAGACAGAAGAAGAGCAGAAGCAGTTCTGGTATGAATATTAGTATTGCATATTCCTATTTAATACATGAAATGTGGGAGTGGGAATATTCCTCTTGTATATGTAGGTGTGAGTTATGCTTTCTTTAAATTCTTTTCTTTAAAACCAGTTTTGACTGTTACATGTGCTTGCATGTCAGCATTAGTTTGTGTAAATTAAACTTCAGGTGCATAAAGACAATGACAGCTGCAGAGAGATGCTCCCTTCTCTTTTTCTAATCTTAGCTTTGATCTTTAAAAAAAAAATCCTGGAAGTTAAAATTCAAATATTTTCACTAGGGTGTCAGAAAGAAGAAACAAACAGAAGAACAAGAGAAGTCCTGCCTCTTTCTTTCATCCCAAACCTTGCCTAAAAACCTGAAGGTGCTACTCACAGTATTACCAAGTTATCCTACTACAAAGGACTGCTCAGGATTTATAATATTAGTTCCCTAAAAACGTAGGCTGTGTTTGATTTTTTTATTTATTTATTTTTTTAGTGCTGGCTTCACTCACTTACTAAGGATCTTTTCTATTTATACAGTACATGTTAGATAAAGAAACTATATACTTATGTTAGATATGCCTCCCATTCTGTTACAACTAGATTACTTTTTTTAAGTACTGCTAGAGCAGAACATCAGGAGCAGTCAGTGTCTCGTTCTTGTTCTTCAAATGTGTTGTTGTTAGAAACTGCATCTAATCTAAATATCCATCCTCAGCCCACCCTTCCAGAGCTGTCCATAACAGGGCACAGTTTTCCAGTTCCTTCAGTTTTAAAAGGGAATGGTAAAATCCCTTGCACGCGACTCACCACGCTATGACCTGATGGCAGTGTTTGTTTCCTGTTTCATAGTAGGGGCTGGCAGCTGGGAGAAAGTAAACCTGAGCAAAGAGAGAAGACCTGTATGTCTTGAAAAAGTAACTGTAACCTATTTTTATCTTTTTCCTACTGTCAGAAGGATGTAGGCCTGTATGAATAGGGCCTGCACAGATTCTGGCATAGATGCATTGCATTCAATGGGGATATTGGAACTTTTACCCCTTAGTCCAGAACTTACTCTACTGAATTTCACAGAACTGAGTAAATTGGCTGAATTCAACAGCTCCCGAAAGGAAATGTGTAGAGCATCTTTTTATGCACGAGGGCAGAAAACCTTTTTATGGATTGCTGCCTTTGCCTTGCAGGTGGCTGCAGTATTGCACCCAGGGCATCTCCGGGAAATGTGGATCTTGCTGTTGATAGAGGTGGTGTTGTGGCTGCTCAGCAACAAACCACAGGAGAACAAGTCCTGGCATAAATAATAACAGCAGCTCTGATTCTGCAGGGGGTGAAGCTGATGAGTGGTGTTTTGTCCTTGGCATCAGATATGGGCTTTCTCTTGTTGCACCAGACATAGATTCTTTCGACCAGAGACCCCCAGAGTGTGTTTTGCAGCATGAGCCTTCTGTGGCCCTGCTGCTGGCACGGAGGAGAGCAGTTTCCCAGTTTTCTTGGACACTCTGATCAGCTTTTCAGTGTGCTTTCTGACACAGCTCCAGTGTACTGCCTTGTGGTGGTGTCTGCTTCTATCCAGAGACTTCTCTCGGGAAATAGCTGAGCTAATTTTAGAAGCAAAAACAGTCAAAAGAGGCCCATTTCAAATGCAGCCAGAGTACCTCTTGTCTAATCAGTTATGAAATCTGATTGATGCTAAAGCCTTTTCTTAGCAGAATGTTTATTAATCTTGAAGGGGGTGGGGAGAAAAACAACACAAGAGATCTTTTACGAGGCAGACATAAATGAACAGAAGCTCTTTAAATATGAACTTGTGGGAACTGAGAGATTGATGCAATACATCACAGGGACAGAAAGGCCAGACGACAGCTTTCTGAGTACATGTTGGCATAAAATCAGATAGAGAGAAAAGAAACTATGGTACTTTTTGCCTGACATGACCTGAGGAAAATTACTGGCCGTTGTGTGGCTCTTGCATCGTTGTCTCGGGCATATCATGTTCTGTAGTGATTAAAATACAACTTCTGGTGACAGCAGGAACCCAAATGCCCTCCTGAATTGTGCAAAAAGTGCGACAGTTGTTCCTTCAGCCCAGGTCATGTTTCAGTATGTGCTTCAGCAACTGCTTTTTATTCCGTTTGATTCCTATATCATTGTTCTGAATGAAAACAGAGGAAACACAAAATCTTAGGGCAATATTCTGTTTATAAGAGGAAAGGTCACCTGTTGTCAGGGTCTGTGAATATTGCATGGATTTACACTGTTCCAGGAAGGCAGGGAAGACAAAATCGAAATCAAGCATATTTTTAAATCTTTCATCTAAGCTCTCTTTTACTGCTCTTTTTCAAGTTGTGCTGCAGAATGAACAGCTTCAGGAGAATATGTTTTGCACCATGAGTAGAACTAGTGTTATTTCCATAGCAGGGCTACTGTTGAAGACTCTTTTCTTATACTGACTACAAGAGGCTGGGAGATGAAGAAAGTCCTGAAGAGAGGGCATCTGTCATCCATTTTCTGGTGTTTGCTCCTGAATAGACCTTTACCATGTTCCATTTCACACAGGTAGGGGTTTTTTGCACTGAGTATTTTGTCCTATTTGAGTCTCACATAGCTGTTACTAGACTTTAAAATGTTACTTAGATGCAGGCGTGAGAAAGAGACTTTAACCTAAATAAAGTAGGCTTGAAACTAATGTATCTGAATCCAGCTTTAAACACTCCCATTTTGGGCTGCGCAAGTTAAAAGGTGCCACATTATTTGGAACTGTACATACATTTCTCCTCTGACTGATACATGCAAAACAACTAATTCCCTCTTATTTTTTGCTGAGATGATGCTTCCCAGTCTTCCTTGTAATCAGCTTCAGAAAAAGAGCAGTTTCTCTCTGTGCGAAACGTCTGCCGTAAAGCTGGTGCCATTCTAGGACATCTTGTTACATCTGATTGTGCCTCAAATGTCATCTTATTTTTATCTCTTTAGTCTGGGCCAGAATGAACACTGATGAGCTATTTCTTGCGTGATTTAAGTTCTTGGAGCACAGCTGATAAGAGCTGCAACAGTCATGCGATGTACGACTTGTTACAGCTCTCTGCTGGAGTGGGTTTTACCACGCTCTGGCTACAAACTATAGTGGGAGCAGATAAGCCTGTGCTGAAAGGTTTTGAGAAATCCTACTGAGAGCGTTTTTTGAGAGCTGTAGGACCTTTTTGAAGATATATGTGGAGATCCAATGTGAGGCACGGAGTGAGAGCCCTAAGGCAAAGAAACTGCTCTACTGTTCATTTGCTTAAAATTACTTTGGTGCTTAAGTCACTTCTGAGCCAAAAACAACCAGATATTAGACCTCAGTGAACTTGTGAATGTCAGAAGTATTTTGGGAAATTTTGGAATCCTTCATCATAACCACATATTTGGCCAAGATATGATGTGTGGCCCCAGTTCAAAGAAACTGTAAATACTGCCATTTATCCAAAGTATTATTCCCTCGCTATGTCTAAACTTCAAAGAAAAGCAGTTTCTTAATAGTTTGTATGATGCTATAAATAATATTTTTCTTTATTGCATAGTGAGAAAAGAAAAGCATTTCATGAGTCATACTTATTGTGGGGTCTGCAGACAAAGCTCTCAAGGCTTTATGAGTTTCCACAATGTGCAAAAGGCTTAAGATTCAACAGTCTGGCTTCTTCCAACAATAAATTAAAGGCAGATTGTTAAAATACTTTGACATGAGTAGCTGAACCTACTTCAAGACACACCTTGATGACTGAGCTGCTCTCAGATTCAAGCAGAGGAAAGGAACTATATGCAAAACCTCCTTACAGGTCAGATGAAGGAAAATTTTTGTCCAGAAATTCCTTGGGTTTGGTTGGTGTTATCAGTCAATAGGGTGGAAGTAATATGTTTACTGAATGCTGTAATGCATAACTGTGAGGATTGTTTGGGTTTTTTTTAATTACTTACTTGAAATGAAACCTGCTTAAGAGAAGTGACACTTAGCCATGATTTACTGCAAGTAACACAAATCCTGTCCTGTTACAACTCTATTCCTGTTGAAGTCCATTGCAACAGAGAGAAAAAATTGATCCTCCTTATTATAATTTGAAACTTTGAGCCAAATTGCCAGATAAGCTGTGTCAATACCATTTCGATCAAATATCATATCTCTAAATGTGGAAATTCCTATCAGACTGTATCTTCTGTAAAACAACAAAAGCAAAACCTGATAAGACAGCGGTTTTCCAGGTGTGCAATTCCTTGTCCACAGTATTATCTTCTGCAACTAAATACCTTTGAGTGACCCAAGTGCTGCAGTTTTTTACTGTTCTGTGCAAGTATCAAAAGATGTGAAGTTCAGTGGGTGCATCTAGATGTTTAACCAGGTCTTCCTTAGCTAGAAGGGTAGTGGCAGTATCCTTCCTTTTGTCTGAACAACAGCTGAAATAATAAACCACGCTCTGTGACTGGACATGGCTTTATCTTCAATACCTCTCTGACAGGAGAGAGAAGCAATCAGAGCCATGGTAAGGACAGGATCACCAAGAAGTGATTGAATTTGAATTCAATTCTTCTTTGAAGACATTTTCTGTGTCTTCAGATATGTCATCCAGAAATATCCATTTTGCAATGGCTCTGAGGAAAGCGTGTGATACCCTGGACCACACTGAATGATCTTCTGACCGACCAAATCTATTCCATAACATTGTCAAAGAGTCCAGTAAATACATCTGGGAAGCATTTCCATTTGTGTGCAAAAGCAAATATAACTGACCCTTTAGTACACTTCTGCAGACAGTCACGTCTATGAACTTTGCATCTGCAGAGATTGCACTCAGATTGCCTCAGATGCTGTGCCCAAACTTAGAAGGCTGAAATGAAACTTTTAAGTTTAACTTTTTTTTCACCCTTTTGGGAATGAGATCCTCTTGAAAAGCTTTGGTTTGTTGATCTATCCCCAGCTTTGGAGAACTTTCTTGTCCCCACTATGCTTCCAGTCTCTGCTTTTCTAACATGTAATAGTCTCTCATTCCTTTCAATTTGTAGACTAGAGAGAACAATGCTATATTACTGTAGAATATTTTTTAACTTTGTTTTTCAGGAGATTTTTACAGGTGAAAATACTATAAAACTAGTAATTGGTCCTATTCAGTAAGGAAATGGAACATTTAAGATTTCTAGATGAGACCACTGAGATGAGGGATTGTGCTGCCAATATTTGAGTAACTATTAAAACACAGTAAACACTGTGAGAATGGATTGGTGCAAGTGATAGTAACTGCAGTATTTCAGATGCTCAGTACCTGCAAGTCAACAGCTTTTGTGCCTTCTCCCTCTCTGCTTGCCTCTTTGCAGCATTTGCAGTCGTTTTTTTTAGGACTTTGTGAAGACTTTTCCTGTTATGTTCTTTTTACTGTCTCTTAAGTATGATTTTGCTCTATGTACTTGATGAATGTTAAACGAACTGTAGGGAAATACTGGATTACTTGGGAAATCAGCTCTTAGGGTTGTTTTGTTTAACTGTACAGTTAAGTCCATGAAACAGCAAGATATTCAAGCACAGACCTCTTCAATGCAGAGCTTTTTTACAAATAGTAAATGACTGCTTCAGTGGTATCTCACCTAACACACAAATGTCAATATTTATAGGGGGTTTTCAGTGTGTCAGGGGGTACTTAATAGCATTTCCATGCAGGGGATCATGATTTTCCACCATCAAGAAATCTAAAGCCTTTTATTGACATGGGGTAAAGATACTGGCAGCAATTAAAACCAATGCTAGAACAGTAAACAAAGGTTGATTTTGTATATTTGTCACAGGCATTCATCCAAACTAAGCTGTTTCAACTTGAACATGCAGGTTGGAATAGCTGAGCACAGACACAGAGGTGCTACTTAAGGACAAGATGAAGTAGTGAATAAGTTAGTTTTCAGCCTCTGGCCTTCTCTAAGAGATCCACTTGTCTCTTTGGAAACCACTGTAAAAATTCAGATTAACCTCAGTAGAAGATGAAAATAAATATTAGCATGCTGTTAATAACCAGTGTGATCCCTGTGGACCAGCTTCCACTATATTTTCCCTAACTAGTGTCCCAGTGTATCCAATGCAAGTTTAGCTTCAATAAGAATAATTAGTAGGGAAAGCTGGGTCTCATCACTGTACTGCTGGTCCATGAGTGTAGGACTCTATTCTCTTTTGCTCCTTAGGAGACTAAATCTCCATGACTTTGAAAACTTCTGTGTTTTCAGTCTTGCTACCAACATTTTTTCTGATAGTCTCAGTTGAACAGACATACTTGTAAAGGTAAAACCAGCTTAAACCAATCTAATTCCACCTGGGAATTTTTTAGGAGTTTCTCTTTGTCCTAACCCTCTCCTTCTGAGAAGTTCTTTTAGGATCTCACTGTTCTACGAGTCAGGTAGTTTTCTCCTATCTCCAAATTCAGCCTGTCCCCAGGCCACAGATGGTCTTTTGGTCTTAACTTGTAGAAATCTATGCAGGAAGTGCTCACTGTTTCTCTCAATGTTTCTTTCTTTTGTTTCTTGTTTGGCTTTTTATAGTAAACAAGGAAGCCTTTCCCTCAAGAGGCTGATTTTGGCCTTTTTATTCATGTTCAGCTAGTAACTTGTGTTCCTATGCTTTGCACTAAATCCTTTGTGCAGAAAATCTGAAAAAAAGTCAACTTTCTTCTTCCTGTGCAGAACAGTCTTTTGTGATCCATGAAGGGAAAATAAGAATTGTTTTAAATTTACCTGTTAAATTCACCTGAATATTTTTCAAATATAAAATACATACAGTGGTGGGACATCCTGGAATCTTGAATTTTCAAGTTTAAAACTGATAGATGTTAAATGACCAATAATTTGTCAATATAATCTCCTAACTAAGTCTGAAGGATTAGTGATGATCTCTTTGCTAAACGTATCTTCTACATTGTAGGATATTTATCAATTAGCTTGTTTATTGGAGATTTTTGGTCAGTGGTTCTTTTAAGACAGGGCTGCTGAGACTGTCAGTTCTGCTGACTTACAATAGTTTTAGCACTTTGGAATTTATGACTTCAGAAATGAATGCCGTGGGTTCTATTGACGATTAATAACTAAAAAATTATTTCTGGGGGACAAAACAGGGACTGTTTCCTTTTCACTGAAACTAACGTGTCATGGGTTTGTGCAAAATGCAGTTTTTCATTTGTCTTGGTCACACAACATACCAGCTGATGATAAAGAAAGTCGGAAAAAAACCCTCCTCTATAGGTTTCAGATTTCATATTATTTACATGAAACTATTGTGAAAGTTAATCCTGTAGCACAGCAGAAAGGGTTGTATTACAAAGTATTTTCTCAGACAGAACACTGTTTCTAACCTAACTGTATGATGAGGTCAAATAGACCTTTCAGTTGGTTGAGATATTTTTGTTTCTTGCTTGGAGGAGAGCAGAGGGAGGAGGAGATGCACAGGAGAACTAAGACAAGAATTTTTCAGTGTATTTAAGGAGATCAGTCATAGAAATCACGTGTGTATCGAGCACATCTGGTCCTGGTCTTCTAGTTTTAAGATGAGGATAAAATATTGAATAACTAGAGTCAGAAAAGAGCAAAGGCAAAAGAAGCCAAATCCATTGTCAGCAAGTATGTTTCCAAATAAAGAATAGTTTAATTATCTTTCCTTGTTAAGCCTGTTTTCTAGAATTTAAAAATAGCCAAGAGCACTCTTTAATCAACACTGCAAATTATGATCTGGCAGTGACCCTGTGTCGAGCATCCTGCAGGTCTGTGCTGTCTGGGTGGTCACAGTGGGGACAGATTTATGAGTTTTCCTGAATGCCTCCTGGACAGCTGGGAAGGAGGCCACTGTTCTTTTTTGGCATATAAATGAATGCCAGTTGTGGGTAGTGTTGCCTAAAAAGACCTCAGAGAAAAAGACTCTGGGCCAATTTAGTGTATAAGATAAGATAAAGAGAGCAGGTCCTTTAGTGAGGCCAGAGGAATACACACCCTGCATGCCTGCCCAGGTAGTGGCTCTGGGATGTCATAATAAGGTCCATCCAATCCCAGATCTGTCCATCCCCAGTTCTGCCCTGTTCTGCCCCCTTCCACACCCCTTCAGGAATTGGGTCTGGGGGCGTTTGGGACCCCTTCTTCCTCATCATCTTCTTCAAAGCAGGTACAGTCCTTGGAGCTTCTCCAGAGTTCTGGGCTTGAAGGTTACTCTGTCTGCGCGATATCTCCTGGTCCAGGCCTAGAGTGAGATGTTCTTAAACAGGTGTTTTTCTACAATTCTACCTTGAAAAGAAGGCTAAACACACTAGAGGAATTTAGAGGGATTGATAAAGGGTAAGGGATATATTACAGCTACATTAAAATCTACATTTACTACACAACTACTTCTAAAATCTATAGAAGTTAAAAAATCCAAAATAAAGCTCTGAGGCATCAATAGTGGCAAAACTGAAAGTTGGGTCTTGCCCTTTACCTCCAGACAACTACCTCCAATAAAAAATAAAAAGGTGGGATTTATCTCACCCACTTCAGATATATAGGTGTAGTTACTGAGCACAAACTGAGTGCAGAGAAATAAGTTTATCTGGAGTGTTGTTTGCTTGCTGTTTTAAACATCTTTCCATTTAAAGCTGAGTAAACAACTTTGAAATGTCCATTTCTCTTCACCAAACTTAAAAGAAAGTTTGGCAGCAAGTCTAAACATAGAATTTTTTTATTTATAAGTATGAAGTTGGGCAAAAGTTCCTCCCCCTCAAAAGAGGCTGTTTATAGAGCCTCCTTTCTGCTTATTCTGTTCATTAGAGCTCAGGTAGAGATGCTAATTTTGCAGCACTTAATTAAGATACAAAAGAGGCCCTTATGTCATCTGGGGAGCTGCAGTGGTGCCAGGTAAATCAAATTCTCCCACCCCAAGGGCTTCCTGGGGATCCCACACTCAGGGGTGACAGAAGGCCAGAGTGCAAACCTTTAGCTCCTCTCTCTCCTCATGTCTAATATATGGGGAATTACCACAATGTATCAACTTTGCTTTATTAAAGTATTTCAAACCAATGTTTACCAAACTCTCAGATTTAGACCATGATGGTCTAAAAGGTGCTGTCCACCAGTGCTTCTGGGATAAAACTGCCTAGTGATTCACAAGAATTTTAAAGAGTTGCTGGTGGATCTAAAAGAATTCTGCCTACCCATTTAAATTACGTATGTGATGATTTTTCAGTGCTCCTCCTGTTTATACTATCCTTAAACTTTTTTATAAAATTAAATGACCTGTTGTTCCTCCAGCTGTTTAAAAAGAAAGAAACAATTTCTTGCTGCAGGCATTAACTTATTTATGTAATTGGGCCAAATCTTAATTGTATGTATATCTGTATCATTCTACTAATTTCAGTGAGAAAGAACTCACTAGAACTGGTAACTGAACAGAAATTCTGCTGCTTAAAAGAACAATAGAAATGTCATTATATGTGTTTATAATGTCCTCTAAAACAGAATAAGAAATTTAATGAGAAAATGTCTGGAGGAAGGAAAATATTGCATTATCTCTGCATATTGTCATCTTCAAAAACTACTCTGAAGGAAGAATGAGTCATTTTGGAAAACAGAGAAGGTAATGAAATATCCATGAAAGGTCTGAAAACTGAATGGTTACAGTGTCTACTATAAATAGATTTTCATAAGCTAAATAAGGGATTTCAGTAAAATATCCAGGTGCTGACTTGGACAAGTCATTAAATGTGTTGGGAGGTGGGGTTGCCTGAGTTTCATATTCTCGTGGAATAATTAAGAATTCTCAAGTCACAACAAGTATTACAGTGTGGTCCTTATTTTGGCTACCAGTGCTCCTCCTGTATCTCTTCTTTCTCATGTTATCTTGTTTGTTACTTCTTGTGCATTGCAGAGTAATAGTAAATGTCTGCAACTATTGTACCTTGATGCTTGATTAAAGCAAATGAAAATGGAGGGGGAGAAATTTGTGCAGTCAGAAGAAAGCTTTTATAGTCAGGTAAAATATTATCAAGAAGAGAAAAAGTAATCCCTATGAAATGACTCTATTTCTAAAAAGAGGAACAGCTTATTTATTAGACTCTGGGCTGGTTCTTCTCAGACGAGCTGGTCATGGAGCTCATCAGTCATTTCTACCAACATCACAGCACCAGGAGTTGTGGAAAGAAATGCTCAATCACAAGTGTTCTGATCTTTCCCTGTGACTCTGTGCCAGTAACCCTGATCTTAGGTTTTTCTTCAGCCCTGGTCTTTCTAGCTCTGACATGCAGTGAGAGGGACACTTGTAAGCACTGATGAGGAGAACAGTAGCGTCCCACTCACATGAGTATTAGTTACTGCACGAAGAGCTTTATGGGACTGTAAAGTGTGATTCCTTTTCGCCCCCTCAACTTCACAAGTTCTCATATTTCTTGTCCTCTGTTCTTCCATACTATTTATAACCTATAGCTACGCAGATCGCCCTCACTGTAGCTCCCCTGCTAGTTTAGAAGAATGTTATTGTTGCCTTTCTGTCTAAAATTACTCTAGCGTGCTTTATTTTCTCAGTTTCCTCTTATTCTTCTCCCTCAGATCATTGTTCTTGATGTTCTTTCTAAAATTATTGTATTGATTTCCTGTCTCTCTCCTTGTCTTTTTATTATTAAGATGATAAATGTTTAAAGATAGCCTGTCATTTATTACATATATCACATCTCTCTTTTATCTTAGAAGAAAATTGCTACCCTGAATTTAAGAGCTGAATCACAAGTGTAATGGCTAGAAGAGCCATCAAACACCTCAGTGTTCTTTGTTTCATTACTTCATTTCCAGGTTGCTGGTAAAAAAGGACTATTTGTATTCCAGGAACAGTGATATGATGGTTTGCACTTAAATCTCTGAAACTGCCACTGAGCATCTGTCAAAACAACTTCTAAAAAGAAGCTGCTGTAACAAAGATATCAATCTTACTTAATTTTACATTAAGTGCAAAGCCTAAAAGTTTCAGGTCCATAACTTTGCTGCTTCTTTACCATTCAAGCTTCAGAGTCAAATGATCCCACGTCAAAAGTCAACTGCAACTTGTAGGCTGCTACTGCTTTGGGTTTAAAGGCTTTAAACATATGAAACCGAAGTGGTGTTTTCCTATCTGGAACCCTAAGCCAGACTAGGTTCCTTTGATCTGGTAAACTGTTACGTGTTTTGATTTAAAAGGGAATATTTTGCACTTTTACTCACTTAGAGCCAAGTCTTTGTAGGTGTGAGCTCACATACCTGCTGGGGGAGCCTCCTGTCTCAAGGGGCAGTGCCCTCACTGCAATGTATAAACCTGGTCTTTGATTCAAACTTAATATCTCACATCTGCGCTTCTGCTGATGTGCTGCAGTCAGATTGCTCTGGAAAAAGGCAGCTAAGGCTTGTCCTGCAGAATTACGTGGTCCTTGGGGGCAAAGGAGGGGAAAAGGGGCACATGAGCACCTGAAAACCCACATGAATCTAGGGAGACAGGGAGAAATGGAGCTATGGAATAGAAAACTGGGCGAGGGGTATGGACCCACAAGAGCAGGGAAAGGTGGACACTGCTCCTTGTGTGCTTGCTCAGAAACATCAGGAGGTTGGTATTCCAAGTCTCCTGCTGGAGGCAGAGGCTGGAGTGCCCACACCCTGTGTCTGAAGGGCAGCGTGGGCAGTGCTGATCTTCAGTGCAGCTGTGCCACCGCTTGAGGATGTCATCTAAAGAGTCAAAACAAAAGATAGTCCAGCCCACATGTTGGAACATGGCTGGATACCATCAACTTGAGTGGAATTTCACTCCAGTGATGAGTGAAATGGAGTACTCCATCATGGAGTACTATATTTGGAAAGATAAACATAAATGTATGCTTATATCCTGAATGCAAGTTATTCAAGTTAGATAAGACAGGAGAAAGTAAATATAAGTAATGCTATAGACCAGGGTGCCAGCTGACCTTGTGTTTTCTCAGCTCACTTCTCAGTATTTGTTCTGCTGAAAGGAATACTTGAGTGTTTCTTTGTAATGTTTGTGAAAGGATTGATGTGTTCATCTTTGTGCTTTTCTGTCTCAGCACTGCAAACAAGATAATGAGTGATTAATGTACTCTGGTAACTCCATGGGCACGCTGAGCGACACGCCAGCTGCTCCCGCTGAAGCCCAGGGGTGAGTACAGCAAGAGGAAGATGCATAATGTGTACAGTGTGTAAAAGGATCTGTGGGGAGGTGAGGATGTTTACTCAGCCATAAAGAGAACAGGTTTGTGAGTGTGTGTGTGACTCCATAGAAAACCCAATATCCTGTTTATCAAAGGAAGTCTCTTGTTTTTTCATGGAACGAGTCGCCCTTGCATTTGCATCTTGGGACAAGAGAAATAAGGAGAAAAAGTAAAAATAGCTGCAGTATCAAACCTTCTTCCTGAACCAACCACCCCCATGGAGGGTGGTTGAAAGGCTCGGCTCAGGCAGAGAAGTGTAATTGTGTGGTCAGCTCCCAGGTGGGAGCCCTGCTTTATCTCTGAACAATAGAATAATTTCCATCTGCTTGGTTGGAGCAGAAACCCTCTCTGTTTCTGACAATACTTGGCATAGCGTTGACTCTAAAACTGTGATTTTCCATTGTTTTTTTGACCCTCGGATGACTTTTTTCAGGGACAAAAGCTTACTATCTGCATGTTTTGTGTTCAGTGTCACTGGCTTTTCTGCTGCATTGTCATTAGGAGAAGGAAAGTGCAAGACAGTGGCTGTATGTAGACAACTTCACTCATTTCTAGTAAGGTCTTGCTGAGTGGCACCAGAGGGTGATGGCCTGGCCACTGGAGATGTGAGCTGTAGAGTTAGTGATTTCCAGATCCCTATTAGAGATGGAAACCTCTGCCCCTTTAAGGCTTGTGAAAGTCATCTCAGGCTCCCAAGACTCAAAGAGCGTTTTTTCCATCTTGTGCATAATGACAGACAATAAATATTGCATTAGGCCCCATCAGGGCTGTAGCAACAGCAACGCAGAGGCTGTGATGCACATGCACAGCCTTGCAAATGGTTTTATTCATGATGCTCAAGATGGAATAAAGCCACGTTCCTTCTAGCTCAAGAGAGTAAGGAGAGGAAATTCAGATGCTGGCTGACTATCCCAGTGGCTCCCTTGTGTCACAAGCGATGGGAGGGTTTTTGGGGGGAAGGACCGATGGGGAGAGCAGGCCCAGGCTCCAGCTGGGGGTCAGCAACTGTGGGAAGGAAGGAAGAGCTGAAGCTGCCTCATCAGGCTTCTCAAAGAAGAAAAAGCATGTGACTTTGCAGAAAGAGAATATCTAAGATATTTAAGTTAGATTAAGTTAAATTAAGGGAAACCAAAAACCTCATGATTTTATTAGTTTTAGGCATGTGTTACTATCCCCTGTGGTGAGCCTGATAGCTTTCTTTGCCAAAGAATGGCTATAATAAAGTATCCTTAAAAACAAACCAAACATTTTTATATATGCTGCAAAGCTGTTCTAGCAAAATGCAACCCCTGACTGAACTTTGAAATGTCTGCTTCTAGAAATACAAGCCAATGCCTTTATATAGCAGCATACTGACAAGGATAATTTATGTATTCCACAGTATAGAAAATCCTGGAGGCAGTGTTATTTTTAGCTGTGTAACCTTTAAGTATATTCATCTATATACTGGTAAATTGGATTTTAACAGGTGAATGACTTAATACAGCAAGGCAGATGAATTACAGATGTAGACAATGTCTGCCCAAATCGCTATTTTTTCCTGGCTCTAAATTATTCATCTGGGATGGCCAGAAGCCAGCTATGGGGATTATTGATAAAAGTGAGTTAAGAATAGATTAGAACATTTCTCTTGTGCAGTATAATGTTTCTTTGTTGACTGCGTTATTTTCCATCTTCCATTAAGCGCTAAAAGCCAGGCTTTTTTAACCCAATTTTAAGCTATTCATGTTCTATACAAATAATAATATTATAAATGCTTGAGTTCCTCGTTTGTAGGGCAAGGGGTGTTCTTTTAAAAGACATAATATTGCTGTAAACAAGAAGACAAACATTTCAGCATTTTGCTTAGGCATGGATCTTCTGTAGAACTTTTCTTCTGAGAACTTGCCAGCTGTCAGAGCTGGGTGGCTGAAACGTGCAATACCTTTTAATTTTAGTTGGTGGTGCCAGTGCAGTTGGTATTCTCCTGTGAGTATTAAAGTTTTAGTCCAGCTGTGGTTTTGCATATTTTTTTCTTCTTCTCTGTCCCTTTTTTCACTATTGCTCTTTATTTTTAATAGAACTAGATTACTGAGAAGATTAAAGAAATCTTTGGCCTGCACCAAAAAATGAAGAGACAGAGTTACGTAAGGGGAATTAATTCAAAATGTGATAGTGGAAAAAAGCATCATTCCTTTTAAAGCATAAAATGAATGAGGTTTTATTCTACAATATGTGCAATAAATTCTAATAACTATGAAAAATAAATGAGGACTGTACAGTGGTGTAATAAATGTGAAGTGATTCTGTCTCTATGAAGATCATAAGGGTCATTTTTTTGCTACACTAACATAGTGCTTCATTGCCTCTGAGATTAATTTGGGTTCCCACCTGTCATACAGAGGTTATAACTGAAATCAAGAAAAAAAAACAGAAAGATAAAAAAAAAATCATTTATGAGTTAAAAAAAAAAAGATACAGAAACAAGTCCAAAATCCTGATGTTTCTTTTGGATTGGAATTGGAGTATTTTAGTCCTTGGTCCTTGAATAGCTGTAAAGGAGTGGTAAAACCATTAACAGAATAATTCTGGTGCTCTGTACCAGAAATATGGAGAAAGGACAGCAGGCAATTCCTATGTAAACACTAGAGGTTAAAGATTCAGCTCTTAACTCTGACCTTGCCTTTTTGTGTCATCAGCATATATTTCCTTGGTCTTTTTTCCCCAGTAATGAGAATAATGTTTTCTCTTACATATTGTCAGAATTACTTTACTTATTTCCATGAATGCTTTTTTCAATCCCAAGATGAACATTTTCCTGTGTGTAGTACATGTTTCCATGTGACTTCTAACTGTAAGGTAACTGTAAAACAAACTACAATTCATCAGCCTTGCTGGTAATACAAGAGAAAACATCATCCCAAACATCTTTCCTGGCAGTCTTCCTGCTTCTGACCTTTCTCCAGCTCTGGGTTTCTGATCTATTGGATATGATGAGTAACTTGGTAACACGAGTAAGAGTTTGCCTTTAGATGAATGGAAGCTGAGGTACAGGTTGCATATACGACAATACTGTTTTTAAAATGTCCAGCTGCCTTATTTTTATCACTCCTGGCTTTGTATTAGTGTGTAACTGGGACAACTGGAAATACTGTAGTGATGTGAACTGTGGTGCTGGCTCTCAATGAAATGTCATTGCCATTGCAGTCATTATTTAAATGGCCTTCTAGAAAAAGAGATTTAGGTAAGAAATAGCAAACTGGGAAATGGAATTTGAATGACAACATGATCTAACATGCACAGTGTTTACAGAGGTGGTGCAATAAATTACCCGAGTTAACATTTACAATCACAGAAAGAGAAGAAAGCTGAAAGTAGAAGATAGCTCCAGTGCAGTTTAAAGCTGATACTGTCTCTCAGATGATTTTTTTCCCTATTTGGTAATGTGCTAACTTATGATACAGAATCGTATCATTGAACATTTGAGGTTTTTAAAATTACTGTTGTTATTCCACTAAGTCTCACTATTTCTTATATTCCCTTGCTGTTCTTCATGTTCCAGCCAGGGTGTATCTTGGTGGCCAGGATGACATTTATCAGGTGTTCAGTGTTGTTTACTATGGCAGTCTTGCCAATGCAATAACTTGTTTTGCTGCTCTTTCTCCTTCCCTGCCCTACCTCTTCCTTCCTCTGCCCTTTTTTCTGCTCACACTTGGCTGTGAAGTCCTGCCCCATCCTTGAACTAGTTGTGAACCATAACTGAGCTAATTTATGTTTCTAACAAAATGAGCTAAAACAGAAGGGCCTGACAAGTGCCAGACCCAGCTGAACAAGCTGGCTGAGAGTAGGGGGAGGGCTGGAAAATAATGGTCTATGCAGAGGGGTTCTTCAGTTCTGTCACGAGAGACAAGCCTTACTGGCATTGTGGCTGTTTGCTTTTGTTTGCTAACAGATTATAGAGGAATTTTTGAGGGATACATTCCGTGCAGGTAGCTCAGGGGGGAGCTGAGGTGTGAGTTCTGGGGGGCAGGAGCCTGAGGAAAGAGGCCATGAACTGCTGACCCTTTTCATGACAAAGGGCATGGGGACCTGGGGCACAGCCAGGTGAGGGACACTCAGAGACACAGCAGGAGCTGATGGCCCCAGACTCTACTGCACTTAGACTGTGAGGGTATAAAAGCCACGGGGTTCCTTTGTTCGGGGTCCTTCCTCAGAGGCACCACCTGGAGTTGTTAATTTCTTAATTAGTTTTTGCACCAAAATTAAATTATTTTCAGGATTGAGACATCTGAGGAGACTCTGCTCTGGGAAACCTGGGGCCGAGCTGGTGAGGAAACCTGGTCTGACTGTGAGTGTGGGGGGATGTAGCTCCGGAGGGGCTTCGGTCCCAGCTCAGGTGGTCCAGATGTGACTGCCAAAGTGGCTCTTGGATGGTTGGATGGGGAAGCTTCCTAAACAATATAGAAACACTTGCCCAAAATGCATCAGTTTGTTGAAAATGTGTGGTTTAAAGAGTACGTGTCAGAAGGAGCGCAGCCAGAACCAGGACAAGCCCTGAGGGGCACAGTGGGAAGCATTTCCCCCATTAACCTTGGCACTGTTGTTCCTTGCCACTGTTGTTTCCTTTCTGCCAGTATGAAAAGTTTTCTCTTCCTGGACTTTGCATTGTGTTTCCCTGAAAGGTTTCAGTCTCCCTCATGGAAATTATGCAAATATCTGTGTGCGCACATAAAAAAACTGACAATGGCACAAAAAGTACAGGACTAAAATAGGTTTTGCTTATAAAAAAAAAAGAATCTATGTAGCAATGGGAGACCTAATTTCCCTTTTACATATTTAAATTATTAGGAGATAATTCTGTTCATGAGTCTGCCAAAGTCTCATTCAGAAAATGAACTATAAATTTTAAGAAGTGGATGCACAAATTTAGTGACAATGATGAAGTAAAAAACCCTGGCATCTAGAAGCAAATTAATTTGCTGCCCCAGATCTTTAACAGCCGAAGGAGTTCAGCTTGTGTTTCAAAACAAGCTGACCTTCTAGCAGGGGCCAGGCATGAAGCTTTTTGCCAAAGGTGAATGGTTTGGAAAACTGAGCGTGTGTGAAAAGGGAAACAGTGGAAACTATTCAGTTTGGAGCGCACTTGGGCTCTGGACAGCAGCTATGTAAAAATGTCAGCCTCTGACTAAGTAGGTCTGTTTTCTGTGTGTATAATCAGCCTCAGCTTGTTCCCTGTTTCATGTCCTGCATACAGGTTGTACTATCACCGCAGTCGATATATGGGTGTTGGTGTTTTAGTTGCTTGGTGCTTCACAGCCAAATGCAGATGAAGCAGACACTAGCCCAGCCCTGGCCATAAGTGGAAGTCTTGCTTTGCAGACTCTTCTCTGCAGATCTCTTCTTGTTTCAGCCTTGCAGGTGCTAGCAGTGCCATGGTCCCAGCAGAGTCCCTTTTGGAGATGTTTTCAGAAAGATGGGGCTCTGCAGGACAGAGCTGCCAAGCGTGCTAGAGGCCACCCTGCTCTGTGAAGTGTGGGTGTCCCTTTGCCAAAGAGCCTGATGGGCAAGCATCAGGTCTCTCTTCTGTGAATGTCACTCCAAAATTCCAGAAAGGAAGCACCGAGACCTTAGGTCTAGAAAAGCACGAGTAAGGCCACTGAAATCAATATAATTTTTCCTAGTGATTTGCTGGTGGCTTGAGGTCCTAAATTGTGACAGGAGCCATCCAAAACCATCTATTTTGATGTAAATATGTGTATTACACATTGCTATGTTTATACTTCAGTTTTCTGTCAGATTTTAAGCTCTTCTAATAACTCCTGAAGTGTAAGAGACAGGTATAAATGACCTGTAATTGAGTGTCGTTTGTCTGACAGGGGAAGTTAATAACGTTAGTCTTTGAGGGAACTATAGCAAGAAACATAAATAGGAGCAGAACACTGTGTTCCTTCGTCAGTGTCTTGCACTAATCCTAATACGTGAGCAACCTACCAACACAGCGTTATCAGATCAAAATGGCCAGCCAATAATAAATCAGCCCTGGCATTAGCAAGGCTCTCGCTGTACAACAATGTGACCTCCACTCTGGAAGAGACTTTATATTTTGTCAGAGATGTTTGCATTTGGTAAAAAGCAAGTTGCAGCAGTACTTGGTAGATGTGCAGCACGGGTCGGAAAAACAAAGGGTGACATGGGGAAGGTGTAAATTCAGAGCATGTATTGATGAGTTATCTTCCAGCTACCCAGAACAGCTGCAGGGGCCACTAAGTGTTTCCAAAACACAGCAGAATTGGGCAGACAGCAGATGCTCGGTGGCATGTGGGTTATAGCTCAGAGCTGGACATTATTGATTGTAAATGCCTCACTCACTGCTGGCATACAGGGGCAAAAGTAAAGCTCTCTGTGCAAACGTCTAATACTTGAAAAACTGAATGTAGGTATATAATGAAACCTGCTTTCAAAGTTACTGGCATTTCCATCTACAGGAAAAAATGTCTTTTCATCTTAAAAACTATTTGAGAATAACAGTGAGTGCAAAAACCCCAGTATAATATATGAGACTATAATTTGCCCCCTTTGAAATGTGCTGGATGTGGAAGAGCAAAGTTCAGTATTCTTTATAGACATCTTGGTGGCACTGGGTGTTTTTTTTCTAACTATGTTCCTGCATGCTATCAGCATCCATCAATGCATTTCAGATAGATCCCAAACCAGAAGCTTTAGGGTTTTTCCATTCCCTCCCCTGCATTTTCCAAACCTTTGTAATCCCAGTCACAGACTGTACCAAAAGTCATGATGGGTGGATAAAGCATTAACAAGAGTATCAAGAGGTACTGTTTCTATTGAAAAAAAATAAGAAGTATTTGGTTCAAAGTTATTGGTTCGATTTAAACTGTTTTGAAGTCAATTGTGAGAATCTACTGACCCTACTGCAAGATGAATTATTCCAAGAGATCCAGCACAAACATTCAGAGCTACTTAGCTAGAAGTAGCAGGGTATCTCAAAACCAAAAAACCACACTAAAGGCACATATTTGCTGTTTGTGTACTAAGCACAAAGAGAAGGGCATAGAGCACGCCAGGAGAGAGATAAGGTAACTTCTATTTTATGCCATCAAATCGCGTCTGACAACACGGTGTATCTATTTGTGAACAGTGTAAATGAGCCTGAACCACATGGGAAAGTGAATAAGAAGGGATCTGTGCTGTTGGATGTACAGCTGATGGCAAAGGATGTGCCCTGTACTTTCTGTACTGTACAAAGCAGGAAGGAAGGGCAGGTTGCACGATGGCAGTACCAAGCCATCAGGATTTCCTCCCTGAGAATTTCTGGTGAATGTCAGAGAGCATTGTGTATTACACTGATAGATATTGCATCAGTGCATAAATTATGCATGTACATCTGTGTCAGAAGAACGTAATCACGGGTCCAAAACTGGGCATGCAAAAAGAAACGCTTGAACTATGGTTGCTTGTAAAACTTTGCTTAGTCTTCCCTGAGTAAATACATCAAGACATGATCTTTAAATCTAGAATTTAAGTACTGCTTTGATTTCCAAAGACATTTGAAATGCGCACTGCTGTCCAAGTTTGGGCACAGCTGTGGCCAGCTCCTACCCCCATCTCTGTGCAGATCATTCACAGGTAGGTGACATATGAAATCCGCATGGAACTGGTATTTTTTGGTGCCCTTGTGCATTCTCTAGTTTCTGTACAGCTTTGCTGTTGCACAGAATGTCTATAAACATAACCCACGGTCACCTTTTGTACTTTCTCATTTTCTCCCCAAACAAGAATGGTCTGGTCTGGACTTTGCAGTAATCTCTGATGTACGAGCAGTCTATCTCCAGTGATGCAGGGAAGGAGTCACAACCTCAGCCAGCGATCCGAGCTTGGTGGCAGGAGGAGGTGTGGGGCTCTGCCCTATATTTGAAGGCAGAAGTGCAAAACTTCACACAGACCAAAGGGACTCAAGTATTCACTTAACAGATGCAGAAATCTGCAGCTGCAGAACAGTTTCCGAGCCAGAGCACCCAAAACAAAACCTGCGTTTCCCTAGAGTAGGATCTGGCTGGTCATGGAAATGTCTTTCTGCCTTCCTATGCTTGCAGCACTTCTCTCTGTTTGTGTGTCTTGCAGCCACAAACTCTTTCAGCTGCTGTCAAACTTTTTTCTCACCTTGAAGTTTAGCTGTAAGGCAGTTCCTCTGAAGAGCCCAGCAACAGCAGCAAAGAGCAAAAGCAATGAAGACCATCACTTCATAGCGCTTTGCTGAACTCTCTCAGAGATTTGTATGAGACACTGGCATTTTCGCTGAAAGAATAATCAAAACTCCTCGAAGTGTTTAAGGAAAATATGGCAAGAATTTAAGTCTTGTGTTAGAAAAGTTGTTTGTATCATTCCTGAGAGAATTTATTTATAAATAACGTTGTAGTACATTAACTTCTTGCGCACCCAGTCCTACCCGATCCTCTTTCTGACTCTTGAAATGTTTAGATGGAAAATACAAATATATCTAATTATGCTTACTTATTGTCTGCCTCTTGCATTTACAAAGATGCAACCAGGTTTAGAACTAAACTACAGCACTTGTTTAAAAATGTGCTGTTTCAGAGACTCTTACGTAGAATGTTTGAGTTCTGGGTTCTGCTTGAACTTTGTTTTTTCGTTCTCTTAAATTTTTCATTGCTGTGTCATCAACATGGAAGAAAGATGTGTGAACAACCTAAACCCAACATGTTTAGGTCAGTGACATCTGTGTGCTCAGATCCTAGATCCACATAGATGCAGGTGTGAGAACTGGACAGTACACCTCAGGAAAGGACTGCGTTTACCCTGGGATTGACTCAGCATTTTTAATATCTCCCTGTCCAACTCCACCAGTTGTCTCTGGAAGCCAGAATAATGTACTGCTAAATGTGATCAACACTATTTGTATCCAGCTTGTGGTAACAAAAAAACCCCAAACCAACACCCAAAAACCCCCGAAAATCATCAGGTCCTGGTAACATTTAGAATTACACACATAACAAAGCCCTCACTGGTGGGACCTTGTGCTGATTGCACTGAATCAAGTGCAAAGTGTTGCACCAAGGGACCCACAGGCACTGCCACACTCCCTAGAGAGGTGACAAACGTAGCAGCCTGTTTCTTTCTGTGCTAATTGTGCAATCGCTTTGTCATCATCGAGGCAACTCTTGCCTGCTCTTGCAGCAATCTGTGCTAGTCCTCTTGCTTTTTGTGTGTGCCCTTGCTGCGACCCCAGGCTGCCCTGGGATCTGCTGTCCCTGCTGCTGATGGCAGGAGCTGGGTCGTGGGTGTCCCCAGGGACAGTGGCAGAGACAGGGGCTCTTTCACCTCTCGTACTTACACACTCAGAGGTGTTAAACGAACAGTGATGCAGTGCCTGTTTCTGGATCTGTACACAGCCCTACGCTCATATATCACCTCTGCTGTCTGTCTGTAGGTTTTTCCATGATGTGCCTTTATCTTGGCAGTTTCATTTGATTCTCAGCGTCTGAAACACAAGGTTCATACATCAAAAGGGGATCCCACCCCCATCTGAGGGGTTATGTCCATAAATGGTATTTAGATTTATAAACTGAGTAAAGCAGTTGCTATTTTAAGGAGATGCTGCTGAAAGTCTGGCTCTGACCCTCTGCAACTAGGTCTAAATAATAATTTTTAAATGTTCCACAGTGGTGAATCTGTCACCTGCCAGCAGATCCTCTGCTCTGCAGCAACAGGGGCTCCAGGCAAAGGCAATGGCATTGCACCATTTTATGTTAGTCCGAAACACTCAGTAAGAATTTAAAAGTCAAAGCCTCTTAAATAATAAGAAAATAGGAATACGGGTTGGAGAGGAAAGTGAGGGTTATTAGCCTTGTATGTAGTAGCTTTCTGTGCTTTTGGAAGTCACATTTCAGTCTTTGTTCTGCAACCACAAATGCTATAAACATGTTTTTAAAAGAGAATTGAATTAATCATATTAAACAACAGCTCCCATAACTGAGGGCTCTCATAAAGCAGAAAAGATTCCTTAAGTTGGAAATGCTGTCCAAGTGCAACGTGCTTTCAATTTACCTCTGGTTCTAAGTCTTAAACTTTCACTTTCCATTTTCCTTGCCCAAACCTTGTCAGATAATCTCACTACAGTGTATTGCTAAATCCCCAATTAATTAACATGCTGTGATTGTTTTCTGCCGCTGCCTCACGGCCCTACTTTTACTGCTCTGCTCAGGAAGCTGTGTCATGAGGGTGTGTAAGTGCCACCGCGCTGACACCCGCAGCTGTGCACGATGGCATCTCCAAATGAATCAAAAGGGAAAGGCAAATTTCAATGTGCACATCCTGGGCTGCAGCAGTGACTGATGCGGAAAATATTAAGAAGTGGCATAATGAGTAGTGTATGTGGGAGTGCTGGGTGTACGTGGGGCTTCACTAAAAAAAGCCTTGAGCCGTCTGACACTTGTTTGAGTAAGTCTTAAGTCGACAGAGCAAGAACAAAGACTGCACCTAAGCTTTCTGGGCTGGCCTAAGTGAACAGCAATTCAAACAAGCAGGGAGCATCAGGTTTCTATTTTTAAACTGAAAGTTCCTTTTGGTTTTCTGCAGAACGGTGTGTGAGCAGTGAAAGATGCACCTTTCTGTAATGTGTGTGATGATGGGGAGTCAATATGAGTCTGCTTCTGTTGGCTGGAATTGTGGGAATGTGCACCACCGTGTAAATATCACCTTCGTGCCCACTGGGACATGCAGGGGAAGCATAATCAGCTGCAGGGTTGTTAATAATCCTGGTGTGACTCGCAGCACAAGAGGTTATCAAGGCCCACTCTGTGGGTCAGGCTCCGGGTGCAGTGCAAACAGCTCCTCTGGGAACCACGCACGTAGGTTTAGCACTGTGTGCTATCAAGTATTCAACAGCTCTGAGTCACTTCTTAACCTTTCTCTCAACCACTTCAGTAGTTGGAAGTGATGAACAGTTTTGCCACCAAGCCCTGCCTCGCCACACGCTCTCACCCCAACCAACAGCTGATACTTGCGACAGCGAGGTGGAAGGAGGTGTAGGGAGCTGGCTGCTTTCTGTGCCAGAAATGCCACAGCTGGCATCCCGCTGGGGGTGAGGACATGTGGGCGAGAGGGTAGGATTGCAACATCCTAAATATAGATGGGAAGTCCCCAGTTACGCTGCTGTGGGACTACATTCCAGTCTCTGACAATAGCACATGATTTTCAGACCGCATTTTTGCGGCATAATGCTGGGTTTGCCTTTTTCTTAAGTGCCTTGCGCTGTGCTATTCAAGCTCTGGGTGTGCGAGCAACTTTGGCATAATATAGAAATATATCCCTGACATAAAGCTGGGCAAGTATTTTCATGTTGGAGTGTATGTGCTTGTCCGTGATATATAAGCTTGTCCTGGGCTCCTGCAGTGATAATGCAGAAAGAGAACTTCCAATCACACAGATTTCTTACTGTTTGTGAATGGCTGCTGTTTTTGCTCCTTCCTCTTCTGCAGAATTCAGCAACTGGCAGCACTGACTGTGTGTGCTCACAAGAGCATACAGCAGGGACAGGGAAAATGTGAAGCTCCTAAGTCCTAATTACAACCTCAGCAAAGTCTTGAGAAGCTTTCCAGCTTTGCTTTAACCCATTCGCTTTCCTAGATCTGCACGTTGATTGAACCCCTTAACTCTTAAGGGTGCTCTGCACAGTGGCACAAATCTCTGCTCATTGCCTAACTCATCATGGCAAAGACAAGATGATCCCTCTCTGCTTGTGCTCTGGCTGCAAACCACTGCTTGGAGATTTCTCACAAGCGGGCCATCGGCTCTAATAATCACTCAGCCTAATTTTATTTTTTTGCTTTTCATTTTTTTTTTAATTTTTATTTTTAATCTAGCTAGTCACATCTTAAAAGCTGTTGATACTTCCAGCCTCTGGGTGATCCAGAGTGTAATTACAGAGTGTGCAAGGACGTGTTCCCGCTTGTTTGTTTTAGATCTGCCTCCCAGCCGATGCAGTTGGGTGCCAGACGCTTCCCGCATTGTGTGAAGCAAGGAGGGTTTGTTTTGGGTTTTTTTTAAACTTCTCTGCACTACTTGCAAAATTATAAACAGGACCCTCTGCTACTTCTTTTCCTCAGCATAAAATATTAAACCCCTTCAGAACTGACTGTTGGGGAACAAGGTGTGAAGCCCTTCCTGAGAACAGACCCTTTGCCAGCTCCCAGACCAGCGGGGAGATGAACATGGATCTGATTTCACAATCCAGGGCTTTCTGCTTATCATCTTGTTCCCATGGGCTTTTCTGTGGGAAACAAATCTCTGAAAGGGAAAGTTGTCCAATGTGATATTGGGATTTCTCTTAAGCACTGGCTACTGAAGGCAGCTGGAGCCCAGGGAAGCCAAAATTGCTTTTGAAAGTTGTTCCAGTGTTGCCTGGGGATTTTGTATGTCTTTATTTTCCATCTCCTCCCAGTAACGTATGGCAATAAAATAAGATCTAGTGTTAGGAAATTGCTCTGGAGTTAACTCAGTTTTTTTTAAAATTTAAAGCGATTCCTGAATGTCTGTGTTCCTGGTACTTTATTCCAAATGTAACTTCATTTCAGCTTAATGTAATTCCTTGAATGGGCTGAACTAAGTAAGCAAAAAACAGCTGTGTACCAGCATCTGAATATTTCTATCCTGGACTGAGTACTGTGGATTATTTTATTCCACATTAACTATTCCAGCAAATTCTCCTATGAAAAAAAAATGTTTAATGGAACTGTGGAAAGAATTAAAACCTTTTTTTCCCCTAGTAAATCAAAGCATCACTGTAACCTCATTGAATTGCTTCATATTTTCCCAGACTGAGGAACTAAAAGGGTATTTTGGATAGAAAATTCTGTTATGCTGACATTTATAAATGCCAGTCTTTTTACCAACCATCTTTTTTGCAAATCCTCTACTCTGTTTAAAAGGCCTCATTTTAATTTGAGAAGCAAGAAAGATATAGCAATAACTTCCCTTTCTGTAACAAAATTGGGCTGGCATTTTGTGCAGCTGAGCCGAGTCTAAGGTGTATTTCCTTGGTTCTTTTTACGTGTCCTCAAAACGAAGTTTCTCATCTCCATTTCCCACATGTCCATACAGGGGACCAGGTACCAGGGAAGCGGGAAGACCTTCTTGTCAATCTTCTTGTCACTCGCCTATTCCCACGACTGTAATTGTTGAAGATATTAACCATTTTTCAGACGTGGCTACTCGACACAAAGCTTTCAGGAAACCAAACCAGAAATCTGCAGAGCTGGAAAGTTGATATTGGCTGAGAACAGCAGGTACAGCAGTGAGAAAAGCTTCTTGATAACCTGGGGCTGCTCCAGGACAGAAGGAAAGGTGCCTCCACTGCCAGGACTGCCCCATCAGCCACACCACACCGGCCGTGAAAACATGGCAGGCTCTTCTCCAAGGGTTAAAGTTTTAAGTCACAACTTTCACTGCAGTTTGCACTTATGCCTAATTAACTCAAAATTAATGGTCCAGAACCTAGTCCAACAGTTATCCTCAATGGTGCAGAAAAAAAATCTCCCTTTTATGTTTGGGATAATACTTTTTTCCTAGAACAGTGTTGGTTAATCTTGAAGACCAAAGAATTGTAAGCATAACTTCAATGTATACATTTATTTTGCTTTTGTTTCTTCTGCAATTGTTGAGCCTTTCCTAAGTATTGCTTTTCTTCAATTTCCATGTCTTTACAAGTTTCATTTTAAAAAATAAATAAACATTTAAAAAAAAATAAATAAACAACGTATTTAGCTGCATTCTTACAAAATCCCCATCCGGATACTCAGGTGGAGTAATGAGAAAGATTAAGTTAATGCTTCTATGGCTGATTACTTGATTTGAATTTCAGGCTTTTCTGAAAGGCTAAACTTGAGGAGAATATTTATTTATTCAAAACGGTTGCTATTTCATATATGTCTTATTTTAATACTAATGAGTATTTGTATTTTAAACACAGTCTTTACAGATGGTAACTCCTATCAAAGCTGTAACTGATGGGTAGAAATATATGATCAGTCCTTGAAGTAATTGGAATGATTTCCCTTGGCATCAGATCTAGCTATTAACCAATGATTTGGATATACTACCTAATACCAGTCAGAAAGAAAAATGCTTTAAGCCACCTACAGAGTGCTCAGGTATCTTGTAATGTAAATCACTGTGCTTTATTTTGGGTCTAAATCAAGAGCTGTACCAGTTAGCCTTTTGTATCAGAGACTTTTTACAAGGGCATGTAGTGACAGGACGAGGGGGAATGGTTTTAAACTGAAAGAGAGTAGGTTTAGATTAGATATTAGGAAGAAAGTGCTTACTGTGAGAGTGGTCAGGCACCGACACAGGTTTCCCAGAGAAGCTGTGGATGCCTCATCCCTGGAGGTGGTAAAGGCCAGGCTGGATGGAGTTCTGAGCAGCCTGGTCTAGTGAAGGTTGTCTCTGCCCATGGCAGGGGGTTGGAAGGAGATGATCTTTAAAGTCCCTTCCAACCCAAACCATTCTATGATAAATGAGGGAAATTTTTGAAGCTGAGACTTTCCAGCAGAGCTGTAGGTCTTGGAGGGCTTGATCCTTACCCTGAAAGAAAGCAAGGTGTCATTACTGCAGGCGTGATGTGACTGAAGTGATGTTGGCTGAGCTTCCAACATCAGCTTGGTTTCAGACAAACCCGGCTTCTTATGAAAAGTTAATTGGAAACGTAAATGCTGCCTGTGGGAGCAATCTATTTTAGAAAACACACCAGATGCTCCCCCCTGGGAGGAAAGTGGCTGCTGCAGAGGTTAATGGAAGGAAAGTTGTGCTGGCAGCATGCAGCTCAAGATGTGCCCACCAGTAATTGGTGTCATTTGGTGATACAGAAAAGCTACATTTCAAAGGCATTTCAAACCAAAAATCTGGCTCCATGGTCATCTCACAGTTATTTTCTGTCCACTAGATCCAGCTCTTAGTGACCAAGGACAAACTGGGTTCTTAGTTCGTGGAAGGATGATGGAGAAAAAAAGACATCCGATACTGCTGACTTCATTTACTCCTGCCAAGGAGAAAATGTGGGTGAAAAGGATTCCCCGAATTTTGTAATGCTGCAGCTATGGCAGTAAATAGAAACGGTCATTGGGAAAGATTGCAAGAATAGAAGTAATTATCATCAGTCATCAGACTCTGGGAAAGGGAAATAACCTACTACGTCAGCTTATCCAAGTCTTTTGGCGTATCTGAAACTGCAGCAGGAGGCAATCACAGTGCTCCCTTGCTTCATCCCTATTTGCAAGAAATACATCCCCGTCTCTCTGGGAGAGATTAAACTAGGAACTGTGGCTTAGTTAGGAACACACATGTACTCTAACTAAAATTTCATTGAATCTTGGGCAAATTTTAGGTGAAAGTTAAAGCTGTTCAAGCAAGAACAGTTAAAGTCCTTGCTTTAATCGGAACTGTCTGGCCCCAGTCAAAATGTAAGTCCAGTAACTGCAGTCAGTAACAACACCAGCTGCAGCTGCTGCTGCTGCGTTGTGCCTGCTGCCAGTAAAACGTTTTCTCTGTTACTGGTAGTGCCTGAGAGGGGCAGAATATTTATAAAATACACAGCAAGAAAGGTGCTGCAACAAACAAACTTAAAACTAACCCTCATCTCAAATATACTGGATTCTTGACTAAGTCAGAATCCCAACTAGTTTGGGAAGGTGTCTCTGTTTGATGGTATTGAAATATTGTCAAAATCAGTGCCTTCAGCTGGCTACCTTAATCAATGGTAAAATGTCTCCTGGCAGTGGACTTGTCGTCTAATATTTGCCTTGTAAAAATCAATACACTGTAGGCAGTGTTTCCTATCCCATAACAGCGTGGGTTTTGCTTATTCTGAAAACTGCACTCGTCATCGGAAAGCTACTAAATAAATGAAGATGTACTGCTGGAAGATATGAATTTGCATCAGTGCTTTTCTAGCTCTGTTTGGAAACTAGGTAAGCTGCTTTTGGAAAAGGAGGGTGCTGAGCAGCTTTGTCCATTGACTCTTCTGCCCATTTGCATTATGCCAATGACTCAGATCAGGTCACATTACCAGTGTACTGAAATTATTTCCAGGCCATAATTGAACCTTGTACCTCCCAACAAGTCTGTTAAGCGTCAGTAGGTACTCAGGTGATCTGTAACGTGAAACCATTTATTGGCTGTTAAACCAGCCAACCAGCCCTTCTCTTTCCTAATGACTGACCCAAGCTGCCCCTTCTGTGTTCGGGCATCACCACATTCACAGCTTTGCTGGTGATATCTACCATTTCAGCTGCTCCCACAGTCTGTAAATGTCTCCTGATGTGCTGCTCTGTGACCCATCTGGCTGGGTTATCAAGGAAGGAGGGGCTGAAAATCAACAGTGCCATTTCCAGACGAATGACATTCCTTGTAAAGAGGCTGGTGATGCACCAAAGGAAGGTGGAGGTGGAGTGCAAAGGGGAGAGTATGACAAAACAGTGACAAGGGACGTGAACCCTGACGTCAGCCAGCCACGCCTTCCTGTAGCTCAGGCCATGGGCCCTCCCCAGTGTGTTCCTCTCTTACCCATCACCCTCATCTGAGTGTCTGCAGGGTAAGTTGGGTCAGTGATCTGATCCCAAGGGAAACAAGCCCACCAAAAAAAGAACAATTTCCTGCCCAACCAGCTTGCTCATCCAGCTTCACAGCAGCTGCACAGCTGCTAAATCAGATGCGAGGGCAGAGAAGGACGTGCAGGGACCAGGGAAGGGAGGGAGCGGGGGAGCGTGAGTGTCCTGTTTCCTGGTAAAGCAGCTGCTGTTGGTACGTCAGGCCAAAGCGTAACACGAACTCCATATCCTTTGTCTGAGCAAACTTTCCTGAATCCATGCAGCTAGCAACACCCAATGGAAAGCTCATTGAGTGGTGATGCTGTCCCAGCAAAGGCCATATCCTGTGCCCTGTCAGTCACTCAGTGTGGTGGCACTGGGAAGGATGTGACCAAACAGCTGTCACCCAGCTGGTGATGTCACTCAAGGTCCTTTGATACTCACATTAACAACGTGTTGAGATTTAAAAAAAGACGCCCAAATGTGGCTGGTTTTGGTAAACTGCTATTAAAATAACCCTGTGTATTCATTTGTGGTTATGTCAGTTCCACAAGTGGCTTGTTCCAGGAAAAAGTAATTTGGGCCATATTAAGTCCCACAGGCACAAGTTATGCTTTGTTGTCAGTAAAGCAGCAAAGCAGCTGCATTATTTCTATCCTTGAGGAGTGCAAGCAGTGATGCTCCTGCCACCTCCTTTTGATCTGAAGGGAGGAATATTTCCTATCTGCTGGCAATCTATCAGCTACACCCACACTTCCTTAGTGACAGTTCACCCACACAACTCTATTGTCCGTGGCACTGAAACCATACAAACCCTGCAGCTGACATGTTCTTTGCATGTAAACAGTACTTTGGTCTCCTTGTACTTGGTTGTTTCTGGTGGCACCAATTCCTGGTCCTCCAGTTGTCACCAGCAGCACCTGCCCAAGCCCAGCCTTCCACTTAGGCAGCTGTGGGAGATGCTCCACCAGTCTGCACTTACTCAGAGGAGCTGCTGCTGTCTTTAGGCATTATTTCCTAACTTGTTGCCTTGTTAGTGACTGCCATCGTTGTTAGTCACTTACTACTTCCTAGTAGAAAATGTGTTCCTCACAGACTCCTCTGCAAGTCCACACTGATTCCACCTGCTCATGTGAAAACTGAGATGACTCTCCCATCCTGAAGCTGCCACTAAAACCTTTGTTTGGAGGTGATTCACAGGGTTGAAGCAAATGCTTGGCAGGTCTGTCCCCTTCGCTAGTGGCCACCCATCCTCTACAACGTCCTGTTTTGACCATGCTGCCAGCCACGTGGCTGGCCTGGTGGGAATGCTCTGTCTTCCCTAGGGAAGCCACTTCCCGTGCCAAGGGTACTTCTCTTCAATCCCAGTACTCCTGTAATTATGCTAAGCTGCTGGGCTGGAGTCATACTCCTGTTCTAAAAACAGACCGGTCACTGCTGCAGGGCTGTTCCAGAGAGGCTCACCATCCTCTGAGGTTTCTAGGTGCTACTTTTGGGAGCTGGCTATTGCAACCTGATTATAGGCATAGTCCCTGCTTTGCTGTTTCAGTTACACTGCATTAGCTGAGACCTTCTGGATGCTCTAGATTGGTATAATTGCCCTGCACAAAGCTGAGGATCTCTATTTAATATTTCCTACTATATTGCTGTGCCTCTTTTATGTGTCACTTAATGAACAATCAGTGATTTGGTTTCCCCATCTCTATCACAGAGTGAGGCAGTGGGGATGAACCTGCTGGGGGCTGTCCAGCCCCTTGTTCAGATGAGGCTGGAGAAGGGCTGTAGTTATCCCTGGATGCATTGGCAGCCAGCTGGGCAATGATGACATTTCACTGATCTAGTTCTCCCTCTGCAAACCCTTGGCTCTGCAGAGGGCAGGAGTTCAGTGGTGTACTGGGGTTATTTGACACCAGGTCCAACACCTTGCTCAAACACTTCATGAACACCGTAAAAAACCAGACTTTGCTCAACTAGGCTTTACATAATAATTGCTCCAGGTTAAATACTACAGGCACGCTGCAGGAGAGGTGCATTAGCTGGGGTGTGGGGTACAGCTCATAGAGTTGCTGATTGCTGCTCCTTTCAATACTAGACATTGTCATTAGTTTGTTGCCTTGATAAAAATTTGGTTTTCTCACAGGAAAGAAATTACTGAAAGAGAATAACTGTTTTATGGTGGCCAGTAGAGTTGATTAAGAAAATTATTTCTTCCAAGTCCAGCAATGCAAAGGGAAAGCGGGTAGAAGCCACTTTCGGGAGGTTCTCCCACAATCAGCAACCTTGAGAAAAAAAGCACAAAGAGATTTGCTGAAATTCTTGTGTGTGAAGTACCTCCTCCAGAAGTTACAGGGCACGAGCACACCAAGAGACCTTTCAGTATGCAAAGGCTGCTTGTTCCAGAGTGTAGTGGGATTTATGCCATTATATTTTGTTGTTTTCTAAGGAAATATACAAAAGCAGAAATTGTTTACAAGTGTGTTTGTGTTTCAGAAGACCACACTTCATAAAAATTGTGGGCTCTCATAGTTCCTTAGAGTCAAACAGCTTCAAGACAGTACTTTGCAAGTATAATATCTTAGACTGTGGGGAAGAAATACTTGGATGCAGGAAGCGAAAAGGAGAAGGATACTTGGATGCAGGAACCTCCAGAGAGGTTGGCTGGAAGAGAGGGCCAATGCTCTTCAAGCCTTCTCAGGTTTTGTATCTAAACATGTAGCTTAAATATTGTGACCCATTCATGTTGTGTATTTATCTGGCATTTTCTTTTTGAGGGGCTGCTGCTGACCTGTCCTTTTGAAAATAGAGGAACCCTGCCCCAAAACCCAGCAGCCTGCAGGGAGGACAAGTGGCAAAAATGGCATTTCAGTCTGCCCATGGCCGCTGGAAGTCCTGTCCTGCCTGGCAGTCATTCCTCCCCGTGCTCAGGCGCCTGGTCCCAGCCCACAGTAGGTATCGGGGAAAACAAACAGCAGGAACCAACCGCAGCCAAGCCAGGAGACAGCTCAGCTCCGCAAACAGACGCACTCAGGCTGGGGAGGCACCAGGGAGGGCAGCCACACACGGCAGATAATCTCTGTGACGCAGGACGAAGCCTGCTGGGAGCGGGGGAAGCCTCCGACATCTGCACATGCCACAGCTGTGATGGCCCCGGGAAGGTGGGGACGGCTCTCTCCCAGTGGCCCTTCGCCTCCCAGGCTCAGCCCCATCAGCTCCGGCTGGTCCCAGCAAACCAGTTAATCCTGCTAGCCTTTAAAAACAACAGTTAAGTCAAGAGGGTGCAGGGACAGACCCTCGCTGTCCCACTGCCATGCCTGTGTCCTGCCATGCTCCTGTTATTTCCATTTCCCTTGGACACCTGCAGAAGCAAAAGAACACACAAGCTCAGTAAACAGCCCGCTCTGCTCCTGAATGTCTTTTCCATATTGGATGGCCGACTTTCTGAGCCCTATAAATATCATATTAGTACCATGTCCCCTGAAAGCCTAAAGTCAGGCTCCTGCCCAAAAAGCTGTGGAGCTGCTCTCTAGTCTAAATGTGTAATGCAGAAACACAACTTATTCCATGAAATCCCAAGTGGGAAAACTGGCTCAGGAACATAAGTACTAATTTATGTCAATTAGATTATCTTGAATGGAATATTTAATATTTTTAATGGAACATTGTTTAATTGCTGCTCATGGGTACTTTGTAGCTGTTGGAAACTCTGATCTAAGTGATTATTTTAATGAAAGATTGCCAAAGGACTCACATATGAAAACTCCTACGTAGAATAACAGTGGGACTGTTTTCCCTGGGCTTCTGTGCTGGCCAGCCCTCATTTTCCAGTTAGGGCACTCAGGGTAATGCCAATTAGCATAGCTACAGAATTGCCTGAGACCAATTGCTTAGGGTGGTCACCACAAACCTGGCTGCAGAACCTCCTCAAAAATAGTCAGCTTTGGGTTTGTGAGCTGATGGGCTCATATGGCTCAGTGCAGAAACCCTCAGAAAAGGATTTCTTTCTATTTGTGTCAGGACCTTGAGGCCACTAATGGGCCCTGACCAGCCCCACCTGACCTCCCACCTGCTGCATATTGGCTGGGGCTCCATTTAAGCTCAGCCTCTCTCTTTCCTCTGAATTTGTTGTAGGCACAAGCTTACATCTCGCTCTTGTTCCAGGATGGATTAAGGACTTATGCTGCAGGTATGTCTGTCACCAGTCTTGTTTCTGGCCAGTCTCTGGGATGGACTTTGGGTTGATGTAGAAGCCTTGCTGCCAGTTCTATTCCCATCTGCTGTCCCCTGGCATGTGTGAGCTGGTAGGCACACCAGAAATTCCTGTGTTGGTGGGATAAAGGAGGAGCTATTGGTAATGTTTTACCACCAGAAGGAAGTTGAATTTGGGACACTGTCCTAGATTCTTATCAGGTTTTCCCTCTTGAATCACAGTAAGTCAAATCTGGAAAAAAAAAAATAAAAAATCCACGGAGATCCTAGAACTACTTCTAAAGGTCGCTTTTTGCTCCATGCAAGTTGCCAAATTATGAAGTCTCATCCAAGAAACCCTTCCACACATGTGCATGTGAGCCTATCATTGGTGTCCCCTTCTTCAAATGGAGATCTAGACTTTCATGTGGAAAAGCAGATTGATTTTATTTATAGTCTCAGCATACATTTCAGCCCCAATACACAAACACATGGAGCAAGAGCCCTGTGTTGCCCTTTGTTTACTGCATGGCATTGCTTTCCCATTCGGCTGCAGTGGTGAATCATCATCACTGTTTAGCTCACTGTTCTCAGAGGCCCTCTCCAGTCTTTGACCTGATGAGGGTCAGCTGCTTTGGTGTTGTGTTTTAGGAGTTTAATTTACATGTTGCCTCTTGACAGTATGGAGGACTCTCCTTCAGCTTGCCCTATGCTGCAGTGTCATCACAAGCCCTCAAAAACCCAAACTGCTGCCGGATGTGGGCAGTTGAAACTCCTGACCTAGTTTCCCAAAATCATGTGGTTGGCTTAGAAAATTAGATTTTTTTGCCTTTTTTAAGAGATTGTGTAGTCTTTGCATTAAGTTGTGGTTTAGGAACTTACTAGAGATGCTCCAGTTGTAGGTTTCAATTTTTCTTCATTATCATAAGGGTGAGAGGTGTTCTTTTTCTGTGATACAACAGCAGGGGAATTGCTTGCCCCTAGCAGCTAAGAAAAGCACCACATATTGTGAGACTGTGGTTGAAAAACAATGATGTATGGATGGTTAAAAGTTGCCTTTATTGTAGATTTGCTGGTGTTTCTCAGCAGTTCTGGGTACTCAGACTTTATGTGCCAGTATGAGGTGTGTTAGGAGGCTGGCGTTGGCTTGCCTGGGATCAGACAAGGCTTGCTGTGCAGCTGAAGCCTGCACCAGGGTGCTGAGCTGCCTTCCTACAGATGCCTACTTCTCACTCCTCAGCTCTTTGAAATATTTCCTTTTTCTATCTATGCTAAGCTTGTTGACAGACTTGTTCAGGTTCTGTGCTCCTTTGCAGCTACCCACTGAGATCCCTTCTTATTTTCCTGCCTGGGAGACTCCAGCCTATATCCCAAATAGGCCTGGAGCTGTTTTATAACCTTATGGAAGCTAAAAAAGGGATGGTGCTCTGGCCAGCTGTTTAGCAGCACCCACAGCTTGGCCTGCACCCTCCTTGCTGTTCCCAGACCAGTCTTTTTCCCTGGCATTGTGGTGTGTTTGGCTGTGAGCACCCAGTGGGACTGGAGGGTATGTGAATGTTTGGATGGGCAGTGGGGGAATGAGCAGTTTATTATTTGTTGTCGTTGGATACTGACACTAGAGTACCAATTTTAACTGCAGCTGTAAGGCTGCCCAGAGCACAGAACAAGCATCTCTTAAAGCAATCATGTTTTCTTTATTTCCCCAGGAAATGTTCATAGTAATCTCTTGGGTTGCAGCATTCCCAAAGTGCCTGTAGTACCCTTTTTCTGGTGAAGCTTACTCCTGGGAGTTGGGGAAAACAAGGCTCTGATAAAAAAATGGAAAAGCTGCAACTGGAAGCAATGTTGTATGAACAGATCTATTGTACTGTACTGAGTTGGTTTTGTTTGTTTGTTTTTTGCCATTGATACACCAAATAGTTTTGCTGCACAGCTTAGCCTTGCAGCCAGGGCTCTCCAAGGCTGCAGACAGACTGTGCCAGGGCCTCAGCATGGCTTGCTTGGTTTTCCACCCCAGTGGCATGGCCTGTGGAAGCTACAGAGCTGCCTGCATGGCCTTCCTAAGGGTCAATATTCATGATTCAGATTTTAAAAATACACAAGGACAGCCCTCAGGCAGGGATGCCAAGCCTAACGGCCCCACCTAATTTCCCCTTGAAATACATGCTGTGCTATAAGTAGTTCAAGCACCTGCTGAAACTAGAAATGTTTCTTTCCTTAAAACCAGACACCAGCAGTGGTTAATTACCACATCCCAAATTGGCACAGATTAGTTCAGCTTCACTGAAGCCAATGAAGCTTCATGGAATTATTCCTGCCCTGGCTCTGAGTCATTAATAGGTATACTTCTGGCTATTTTCCTCTTTGGATTATTTTGTTATACTAGGAAAGCAATTATCAGCCCAAATCTGTTTTTCCTGGTTAGTAAAAAAAAAACACTTTGTTGCAATAAATTATTGGGCCGAGGGTTTTTTTTGTGCTTCCTTTATGTGGACTTAACTGATCAGCAAATGTAGCTGTATGAGAGCCAGCTCTAAAAGCCCCAGAAATGGGGCTATAGCAAGGTTGGGGCTGTACCAAATTTATTTCCATGCATAGAGTCAGGATAGTAGATAGACATATGTGTATCTGTGCATATACACATACTATACATAGAATCATCATATAATCATAGAATGGGTTGGGTTGGAAGAGACCTTAAAAGATTATCTAGTTCCAACCCCCTGCCACAGGCAGAGACACCCTTTGCTAGATCAAGTTGCTCAGAGCTCCATCCAGCCTGGCCTTGAACATCTCCAGGGATGGGGCATCTACAGCTTTTCTGGACAACCTGTTTCAGTGTCTCATCACCCTCACAGCAAAGAGGGTCCTCCTAATATCTAATTTAAGCCTATTCTCTCTTAGTTTTAATCCATCCCCCCTTGTCCTGTCACTACATGCTCTTGTAAAAAATTCCTCTGTGTCTTTCGTGTAGGCTCATTCCAGCAATGTATGTATGCAGACATGAAGTAGTTGCTTTTGAACAGTCCTTCCCTGTGTAATTGAAGTGGAAAATCCCGTCGTTATAATTTCTTGATGCTTGGAGAAGTGGACCCTTATAGAAGTGACTGCTGTGGATATATGTGAAATAAGCAATTTAAAGCTGTGACCTGAGGATTGGAGTCGGAGCCAGGACCTGAACAGACCTAACGTTCAGATGCCAAAAAACTAATAAACTAGGGACTGTTTTTGGAAGTTTTGGGTTTGGATTTTGTCCAAAAAGCTAGCATGAAATAATGATGACCAGTAACTTTCCCTCTAAGAAGCACTAACCTAGCTGGGAGTCAAATGCCTTTATTGTAGTAGTGCCTCTACTGAACCTTTACAGATTTTGCAGCCTGATACTGAAGTCCTCCTAAGTCCTTTCTGAAGCAGAAAGAAAGTGCAGTACTATGGGTGCTTGCATTCCAAATGGCATCCTGTGACCTCCAGCAATACTGCTGCTCTCTATTTGATCTGTCATCCTGTGTAGCCATACCTGTACCTTGTACTGTCCTAGACATTGGTTTCACAGATGTGTTTAAGACAGAGGATGTGATATAACACGTGTCCCCTGCTAAGCTTTGAAGCTCTGAAGATTTTTATTCTGTTGAAAAAAACCCAAACAGAACACTTTTCATAGATTAAGAACTAACTGTTTTAAAATTAGTCCTATTAAGATCTCCCCCAGCCTCAGTACTTTGGAGTCCAGTGCCAGATAGTATATATCTGTGTGTGCTAAACAAATCAAGCAAAAGCAGCTTTGTATCAAAATAGTTTATTAAAAACAATAAAACTTCACTGAAGCTTGCTGTCCTCGAGACAGAATTATGACACTGCAGCATTCAACACAATCATAATCCACATATAAATATAATACTATACATCTCCTGTTTGCCTTGGCCACGTTCTGCCCTCAGTCTGGCCCCATGCAGCCCTGCTGAGACGACTCAGCCCTGCATACTTTAGTTGCAGAACCTGTTCCTCTGGGAACTGAGCTATGTCCCTTCCTCGCCCCACGCTGCACAGTGCTGTTACTGTCTGCAGGTTGCACAGAAACCCAGCACAGCTCGTGGCAGCTCGAGGCAGTTCACAGAACCGGTGTGAACACACCGAGTGACTGACAACAGCAACGCTGGTTGATGTTTAGGAAAGATAAATAGGCAACCAATTACTCAAGTTCCCAGCACTGCCCAACTGCAGAGAGCAGCTTGTGTTGAGAAGAAGGAAGCTCTGTTCGGACCTGCCGCGTTGCTCCTCAGCCGCGACAGAAGGGCTCCTACACGGTGCGGTTTTGTCTGATGCATGGAGTCAGTTCTCGTGGCAGCACTGGCAGAGAAGAGCACTGCCAGCAGCTGGCTGGCACACTCCTGCCATCACCCCTGAACACCTCCAAGCATCACTCTTGGCCATCAGCTCTGCACCACAGTTGGTATTAGTCCTTGCACGGTGGCAAACAGACTGAGTGCTCAGTGACTCAGTCTTTTGGGTCAGGATGCTGCCATGAGCTGTGGCTTTGTTTTCTCACTAGCTGAGAGGCTGCTTCTTCTTCTCCATTGCTCATGTCCCCTGGGCTGCTCTGGTGATGGGTGTCTTCTTGCACAGTTCCTGATAGAACTCAGACTCCAAAAACCGTGGGTATGAGTTATTCTCCATTAAGCTGTAAACCCTCTTCTGCGCCGCACTGAAACAGGTATGTGTGGCTTCTTGAATATTCTGTGCAATCATGTTCTTGGTTTGGAAGTCTATGTTTATCTGAAATAGAGAAAGAAGGACATTTACTTCTCAGAACTGAATTCAAGTAAGTATAATACACAATACAATTTCTGAAGAGGTAAAAAAGGCAAGACCCTATTACTACGGGGTCAAACTAATGAAGTTTTAAGAAAATTCTTCTTTTACACAAAACCCAAAGTAGTTCAGATACTTGTCTTTTCTCAGTTAAAATGGAAGTGCTCTGAAACACTGCTTGTGCCATTTTCCAGTTTGGTGAAAAGGCAGTTCGGGAGAGAGTTGCATTCAGACACAGATATTGACACTGAGGTATGTACAATGCAGTTTGACATCTGTATCTTAACATGAGTTCAAAGAAGTAAAGGCTGCAAGAATTCACAGAATAGAGCACAAGTTTAGTCAGGTTTTCTTTACCTCTTTGGGAGCCTCCTTTTCAATGAAGTCATTGTAGATTTTTTTTGCTTTCGATGTCAGCTTCTGGGGTGACTTGGTTTTCTTGAAGTCCTCGCAGGCCAACCAGAACTCGATGTTCTCTTCACAGAACTCAGACTTCAGAAAAGCTCGGAAAGCAGCAAGACCATCTAGGGAAAGGAGCAGGGGAAAGCCACTGTCAGTTAACTACTTCAGGAAGCTTGAATTTACCCATTATTCACATCTGTTTCTATGGAAATGTATTGCTGTAGGTCTGTTATTTTCAGGGATATTATGGCAATAAAAAAATGTCCCCATTTATGCACGCAAGCAAGTTAAAGCTCTAACAGCTTGGCAGGCTTCACTTTCAGTCAGCCATTTTTCAGGTAAACACAAAAAATGAAAGCCATTTCTAGTTGGTATGTTCCTTCTTGCAAAGCCTACGTATACATAAAACCCCCACTTCTCTCTAGATAAGACCGCCTGTGTTAACCTTTACACTGCAGTAAATATGACTGCTGCAGAACTCTGGAATATTCTTTCAATGGAAAGGATGACTCAAGTTCAAAGAGCAAATAGTAGTACTATTTCTTAGACCTTTTGCTTTGCTGTTGAATGCTGCTTCTTGTAGAGCTAAAGTAAAGCCCTGAGATCACTGAACAACTGTGTTGCAGAATTCTTCTCATGTTACTGGAAGACATTTGTCTTGGTTATGCAGTGAGCTCAGGGAACAAATGCTCTTTTCACATTTGGCAAAGCCAAGCTGATATTTTTGATTTTAGCTAACGGGTTACAGAAAAAAAAATCCACTATAGTGAGGTATTCTTTGGTTTACTATTAGTTTACAATTTTTTTAAGAACACTTCTGTGAGTTTTGGCTTTAAACTGTTCAAAGCATTTCACTTGCAAGACCAGAATCAAAGCTATTTACATAAACATGTACAATGCTGACATGGAAGGAAGCAATCTCTTACAGACATATAAACTTCACCATCCCTTTGCTCCTGAATGTTTCTTTTTGAAGACAAACTTACATTTGTTAGCAAGAAGTTCATCAAAGGCTTCTGACCACAGCTGGGCTTCTTCAGGGGAAGGTCTGCAGAAAGAGAGGGAGAATATCAGACTCCACTGCTCAAGGTTTACTGGTTTTGTAGAACACTTGAGTTATTTACACAAACTTTCTCGTAACTTACCTGAAGTAGTTGCGGTGTTTCCCTGCCTTCTTAGATTTCCTTTTATTAGAATTAGAAGAGTTCTGCAGGAAATAGCTCAGTCTCGTTTTCCAATCTTTAATGCTGCAAGAAAGAAGAGGGAGAGAAGCCTGTTAAAAATGACAGCTCTCAGAGCTCTAGGCATCAGCCAAGAGCAGCAGTAATTTTCCTCAGATGGCTTTGCCAGTTCTGTACCCAGAGTCACCCACAGCACCCCGAGGGCGAGGAAACGATTTCCCCCCACCCCTCCTTCCACTCAAACAACAGGTTCGCCCGGGAACCCGTTCGAAAGGGAGCTCCGGGAGAGGGGACTCACATCGTCCTCTTCATCCTGCCCTTCTCCGCCTCCTCCGCCTCGCTGCGGCGGCGGCCGCCCCGCTCCATGCGCCCGCTGTGCTGCACCGCCAGGAACAGCGCGCTCTGCATCGCGATCGCCACCGGCACCACCGCGCCCGCTCCGCCGCCGCCCGCACTTATAGCCCGGAGAGAGCGGGCGGGGCCCCCGCGGCACGGAGGGAGGGATGGGAGGCAGGAGGGAGGTGCTCCGGGCTGGGCTGCGGGGGGAGCGAGCGAGGGAGGGGGACGGGGCTGGATGTCTTTTCCCATTATAGGAAAGTTCGCCTCCCCCCAGGATCACGTCTTTTTTTCCTCCCCTTTATTTTATTTTTCCTTACTTCTCTTACCCCCTCTCCCCCTTTTTCTTTTTCTTCTTTTATTTTTTATTTTTGTTTTCCTTCCTTACTCAGCTTGCCGTGCTAACGTCTTGGAACGCTTTCAGCAAAGGGCTGGCTGTCCCTTCCTTTCCGTCACTCAGAAATGCACCCTGCATTTGTGCAGGTGGTTTTTTTTTTTTTGGTTTTGTTTCAAGGTTATTCAGATTTTTGGGTATGGTCAGCACACGGAAAAGTGTAAGGAAGGAGTTAGCTACGTTTCTTAAAAAAAAATAAAAATGAAGTGACCCTAAGTTTGAGCATACGGTATTTTTGCTGTCGCCCCTCTGCTAACCCAGGCTGTCCAGCCCTTCAGTCGTCTGTTCGCACACGTGTTTTAGCCCTGTACAGTGTTGCCACCTACCAGTGAGTTGCGTAAATTACTCCCAGCGCTCGAAGTTGAAGTCGCACTGACTCGAGCCTTCAGCCTGTTGAAAAGGCCATGTGGTCCTTCTCAGTGGTGTCCAGCTGGAGGGTATCATGTCCAAAGAATTTGGATTTAGGAACCATGTGAGTTTTTCTTTAACCTACCCTGCTTTTCTGCTCTCTTCTGTGCACGTCTTCCTTTCCACAGTGCTGTAGAGCACATCTTTCCTGCCATAAAAAGCAGTGTTCAGAGAAACTGTTTGACTCCCAAAACACTGGCTGACTTTAACACAATCACGGAGCACAAATGTCTGAACCTTTTAGGTAATTACTGTAGTCTTATAACCTCTCAGTGTGCTGAACACTCACAAAGCTGCACAAAGGTATTTTGCTTTAAATGAGATGTCTGGAGAAATGTCATTTAATTTCTGACAGCATTTAAACAAGGATGCTTTCCAGTGCTGCTGATGGTAAGTTATTTGCAGTATATATATTGGTGTTCTGATAGGAAAATAAAGTTCCATCCTCTAAATTTTTCCAAGTCCCTTTAAATGATTTTTGCAACAGGTAGCTCTTAGTCCTGTGTATGGTATGTACATTTTTTTAAAGGGAAATTATCGTGATGGTGGTTACCATGGGAAGGGAGGAAGTGTGAAAACACCAACAGAGGTAAGGCTCTAAGTGCTGTAAAAGCATGTGTTCCGGAAACTTTATGGGGGGAACTTGCCAAAGAAAAGACCAGGGCAGGCAGTGCCTGTGTGATGGATGGACCCGTGCTGACTCGTTCCCAGGCGCTTCCATCGTCATTTGCTTCCAGTGCCAGGGTCAGCTGAGCTGTGCAGCTGCGAATGATTTGGGCAGGAGCTCGCCAGGAGCTGCTGAACAGCCTGTAACACACGTGGGGACGGGAACAGGGAACACACTCTGCACGTGCGAACCTGACAGCAGGCGGCCCCTGGCTGGGGGGACGGGCTGTCTTAGAATTACAGATAGAAACTCAGCCCTGGGGCATAACCCAGACTGGAGCCTTTGCAAAGGATCAAGTGCTGTTCAAGGAGAACAGCACGTCCTCACCTGCCACCTCATTTGTAGGTTTCCCCAGTTTTGAACCTGGTTTCAAGTTTCTTTCACCTGATTCTCAGAGTTGAATGTGGGAAAATGTGCCAAATATTGGGAAGTTGAAAACGTTAAAGTCCAGTAAGCAGCAGTAAGGTTTGGTTTGGTTAAGCATTGATATTCTGGGAGCTTACCCCTAGCACACCAGAGATCCTGCTCATGTTTGAAGCCTGAAAAAAATGTTTTCTTGTTGGTACCTGCAAGGGTAGAGCTGGGATACTCCCAGCATCTACCAAGTTGTCAAGTTGGCAGTAGACAGCATATGGAAAATTGCAGCATGAATCATGTATTTATCTACTACTTTTTATTTCAAGCTTTTTAATTGCTTCTTTCAGAAACCCATAAAATGGGAAGTGCCAGTTAAGGAAGGTAGTTATAATGTGTAGTCATTCAACAGTGAAAAAAACAGGTAAAAAATAAGCTGAATATGGAATTGGGAGGTTAGATGGCCTTATAAAACATACTTATGGTAACATTTGGTTTAAAAACTATTTAGATTAAAATTGAATTTTGTTGGCTGCATTAAGGTATATCTTTTGTTTATATATTTATTATACTTTTAAAGCATGGATTTTGCTGCACCTCCATCTCGTGATTCCTTTCCTTGGGAATGGGGCTGTGTGACTCAAAGCAGCACCCAGAGCAGCACTCCAGACCTGTCTGTGCGTGTGCTGACCTCTACCCTTTCAAAACAGGGAAGCTCTTGGTAGCCTAGGACAAATGCAAACATAGTGCCAAAGCCTCTCCTTTAGATCCCCCTCAAAGCTTCAGTCTATTTCTGTAACTAAACTGGTTGGCAAGAGGCAGGGCCCATGGAAAGTGATGGGAGGGGGGAGCCTGTAGCCAAAGTTTGCTGTTGAAGTTGGTGACAGATTTGCTATTGCCTGCAGTGAAATCTGATGTCAGACATTTAATGGCACAAGCACTCACCCTGGAGATCACACTTCTCTTTTCAGAGGCTTTCTTGAGAATGTTCTGTTCTTTTTCTGCTTATATGATTCCTGCGGGCATCAGAGATGGCTGGATGTACAGAGGACTGTAACATATGCAATAAACAACCAGGATGGAAGATTAGGTTTTTTCCATCTCAGTTACGTTGTATGTTGCAATAGCCATGCTGATCTTTTTCAAGTCCCCAGCGAGTAGCTGTTCTCACTGCATGATACTTAAATCCGTGTCTGCATTTTATGAAATGCCAGCCCTTGTTTCTTTCTTTTACTTGGCTGAGAGCACATAGGAAAAATTATCCAAAGACTTTATAGCTGAGTTTCATAAAGCCAAGAGGGTAGAATATGCTCTTGCACGGTAGTCCAAACCATGGGTTAGTTATTTGAGGGATGCTGAAAAAATGATATTCAAAAGAAGAAACAAGATGTTGAGCGATGACTTTTTGTTTTGTAATGCAAATTACACAGGTGACTTTCCTGTACTTTAATTGTTCTTGAGCTTCCAGTCCTGTTGCTGTGTCTGTGAGATGGTTCATGTAGGCATCAGAACAGGAGATCAGCGACTCACACCACTGTGCTGCTTCTAAAAGCACTGTGACCCTCTGTTCTTATCTCTCTTTTAAGCTGTGTCTTCTCTGAAGTGCAGGGGACTGATCTGTATCAGTACAAAGGGGCATGGAGGTACCCAGCTATGGGGGGAAGGGATCTGCTTCTCTGCTGTGCACTGTTAAATAATAGCAGCCAAGCATGGGCTGTATGGTATTCATTTCTAGATGAGTGTTATGATTATGAATATTAAAATTGCCACTCTGATTTTTTTTGTGTGTAAGTGAAGAAGTTTAACTCTAATCCTGTTCATTGCATTCTGCCTTTCTAGTCCCTGTTACAATTTCAATTACGTGTAGTGGGGGGTGTTGGGGTTTGGTTGGTTTTTTTTGGTGGGCTTTTTTTGTGGTTGTGTTGGGGTTTTGTTTTACTTTTAGTTATTTATTTTTATTGTTTCTTTGTTTGGGCTTTTTTAATTGCTTGAAGCTTGCTGAAGTCAAGTTGTTGCATTCTTTGGCTTTGGCCCTGCAGGCTGTGCCTGTTGGGCTGTTGTACTTCCCCCAGTATTATTTTCCAGTCATAAAGCCGAAAACGTGCAAATCATCAGAAGCCATTCCTGGATCTAAATTTAGCACTACTATGGATTAACACTAAGGCTTGACCAATTAAATGTTCAGTCTTCCCTAAAAAAAAAAAAAGTGTCTCATTACAAATGGATCTTGTTTCACTTAACAGCAAAATCCTCTGTCTGAGTAATCTATAAACTAGACAGAGTTTTCTGAGAACTCATCATTCTCGGCCGTCAGCCACCTTGTTTCACATAAACATTGACATTAGTTTATAAAAGTTCTAAAAATAGAACTGAAATTTGTCGAGAAGTGGATCAGCTGGGACTGTATGTCTACTTACAGGCTTGCTGTTATGTGGATATGTACATCTCTGTTTTAGTGATACTGTAAAAAGAGCAGGAATCCACGCACTGAGCAGTTGCTCGTGATTCCACCTCTACCCGGGGATGTTTGGAAATGTTAGTTTTCAAGGGGAGATACTGTAACAGTGGTGGGCAGGAGTTGGAACAGCAGGTTCCTTGGGGAGGCTGAGATGACTGTCCTCCTCCTGTAAGATCTGCTTCATCCCTTCTGCAGATCTCTGAAAGGAGACCTGTTAATATAGTCTGCATTCTAAAGGACAGGACATTCTCGTATTCCCTACATCTTTTGTCAATACAGAAAGCAAACAGCTTAGCAAGAAGCAGTGTATTTTTAACAATGAAATTTTCTTAGCGGAGACGAGCTGGGTTACACCATCTCAGGTAAAGAGATATGATTAATCTTGTTTGAGGTTAGCTAGGTGATGCAGAACACTGGCTCCATGTTCTGTTCCAGTTGCAGCCTATTTTGTTTCCCCCCAAAGGCCGTATTTGTTACACCGGGTGTGCAGAGGGACATTAAACAATCAAATGTGTTTGTTGAATCTGGATATGGGCACCATCTTTGTCATATCATCTGCACGTAACACAGTCAACACACACTCCTTTTGATGACTACTTAGTCCATATTAATGAAACTCTCTCTAAGTGCCTGAATGGTATTAGTCAGACAATGATTCAGAAAGTCTTTGTGGCTTACAGAATCAACCCCCTTTTACAACTCCTGCAGATAAACACTGTCAGGAGCACATCAGTGAGAAAACTAAAGATTAGAGAGGGATATAAACATTTTTGCTCCACCTGCAAAGTTCAAATTAAAATAAGCATTGAAAGTAAGTGAAAATAAGCATTGAAATGGAGATAAAATGTCAGTCTGTCTTATTTCGTGATGAGCAGAAAAATTTAAATGAAACCACTTCTTACAGCACCTTGTTTTCCAGGTTGGATAGAACTAGCAGCGTTTTAGAGTTTCTTAGTGGAAAATAAAAACACTAGCAAAATATCGAATTTGTCAGTGCAAATTTTTTCATTTCCTTAAAATTATTTTAGCATGGTATATTCTTTTTATCACTCTCAGAGTTGCTGAAATTTGCAATTTCTTTGATCATAAGTACCAAAATGCACCAAATAGATAATTTAAGGTGAAAAAAGGAAGTCTTGCCAGTTCTTAAAGGTTAATCAGAGGTGTCAGAGAGGAGAGTTGAATATGTCAGTGAACAGACTTGTATCTGTAAGTTTGGTAAAGATCTAGAAAGGCTGTGGAGCTGTGAAGACAACCAAGGATGTTGGTCAGCTCATTTGGAACCTCACAAGATACTGCAAACCCTGACCTTTACTGTCCCCAAGCTAGGATGAAAGACAGTACTGAAGTCCTGAGAGGGGAGTGATCTTCCAGCAGGCATGTAGAGGAAAAGGGAGGGAGAACTAACTGCATAAGAGGGGCCGAATATTGCCCGAGTCCCACTGTGGACACTGCCTTTGCTCCCCTCAGGTGTGACCTTGCAGATCACCATTTCTGTCCAGCCTGGTGGCTTCTTTCCAGAGATGACAGCTACTGCAGGGGAGGGGCATGCTCTGTCATGTTAGCTGTGAGTTTACCTGGGCCTTTCAGGAAGCTTTTCTTCACTCTTCTAAAAATGAAATCAAATGTATGGCAGTTTCTAAACGAACGCTTCATTACTTGTTCTGGTACGTGTTGTTCTGAGGTGTGATCTGTGAGCTGCAGTTCAAATTCTGGGATGGTGAACTTATTTTACAGTTACCATTGTACTAGTGTTTAGTTGCTATGGTTTTGTTGATGGTTTTTGGTTTGGGGTTTTTTTTTAAGTCAAGTTGTTTACTTAATGCCTTTGTTTTAAATAAATGTGTTCTTCTGGTAGTTTTCCAATAAGAACTGTTACTCGAAGGCTGGGAAAATATTCCTGGCAAGTTTATAACTGAGAAAGAAACCAGAGGACAAGATGGCTTACATCAGCCCTCTGGGATACACATGAACATACCAGGAGTCACTGGAGACATAGGTAAATTGCAAGGAGTGATAGAAGAAACTAAAATTTTCAGGAGGAAATTTCTTTCTGCCATGTCTTATACCAGTATCCACCGAGTAACTAATGCCCACTGTATTGATTATCTTCTGCTTGTTTTGGCTACAGGAGAAGCGAGGACAGTTTCTTCCACGTATTATGGAATTATTACTTCTTTATATAGTGTATTTCCTTTATTTCAGACAAATACTCTAATCCATATAGAGTATGCAGCGAAGAGAGATTTGGAACTGGGCACAGAATCAACACATGGAAAACCTCTTGCAGGTAGAGGATATTTTTGCACTGACAGTTTCCACACAGGGGGTTTGCAAGTAAATGAAGAGTAAAGAAGGATGTGATGATGTCCTCTGCTGTGGTTTTGTTTCTTTGGCAGGTATTACAAAACTACTCTCTGTGCATCATACAGGCATGCTGCTTTGAATATTTTTTACTAAATCTTCTGTCTGCCAGCACTATTTAATGTGCATTTGTTAAAACATATTGAAACAAAAGGTTATTTTGTTACAAGTCAAAATGGCTAAGAGACTTTTGTTTTCTTTGCCAGTTTGCATTTACATTTCTAATGTATTACTAGCCAGCTCATTTTCTCTTCTGATAGACTTTATTTTCAGTGACAAGTACAGCTGAGAAATCAGCAGCTTTTTATTAAACTACATCCTCTTTTTTTTTTATCCCTCATGGAAGGAAATCTAATAAGATTTGGTTTTGTTTGCCTGTCTGTTTGTTTTTTTAGTTTATGACTGAAGAATCAACATGTATTTATAACATTATTATAGTGAGTCCTTTCTGAACTGGGGAAAATAGATAAGGAAAGTCGTCTTGAATAGGAACAGTCAGGCCTACAGGGTGTCTGCCTGTATTTTGGGCTGGCTGTCCTGGGGATGGAGATGGGTTACCATGATGGCTGTAGTACTGAATAGCAGCATTTCACAGCTGGAGCACAGCTGCATATGCACATAGCAGTGAGGTTTTCCTGTTAGGTCTGCCTGACATCCAGCCAGCTGGCAGCACAGGAAAAGCACCTGTGAGCCTGGCTGGACCCCCTCCGAGTGAAGCAGCCTTCAGAAGTGGACAGGTTGTTCTTTGTTCTCCACGAACCTCCATTTTCCCTGCCATGACCGAAAGTTTACATTGCAAATGCATATTCGAACGCGTTTGTGCCCGGAAAGGGAAGGAATTTTATCAAGGGGTGAGAAACGAGCATTTGCCGCTCTGCGTCTGTGCTGATCCACCGCTTTATCTGCTCCTGAAACAACCGTCAGCCCGAGATCACGTTCTGTGCCGAGCAGCCCCGTGCCAATGTTCCACGGAGCCGTGCTGAGCTGCAGCAGCTGGTGACTTGGCTTGAGCAGCCCTGGCTCCAGCTCTCTCTCTGTCACAGCTGAATCTCACCCCTGCACAGGCTCCGACACCCTCAGAGGGCAGAGCTGGGCAGCCCCAACCGTGCCGGGGCTGGAGCTCACTCTGGACCCCGTCCCAGTTCCAGGCGGGTGTGCACCAGGACCACGCACCTACTGCTTCTCTTCAACAGAAAAATCTCTCTGTGGCTTCCTTCTTCCTTTGTGTGAAGCCCTCAGGCTCAGCAAGCCCTTTGAAGTGGTGCTGGCAGCTGGGAAGTAACCTTCTGAATAAAGAGACTGAAGGTTTCCCTTTCCCTCTCTGTATTTCTATTATTTTACTTTTCATGTTTTCTTTCTATTCTGAGAACTGCGCATTCAGTGCTGCTGTGATTGTAATTCTTTTTGTCTTTTCTTCAAATCCTCAGTGAAATAGTAATACTGGTCCGATGTTTTAAGCTTTTAAAAGCAGCAGGTCATTACCATTTACCATTGCTCAAGTTTAAGAGCATGTTTATTTATAAATATTTACCCAAAGGATAATGAAACAAGAAACTGGGAATGTTTTCCCAGTCTTCTATACTGACCTGGTCATGTGGTACCATTTAGTAGATTTACAGCAATTTTCCAGCTCTGTGAGTTCTCCTAGGTAAGAGAGCTACCAACGAGCAGCTTCTAGATTTCCCTTTTGCCAGCAAATACACTGTAAGAAATGGGAAGGTATGAAGTATCCTGAAAATCTGCAGGTGTCTATATTGGTTGTTCTAAGCTGTGCCATAGCTGACATTTATCCTCACCCACTTTGATCTGCATAAGCTGCATGAAAGCAGCTGAAAGCATGGTCCAAGGACTGGATCACTGAGATTAAATAGTAATTAAGATTTAATTAAGTTAACAAATTATATGCTGTGTAGCAAGAGTATAAAAAGTAGATAATGTTTCAGCTGATATTCTTTTTGCAAAAAAATAAACTACAAAAAAATTCTCCTTTGCAGACTCTGAGCTAAAATAGCTAAAATGTAACCTCTCCCAGAGTATATAGAGGAAGGTTGGGTCAGATTTCTACTTGTTTTCAAAAATCTAAAAGAAATTCTTATCTAGAAAGCATCATGTTATTTTTACAGTAACAGAGGATTTTTAGATTTTGCAGTCTCAAACGTTTCTATATTGGCCTGTATTTTGCCCTGCTGTTAATCAAGGGCTTCCTAGAGGGTAGTTATTAGCTTTTACTTAAATCACAGAATTCTGGGGTGCATTTGAAAGACATGATGAAGTTTTAAACTTACTCCAAACAATGCAGAAGAAAAACTGTATGGAAGGCTCCATTTGCTGTGGAGAGGCTGTGATGAGATTTTTAGATCAGTTGAGTTGGTACCACAAGATTTTTAAATCATGGGCACCTGGGTATTAACTCATGCAGCTGCCTTGCCTTGCATCATCTTTTAGAGAAGTAGTGGTTGCTCTCTGTCTTTTGTCTCGTCTTTGTCATTAATTAGCAAGAGTTTACATGCTCAGGGACTTCTTTTCCTTAAGAGACATGTAACCTTTGAATATTTTCAGCCAGCAATGTAATTATCTTGATCTTCCTGCTTAATCCAGTTGCTGATTTTAAATAGCTATGTTTTTTTTACACAACCTTTTCATGAAGTAGACTCAAATGCATGTGAAATTATCCTCATCTCCAGCCAAGCTCCATTTGAGCGGGAATGTTCTCAGACTGTGATAACAGCATTTTGTGCTCTTTGGAATTTAGGGTAATTTTAGAGAGAGGGATTGAGAGCTCCAATTATTCTTTTTCAGAAACCATTTCGAGGAGAAATCCTCTCTAGGTAGACACATCCATTTGTGTTGTTTATTTTGCCACAGTCACCCTTTGCTCAGTCATTACCAGGTCGATTTTGCATCAGCTCCTGGGTAAACTGAGCTTCTTTTCTGCTGGCTCCTTAGTTACTGCAGTGCCAATTTTCAGGGCCACACAAGGCACCCTTCATTTTCTAGACATGCATTTTGTGAAATATTGAAATGTTATTTCTGCTCCTGTTTCCTTTTTTCTTTTTTCCTAACCAGATTTTAGTCAGTAGTTAAATGTAGATGCACTCAAGAAACTTTGCAAGTACTCAAGATGCAAGACAAAAACATTACTAAGCAGTTAGTGTTTGATGCTTCATTGCTGCCCTTTTTGGAATATGTTCAGAACTACTGGAAAAATGTGGTAATGGTAAGAGCTCCATGTTATTTTGTCACCTGATGCGTGGGGCCTTATGGCACATGCTGTTAGTTCTTGCTGGGAGCAGGCTGGAGAGTTCATGGGCGATAGGTCTGTAAATGGATACTAAAGGAAAGTTATTTTGGGCTTGTCTACCAGGAGCAAGGAGATTGTGCAAAGAAGGGATATTACAATGATCAAAGAGATGAAACCAGGGGATCACTTGATAAAAGCAGTAGGAGACCAGTTAGAATGGAAACAAACTGTCTTCAGCCAGCAGACAGTGACTACCGGGAACTTGCTTCCACAGGAGGCTGTGGAGATGGGGCAGTTACTGGGTTCAAAGTTAAACAAATTCATGGACAACAGATCCACAAATAGATGCTAAAAAGGATAAGGATCCTCTGACATCCCTAGTGAAATAGTTGTGAATGCTGAGCAACTGTGAGGGGAGCAGAGCAAGAAAGCAGTTGGGTTCTTGTAGTAGGTTTCCCTACTTAGCTACTTCACCACCACTGGAGACAGACTTCTGGGCTAGACGAGGCAGTGCTCTGTCCCACTGGGGCATTTCCTGTGCCTTTGTAAGTTTTTATTATTGCTGAGACCACCACACAATTAGGACTTAAAGCATTTACCCCTCAAAACTCTACAAGGAAGGACCTTGTATGTGCTCAAGATTTTGCTAGACTCAGGTCCTATACTTTATTTGGTTAAATAGTACAGCGAACATTTACACAGCTATACAAATAATCACATCCAGCTAGTCCTGTCAACTGAGCCAAAATAGAGATTTTAAGTGCCAAAAACTTAGAACATCCCTTTCTAATTTTACCCTGGCTCAAAGTATGTTTAGAAGATAAGCAAAATTATTTAGTATCCTGTCACTTGTAAAATGTTTATCAGTTAAAAATAAAAGAGGTGAGAAAAATAAGTTAATCTTTTGCAAGAAACAAAAACATATCTAATGGCTGGGTTAGGAGCCTGTGTTTAATAAGCAACAAGCAATGATTACAAACAGTCCACACAGGCTCTTGACAGACATCCTGTTTTTGGCAGTTTGTGCACAATTCACAAAGAGATGCTACCTGCATGTGTTGTCTTAGCTGTAGCTAATTAGCTGGAAGATGGGTAGAAAAACATGAATGACTAAACTGAATATTGGAGCTGTTTGGAGATGTTCCAGCTGACTGGTTTTCTGGTAGAAAACGCTGATTCTTCCAAATGAAAACATTTTGCTAGAATATGTAGTCACAATAAGACTGACTTTTGTGCTCGGTCCAGACTATTCTCCCACTTTGCCAGGCTCTCTGGCAGTCACCAGACAGATGGTAGAGAGGTGAACCCTTTCCCTCTTCCTCTGCTGGATTTGCAGTGCCTCCTGCCTGGTCTTGCTGTCAGTGGCCATGTCTGTTCTTACAGCCACATCAGCTGACTATGTTGTCTGTCCAAAGCTACCACTGTAGATGATATTTTTTCATGTGTTTGAAATATTTTACAGACAGAATAGAAAGTCTTCCAGGCAGCTGCATTAATATACAAAGATCCTGGAGGCAAGAGAAGTCCTTGCAGAAAATACAGCAGATGTTTTTTTTTTTCTCCTGCAAGAAAAACTTCTGTAGGCTCCTCATTATTGATTTGTAAATCAGGAGGGATTTTCGGTGGTTTTTTGAAATATTTCCAGCTGAAACTGGGCTGTTCCTGCCCTTAGCAGTGTAATAATATCTAATGGCTTATGTATGCTAAGCTTCATCCTTGTTTATGAAACAGGACTTGTGGCACAAAGGATGCTGAGAAAGGTTCCTATGCAAAAAAATTTAATAATGTGTTTCATAGCTTATGGTATACAGTAAATCTAATGATGCAGGTTACTTTTGGGGAGACAGAGGCAGAAAAGGGAAACGGAAAAGTCTCAGTAGCCACCTGAGAAGAGGAAAAAGCACTACCACAGCACCTCAGGTAAGAGGTCTCAAGAGCTGCAGGTGGGAAGCAGCTACCACGTTGCAAAGAGATTTTCAGTGCTACAAACAGTAAGGCTCCTTGCAACATCCAGCTGCTACATTTTCTCTTTACCAGGTAGTTGGATGTCTGTTCATCTCTTTCAATATCTCACGTTTTATCAAACACTCCTTTTAAAAAATCATGGGATTGTGCCTGTCTAAAGGCACGTTGCAAGTTTGAATGGTTTTGTAATAGTTCAGTGTTTTCTCAACCTAAAATGTCACTTTTGCCAACTGTTTCACTGCTTTTGCAACCATGAGTATCGCTGAAATGACAGGGTAGGAACAAGCAACTGTGCACTCCTCTTCATCAGAAAACAGTTCTTTATTTCAGTTACGATATTTGTTTCTTTTTTTGGCTTTAAGGTGTTACAAGTTCTCCATCAGAGAGATTTATTTTGTGCTTCGTAATTTATATCTTTGTGTCATGGATGTCAAAACTTCACAACATAGAAGGCAATAAAAATGTTGAGCTCAGCAAGTCATAGTCCAGGCAGAATGTCAGCCATGGATTTGTCCTTCCTGGAAGTCGAGACATGATATTACCTTAAGGAGAAACAAAGAAGTCACTTAGGTTTGTTTGTCACAGTGTAAGGACTAACTTACCCTGATGGTGGGAAATTTGGACTCATCTCTGTCTTTTCCATATCAAAACTACTGTACTAATAAGGAAGGAAGGAAGAAAAAAATGAGGCAATTGCTAGACAATTAATTCTTGCAAAAGAGAAAAAATATGTTTACAGAACGATGTTTATATTATTAGATGGAACAACCATTAGGGACTTTAAACATGAGCCTTTTCAGTCTCTGTAACTCCCAGATGTTCCTGCTGGCAGAGGCCAGCTGTCCCTCAGCCTTACTGCTTGTGCATCCAAAAAAGGGATGTGGAGTGATGGAGTTTCACCTTACAACTAAACACATCAAATGGTGATTCACTTCTACAGGGGCTGGTCTTGTTGTTCTGGCTCTAGCCCCTATATAACCTCTGGGTGTGCTTCAGCTGGCTTTTCCAATGCCAGACTGCTGCTTTTGTCCCTTTCCCAGTCACTATATCGGATATGAGAGAAATAATGGGAAGAGGGTGCAGGGTAAAGCTCCTCTCAGTGCTTCTTTGTGTCTTATGCTGCCTTGGCTGGTGACATTATACCCTTAGGAATGTGGAGGTTACTCCTTTGCAAGTTCCATGCCTGGAGTTTGGGACACCTACAAAAGGATATTCTGGGGGATAGACATGTAGAAAGAAAAAGAGGTATTTTGTGGATCAAATGACTTCTCCTTTTCAGTGATAATTGATGAATTAAGAATAAAGGCAATTTTTAGAAGTGTGTGTTGTAATAATGAAAAGAGAGGGTTGGGTTGAAAGACTGGAGATGGTCCCATGACACTGTGTTTAATCTTGATCTGGAATTGCAAGTTTTTTCCTTTGTTTTCTTTGGGACTCTGTAATTATTAAAAAAAAAAAAGTCCAACACAGCAGCTAGCTGAAGCAAAACATTTAAAAAACTTCCCTGCTCTGTGAAACATTTCCTTTTAACCCTGAACTGCTGAACAGTGGAGAGGCAAGTTATTATTCCTTTCCTTTACAAGGAGAAAACACCAGCCTTTCCCTATTGCTGGTCAGCAGATTTCACCATGGATACGGATGACATAAAATACTCTTTTTTCTTTTCATTTTATGTTCCATTAAAATATACTTGGCTCAGTTCAGAGTACTTCTGAGATGGCCAGGTTTTAATCTTTCAAATAAAAATATGCCTGTGCTTTCTGATTTATTTCTCCTATTTATTGACTTCTTTTTATTTCAACATAACAAATTAACTCTCAGGAACAAAGCAACACGTGAGAAATACTGTGGCAGGAATCCCAGTGCAGTGCAGCCTCTACAGCAAAGCACCTGCAACAGGACGTGCTGATGATGACTTCTGCTGCATTTTAGTTGATAGATAGAGTTGGGGGTAGTGCTAAGGTTTCTAAATACTATTGGTGGACTTTGCAAGACCCAAAGGATACCAGAGTCCAATAAGACAGAAATGGTTTTGTATATGTATTATATGGGCTGAACACTACGGTCAAGGTTGCAGGTACGTTTCAAAAAGCAGGTGCTTTAACATCCCACCCCCTCCCTGGCAGAGGGTTTGTGGTTGTGATGAGACCTGCTGTGGTCAAACTGCACTGACAGAGGCTTAGTTCTGGTACTGGTAGGTATTATTACACACAGGGCACAGCAAGTTTGTTTTGGGGTTGCTTGTTAAAAATATAAGCAGTGAAGATTCCAGTCCTGAAGTTCTCACATTCCTCTAGTCCCTGGGAAGGAACAGGAGAGGCACAAGCTCAAAGAGGCAAGAACATCTTACTTTTTTAGAAGGTACTGTGGAGAACATATTAGTATTATTTTGGTCACATGCATTCCAAAATTAAAAAGAGATAAGGAGTTTCACTGCAGGAAGATGTTAAAATAATCCAGTCTTATATTTAAAAATTAGAAAACAATCTTCCCAGTATGATATTTAAAGGCTTTGAAGGCTGCTTGTATTAGATGATCCTGTCTCTCACAGTGCAGTATCAAAAGAATCAACTTTCTCAAGACCACAGGTAGAATTAAAATAGCAGAGAAAGAATGGCTGCCAGAGCTCCTTTTCCAGCAAAGGGTCTTCTTGCAAGTGTTCTGGGAAAGAAGCAAGGAATAATAACAAGAGTGTTGATCTAACTCTTTTTCTCCAAATATATTCCAAGAATGACCTGAAAAATATTCCTTCTCTAAACTTGCAATGGATGTGCTCTTCCCTCTCCAGTGTCTCTCTCTAGCAATGAGAGAATTGCTGCAACAGGAATAAGGTCAACTCCTTATCTAGATTTTTATTTTTTTTTAACTAGAAGTAGATTGTTAAAAGAACGAATTGAGACAAAATTTGCTATGCAATATCATGTGGAAATGCCAGCTTGGTGGGAGATGTGTNAAGAATATGCTCAGTCCTCTAAAATTTTTGTCTCCTAATTTTAGAAAGGAAACAGGTGCCTCAGAAGGTAAATAGTCTCAACAACTACTTGCAGAAGTTCTTACAAAGAAAGTTTTCAGTGCCTATGAAAATGTAAACAGCGCTGTGCTGCTGACTATTTATTTTGGCTTGGCTTTGGTGGTATAAACTTTGGAGTTTCGGTTAGTTTGCTGTAAATAGATGTCATGGGGGGCTGAGAATTCAAAAATGCATTACTTCTGCCGTGTCACTTTCTTCTCATTGTGTAGGATAGCTAGCAACCAAACTTATTTTATTGTACAGCTTTGCTATTTAGAGTTATTACATACTAGTAACAATTTGCTTAAGGAGCCTAGAAGGACCTTCTCCTAACAAGAACCAGTCTCAAGAACTGAACTTCAAATTCTCTGAAAAGGACATCTCTTGTCTCGTTTCCAAAGTGTTCGTCTTCCATTTCCCTTATAATTGCATGGTACTTCTAGGAGACATTCTGAGTCCTGAATCTCTTCTCATAACTAGACAGAAGAGGTTTTACAGAAGTCTCCTTCAGTGGGAAATGCATTGTTTAGCTTAGTTTATCTTTGTGTAGGTATTTAAGATGAGAAGTTAATACATTTTTGTGCAAAATCGTTATGCTGACTGGAAGACTTAGATGGTCCCACTTAACATCTGTATAGTTTATCTGTAAACAGGGGAAGCAAATGAAGAATTATTAGGGACATTGGCTTGTTTTCTTCACACAATTCTAGGCTCAGTGCCAGAGAGGCCTTCCTTTCCAAAACTCACGAAAGGCTTTTTTGGGCATGGACTGCATCATGGTGACCGTTTGGAGAGAAAAAAATTCTTTAATTTTGGTGTATAAGCTCAGAAAATTCAGAAGCATCAGGTGAGAAAGAAGTGATGACATATTTGGGCTTCATGAAAAAGAAAAAAGCAAAAATACGCCAGATTCAAGGAATTGGCCACCAAGGAAACAGAGTAAACAAACAAACAAACAAAAAAGAAAAGGACATGATGGTTTGCAGGCAGGAGGTGCTCTTTGGTACTGGATGAGGCTGGAAAAGGTGCATGTGGTGGAAATTCTTCTTCTGTCTTCATGAGAGTAAATATTCACAGTTAGCATTATGTAGGGGGGGAATTTCTTGTACGAGTAGTGATAAATAAAAGCATTTTGAGGAACAAGGAGGGCTTTGCTGCTTCTGGGAGAACAACCTTCCAGGCATGTCCCCACCATGCTGGGCAGGGCTGGCTGGAGATCCACTTCAGCCATTTAGGAACTTCTGCAGATGAACAACACAGACAAGGACACAGATGTGTTCTGGGCAGGAAGAAACACAATTTACTCTCTCATGAGAAGTCACAATCAGAGTGCGAGGTTACAACCCACGTACAGGCCATGCTGTCAGCCCTGCCAAGAGGCAGGGGCAGCTGCCCTGCTGCGGTACCTTCAGGGAGATTCTCTTGTCTGCCCATATATATGAGCATCTTCTTGTGGATTGAACACAGTGATTACTCACTAGTAATCACTGACATAGAGGTACCGAGCCACTAAATGTAAGGTGTTCACAGATATTGTTCATGACTCTAAGTAACTTATTCTGGAGAATCCATCTTATTACAACCCTCTGCTTGTCATCTAATTGCAGTTCCATTATTCCTGTAGCCACAAAAGCAATGTGCTTAATCTTTCAATTTCCAGAGAATGAGTCAGAGGACTTGTTTAACCCATAAAGTATAACAATTTTTTCCTGTTTGTGACTTCCTGGCTTTACCTTACTAATCATGGTGTAAATATTTGACATTATTTCCAGGTAAGCTTATCTGATAAGGCTCACATTGCATGAAGTAGAATTTTACATTATTCACCAAGGTATTTATTTAATCCTCAGTTCATGGGAATGAGGCTGAAAGTATTCCATAGAAAGACACAGTCAGGGTCTGAGTGACTTCCTCTAGCCTGCATGTTAATGTATGACGAGCTTTACTAGCAAACTTGTGACAAAAACACGGAATTACCGCAGTCCTGTAAAAGTCTGTGAAAAAAGTCCAGCCAGGTTCTGCTACATAGTACTGAACTGTACATGTAAAAGGGAGAGCTGTAGGGATTAGAAAACTCTTGCAAATAAATTTCTTTTTTCTTGGTAGAAATATTTTTCCTTCCTTTTGTTAGTGGAAAGGAAACGTAAGGAATAGGGGCGGTATTTGTGGATTGCACCAAATACTATCAGTACTACAAATACTGAAGATTGGAGCAATATTGATTTATAGAAAAGATAAGCAGGAGGAAGTGTACAAAATTATGTTTGTCCATCTTCCATGACTTGGAGAACTCACAGTGAAGTTCCTCTGCGTACGATACATTGAGCTAAGCTGAAATTGCAATAAATCTGAGAAAGCTGCAGTACAAACTGAATGTACTGAACCACAAAATTTATGAAAATTGGTCTTATCTCATGTTCTGTTGTAGGTTCAGACTGTTTCTTAGCCTGATGCCAGAATTTAGTCAACTAGGTGTTTTTTAAAGACTAATTGGATTTTGAAAGAAAATGTTTGCATAGGCATCAGATGTGCTTTTTGTTCCATTCTCTTTCTTAAACTGATATGGAGCATGCACCTCTATTACTGAAAATTAATACACCATTTTTGGACAAAACTATACTACTATTCAGCAAGACATACTGTAGCAGCCATGTGTAATGTGAAAATCACAGCAGCTCTTTTAAATCCCTTCATCACCAGTCAGTGCCGCCGCAGGATGATTAGTTACCTGTTCAACTCCAATCCCTCTCCTGGTGAAATGATTTCTTATGCTACCTTGCTAGGTTAATCATCTGTTACTAGCTTGAGGAGGTTTATATGTTTCACTTTACCTCCCAGACCTAAGCTCCCAACGTTGTGTAGAAGTACACTAATAAATGGCTGGAATTTAAGGAAGGGCAGAGTGACCAAATATCTAATTAAAACCTTGCGCGGTTGTGATTCAGGCCTCTAAACCAAAGTCCGTGGAAGCTAATAAAATGTGGGTTGTACAACTTTGTGCATAAACACAGATAAGAATCTAATTTTTGGCCCCTGGTTTTTGGAGACTTTTGGCACAGATTTCTTGAAGTGCAGCGTAGAAGCCATTGTTACTTGACGGCTTCTCCAGACAGAAACTGTGACAGCTGACCTATGATGCAACTTGTAAAAATTATAAAGAAACCATATTTCTTTCTTATAAGGAAAACAAGGACAGCCTCAGATCATCACATTTTAATCTCCTCCTCTGTATTTCCTCTAAACTCAGAAGGAATTTGGCCAGGGCTCTCCACTAGTCCATCTTTACTGGAAATTTGTGCTGAATTAATTGGCAGACTCTGTAAAGCTTTTCTGCTTTTGCTGATGGTGATTACAAATCAGCACAATAGTGACTACAAATCAGTGCAATAGCAACCTAGAGGTGACAACTGCTCAGCTGCTTAAAAAGAATAGCAGAGAGCTGTTCTCCTGGGGATACAGGCTGCAAGCAGAAAGTTTTCCTTTTGTTAATGGTCCCTGATGGAATGTCTGTTCCATGTTTCTCTGGTTCTCTAAGTATGGTGATATGTCAAGGGGTCTTGCAAATCCAAGTTTAACACCAGGTTTTCTTTGCATAGGGTAGGTACTTCTAAATGAAATGCAGCACTTCAAACTAGACAAAAATATGTTTCAGAGAACACCATAGACCAGAAATACCAGGAAAAATACTCCATAATTTTGGCGGATATTGGTGGATATACTGACACCTAAAATTAGCCATATAGGTAATTTCAGTAAGGGTAGCCTAATTTGGAACAAGTAGCAGTTTCTGGCCCACTGCAGATGGAGTTGAACAGCTCATTTAGCAGCTGCTGCCAATCACAGCCCCAAAACCCCACTGGGCTGTCCTAAATAGCAAACAGGTGATGTGATAACGGCTAATTGAGCAATTAACTGCTGTTATATGAAGAGGCTGACGGGAGAGGAGGTTTTGCCTGGTTGGAGGGTGCATATTCGGGAAAGAAGTTCTGTAAGTTTTAATGTAAAGAGTTTGTTTAGTTTAAGTTGTTTATGTGAAATATGTAGCGAAGTGACTTGAAAAAGCTATACTGAATTATCCTTCTAATTCACTAACAGGATACTGGCACCAAATCATCTGAGCAGCTGAGACTAGGACATTCCTACAGGAAGCTCCTCCGGTACAGATGGCTAGATATACAACCTGCAAGTGAGTTCAGTAGAATTCTAGTACCACAGTTTTAAGTAAATATGTTGAGTAGTAAAATATGGTTTAAGTAAATAGGTAAAGTAAATGATCAATTGAATAATCACTCTTATTTTAGCAGAAGTTTTCTGCAACTTGGGCTTTCTTCAGGGAGAAGAAAAAAACAGGATGTGGGTAAATGTCACCTCCCTTACCCCTGATGGTTAGCTGTATTTTTAAACAAAGCTTGGGAACTCAAGCTTTAGAGGGGCATGGTTCAGAGCAGCAAAGGTGAATGCTGTGGTGGCCTTGCAGGTATTACAGTGCCTAGAACTGTGGCTTCTCAAGAATTTACACTGTTTGCAGGCAGAAATCACCTTGCTCTGCCAAAATGCTGAGCTGCCGGGAAGCATTTTGTCATTATGTAGCTGCCTTGACTTCAGTGGTGTGCTTGGCCTGCCTGCAAGGCCAGGAGTCTGTCTTCAAAGTTTTTGCTGTACAGCTTTGCACATTTTGTAGCACAGGCAAGAGCCTGTGCCTGCTTTGGTAATGAGCTAGTCATGCCTGTTTCTGCTTGCAAAGTACTCTAAGGGCAATCTGTAGGTTTAATAGAAGGCTGAGGTATGTCCAGCCAAAGCATGCAAAAGATATCTCTTATCAATTCTCTTTTCTGTTTGTATTTTTATTCTCTTTTAATAAATTTTTTATTGTAATACTTCCAATAAAGACTGAGTAATAAAGTTGGGGAGCAGGGCTATAGATTTGAACTGCTACCAGGGAGACAGAAGGTACTCACTGCTCAGTAGGATATTAAAGTTAGTTACTAAGTTAATCAATTAGTTAATTAAGCTCAGCAGGGTTTATGGAGCTGATGCTTAGAGTCTCACTAGCAGCATTTCCCAGCACTACACAGACGTGTATGTTCTTTTCTGTTCTTCTGTTTTAAATTCATCTTCGTGCTTTTTCCGTTGGAAGAGTTTTTAACCAAAATCTACATTTGTTGCCTTCTGCTGTGTGACCTGCACAGGGATATTCAGCAGAAGGCAGTGCTACCAGACCCAGATGTGAGCTCAGACCTGCTCTGGAAGCTCTCATAAGTATTCCCTTTGCTCTTTGGCACTTAGTGAGCTGCACTGGCTGCTTACCTATGAAATGCCTGATGTCCCTGCAGCTGCTTACCTGGACAGGTACATGACCCTGTCAAAAATAGTAATAACAAAAAAAAAATACGGAAAGAAGTTGGTGCTTCACTTTTATAATTTAATTTGCTCTTGAACTCCAAAGCAGAACCTGAAAGTATCTCATTTAAGAGTGTAGCATTTTAATTGCATCATAGTCTATATGCAGTGAGGTCTAACAACATGTATTTTAGATTGAATTAGGGATGAGTTTGCTACTAATAACTTTCTCATTTCCTTGTGATGAATTTAGTGTTATTTTGTTGTGTGATCTGTTATTTCTGTAAATACTTTGCCTAATCTAGTTATAGGAACATCTGCCTTTGTGAAGAGTTCCATTACTATACCTGCTCCTTATATTTGCATCTCTGCCTTCCGGGCTTGATTGTCTTCAAATTTGTGCATCACAACAAGTTAGTCAGTTTTCCACTGAAATAAGTCACATTTATACAAAAAGTGCACTACCTGAAAATTTGTGCAAGTCATATTATGTGTTCTTTAGAAACTCTAGTGTTTTATTTCTCTCTTTCTTGTTTGATGTTTGTGTTTTGTAGCCATAAGGAAGGAGAGGGAGAAAGAAAAGAGAGCAGGTTATGTGAAATGTTTTCTTGCATAAAAATTAGGCTGTGAATGACTTTAAAGATCCTTTTACAGATTAAAGGGTTAAAAAAGTCACTGGAGTGTACTATTTAGAAGTATGACGGCTTTTAGTAATGAAAAATCACCTATGAAAATGCTGAAATTATCTCTGTATGTATTTTTTCTTGAAGAAAACTGGTGTTGGAGCATGCATGTTTCCTTACTTTCATCTGAAATATTCTCTTGGAAAAAGTTACAGAAAGTGGGTGTAGAATGAATATTTTTAATACTGCGAATGTATACAATAGGAGGTTATGTATTTGTTTTACATCATAGAAACCTAGCTGGGCTTAATCAATTGCTCCTCCTTGCTAACCTTCCTTGAGGTAATTTGGCTTTTGTTTTATTAGGGGTTTGTATAATTACGGTTTTTGAAGTAGTGCTACTATGTTGCAGGAGACAGTATCCGAAAAGAAAATCGGCAAAAAAGTGTGACAGAGAATTAATGTTCTAGTTATAAGTTTACAAGCAAATTTGAACAGTCTGTTCTAAACTATTTTGTACTTCTGGCATAGGAAGACAGAAAAGTGATGTTGGTAAGCTGGAGCAAGTTATGTGTTTGTGTACTTGGCGTGTGGGATTTTTGTGTGTTAAATTTGGCCAGATCTCTGTGGTCTGAAGTCAGTACAGCTTTGCTGGTCAGGACCAGGCTAATGGGAAGCTAATTTTTTCATTTAATGTTATGTTGGAGATCAGGCTCGATGTTCCCATTCTGTCTCATGTGTGTGACTTTGTGCAAAGGTTGTCTCATGATCTGCCTTTGATTTCTTTGTTTACAACATAAAACCAAAATATCCTTAATCTGCAAAGAGTCTGGAAGAGTTTAGATCATTAGTGGCTGTTAGTACCATGTCCTGGGGCAAGGTGGCTCAAACCTATCCATCTCTTAATTATGTCTTTCTGAATGGGATCACTCACCTTTTCAAACAAATCTTCCTTTGCTAATATATCTTCCAAAACATTTTTCCCAGTCTGTCTTTTTGGAACCTAGAAAGAAAACGTGGTTTAAAATTTAACCAAAATCAATTGACTGGGGAGAGCAAACTCAACTCTTGCCTTATTTCAATTTTACTGTGGGTTTGATGTCTTGCACACATTGCAGGTTGGGCAGAGCAGCAAAGGACCTGCCTTTCCTAACTCTTGTTCCTCCTGGGGGTGTTTCTGGGAAGGGGAAGGTAAGGTGGCTGTCTGTCAGCAGGGTCAGGGCCGTGAGCCGAAGGGAGGCAGCTGTGCTGGTGGGACCTGTTGCACTGGGAAAGGTGGCAAAATCTTCCACAGCAGAAGTTTTTCCTGAGGTCACAATGTTGGTGGAGCGTGGGGGGTGATTTTTACATTGTTACTCCTGTAGTATTTTACATCTTATTGTAGAAGCTTCCCTTTTGTTTGCCTGCTGTCACCTTCTGGCTCCTTTCCCTGATAAGAGGTTTTCTGTATGGGCAAGCCTGTTACATCTCACCAGGTAGCAAGTGCTCTTCTCCTGTAGTCCAGGCTTCAGGAGAGACAAAAAAAAAGCCACACAGAAAACCTGAGAGAGATCACATGGATGGTCTTCTGAAGACACCATTAAATAAATGTTTGTGACAGTGGGAGTTCTCTACATGTGATGTACTCTTTCCAAGTATCCCAGGAGGAAGTATGCCTCACTGACTGGGGACATTCATGGATCTATTGAAAGATGGAAGAATGAATAAACAGAACGCTTTATTTAAACAAACAAAAAAGGAAAAAAGAGAAAAGGAAAAAAACCCCACCTCCTGGGTACCAGAAGCAATGCTGTTTGCTGTGATCCTTTATTTGCACAGTAGGCAGGTATTTTAATTTCTCTATTCTAATTACAGTGGCAAGTACATGTTGCCCATTTCACCTTTTGTTGTTGGGTTTTCTGTTCCAAGTATTGTAATTCACATAGAACTGCCTGGAAATGCACAGTTTGCTCTTGATGTGAATAACTTGCTGTCAGTTGCTTTTGAGTAGGGTTTTGGCCCCTATCTGATGGAGGAGACAGAACAGCACAGTGGGGAGCTCTGCATGATGAGGAAATGACTCAGGCCATCTTTACATCTCATTTGAACCTGCAGCTGAGGATTCTTGTACTTCAACAGGCCTGGCTTTAAACTTGTGCACTTAAACACGAGGATGGATTTATTTCAGTTATAATCTAATCTGATCTGTGCTGCTGGATTAATTACTTTCTAAATGAGTGTGATGATTCCATGTAGTAATGGTGCTCCTTTTTCCCATTTATGGGGACTTAATGACACGAAGGATTTGAAGCTTGGCATAAAACCATTCAGCAGATCCGTATGATAAGTAATGGAACATTTTACTGATAGCAAATATCACTTGGTGGTATGAGACAGTTAGAGATGTAGCTGGTCAACTTCAGATTTCTTGCCTTTTCTTCCCTCCTTGGTGTTTACTCCTGCTAATAAGCTTATAAGAACAAGTACAGTAAGTTTGGTTTCCTGTGTTACTCTACTTCTCAGGCATAAACAAATCCACAAAGTAAAGGCAAAATGAATATGGATGTCTTAGTTGCATACTTGCATTCTTATCAGAAATTATAGTCTTTGCTCAGCTGAGCCTTTCAGTTGCCCTGGATACAGGCACTTTGTGTATTAATGTTCTCTCCTTATCAGAACTTGTCAGGAACTTTCAGTGAAAGAAGAAAATGATAATTCGACTAGTCTTTTAAGTTCTGATAAAAATCAGTGGTATCTGAGCTGCTTCTGGCAAAGATGTCTTAGCTCTTGTGGTGAAATTCTTTTCCAGAGTTGAGAGAAAAACACTTCTAAAACCTATTGCCTGGACACTGAGGTGGCTCGAAAACCCAGTGTCTTCCATTTGTTTTCAAGAGTCTATCTAAAGCAGACTGCTGGTTGGCCACTGCTGCTCAGCTTTATGTAACCACATTTAACAGGAGCTCTTTCTTCCATACAGCAGCTGAGGGTGCTGAACTAGTCATCATTTCAACCAGGTTTTGTTTGGATGTGGAGACCCACTGTGGCATGACCTAAAGCTGTATATTGTGGGGACTTAAGACATTTACTTTTGGCTTTGGATGAGCACAGAAAGGACTGGCACGGCTCCTGAAAACACAAATGGGCATCCAAAACCAATGGGTGTGATTCCTAGCCTGTACTCAGCCTCAATTAACATTGGTTAAGTCTTTTCTAATGCTTTCCTACTGAGACTTGGCTATTAGGGATTGCATCTCATAAGGTTACCTGGAGAGCTTGTGCCTGCAGAAGAAATCTGACACTGATATGGTGATTGCAGAGCTCACCTCTGTCAGCAAGCATGGAGGAAATAGGGGGTGTTTCCTTCAGGCCGAGGGTGAGCCCTGGAAATCGTGCAGCTGAAACTAAGCACAGTAAGAGCCTCGGCCACTCCCAGCGTCCTGAGCAATATGTATTTTATATGATTTTGGAAAAGCTGATTTCTCTGGAAACTACAGAAAAGCTAGCATTTACAAAGCAGAGTTTATTTGTCTGATGCTAATACTACTTGATCTGTGTTGGACTGCATCTGGGTCTTAGATTTTTGCCTAATAGACCACAGCTTTGGAACTAGTGTGTTATAACAAATTAACTGAAACACCTGCTTTATTATAGTCACACTTTTTCTTAGATTGTTGAGACAGCACTATGAAATTTTAATTTATTTGAAGATATATTGCCATTTAGTGCTTTGACAACTTGCCAAGTGTTAAGTGACTGAGTTTTCCAGCTGCATGTAACTCTGACTTCCTTGGTTTTGTTCCTTTGAACTATTATTCTGTTTCACCAGTGAACTGAGTCACCCCCATACACTGAAGTTATTTGGTAATATTCCTGGAACACTGTATAAAGCAGTTTATTCTGAGAAGTTACAAACTAAAACTGACATAATCTTACTCAGCAGACCTACTCCTCTTACTCATTACAACTTATTCCAGCTGACACTGGAGGCCCCCTACCTTTTGCTACTTTTTGTTCCTGGGAAACTTTTGGTCAAATGTGTCAAGTCCCAAACCTGTGGTATCAGAACATTTCTCAGGAGGTGCTATCAAGCACCACTGCGCAGTTCAATGTGGAAAAAATGCTCTTTCAGACATCTACATGAAGGAGGAGAGCTTTGATGACAGTGCAATGAAGTTTAACCTTCTTCTCCAAAACTACAGTGTTTGTGCACACATATAGAACCAAGGATGGAAGATGAGAAGAAAAGTGAAACATTTAAAATATGTTGTAAAAGTCCACTCTGTTTACTGACACAAACCATCAATGAGTGGAGAGACTGATAAGGAATGCTTTTACTTTTACAGAGCAGATATTGGCTGGGTTTTGGCTGTCCCTGTGTTCTGTGAACACCACAAGAGTGATTGATTATGCACAGACAGTTATGGAGTGGGAATTCCTTGGATGAGAATTGTTTGGTGGCAACAACTTTTGCCAAAACAGAACCCTGAGTTTTATACATGCTTTAAAGCGATGTTTAAATGCCTCTCTTTAAATCATAACGAGAAAATTGTGGTGGTGGAAGGTATTATCTTAGGTTTGGCTACTTCTAAGCTTGTGTGCTTTACAGAAGACATTTAACCTCTGAAAATGAAAGGATTACTTCTGAAAATACCTCCAAGACTGTTATCAGGAAAGAAATGTGCTTCTAGGCTCCTTGCCAAGCCTTGGGGTTGCTTCTGTCCTTTTAGAGTATGTTTTGTTAGTGCTAAGGAGACAGTGTACTCCTGTGTGTGTTGTCTCTTTTCACTGGAGTAAGAGAAGTGACCTTTCAAAGGATAATTAATTGGATTTTTCTTCCTCTTTTGTATGCTAGTTTCCTACTGAATCTAAACTGTAAGGGCAGAGACTTGCTGGCTCTGTGATCTGTTGAACTGTACCTTCCATCTTATCAGGGCAGCAAATTACAGGTCTCCAATATCTATTGTTGTTGAATGAGGGGCTCAGTGGGTAATTAATATTCCAAAACACCTAGATATAAGACACTTGTGGAGAAGTTTTGGGCAGTAAACAAACTCATAAAAGTTGCAGAACTTTTCTACCCAGCATGTAATCAGCCAATAGGGAAACCTGATGGCAAATTTTCAGGTCATTTAAATGTGTTTTTTTCCTCCTCCTTTTTACTGGCAGTGATGGATGGGATGGGCCAGGATTGGAGGTTTTGTTCCAGGCCCTAGATATGCTTTCCCATATCATGATGGAGCAAGCTGGTTTTTTTTATTTGATAATTTGAACACTTAGGAAAGCAAGCAGTCAGTGGTTTGAGTGCTCAGAGGAGCTGGGAATTCACCTTTGCTCTCAGTGTTTGCAGTAGCACTGACCAGGTGAGAAGGGCTGGAATAGCCAAGTCAGAAACATGATATATCTGCCTGGGGGAGGAAACAGGCACAACTGTCATGCAAATAATAATTGGAAGAAAAATCCACACAATACTCAATTAACAAGTGATCCTAATGAGAATGGTAATGGTCACATAAAAAAGGCTCTAAACATCTAAAGAACTTGTATGTGAATCTTGAAAAATTCACTTCCAGGTTCCTCCCTTGAGATATGTGGCCCTAAATTGCTCATCAGTCGAGGGTGTTATTTCTTTTTGATGCTGACGTTTTCTGTATGATTTTTCAATTTCTTTAGAAAGTCAAGGAAATGTATTAATAGTTTATGGAGGGGCAGAATTCCAGCCTGTGTTTGTATAAAATTCTATCGGCATGCTATTTAGACACACCACTGCTCGGACTTTTATTTAGCTTATTTTATTTCATGTTTGAACTTAAGGGGTTTTTTTTCCTTCTTTTGCGGCATATATATCAGTACTAATTCATCTATATATGAGTAATAGCTGGCAAGTTTCCAGAATGTAGAAGTCTCTGAAGAAACCTTATTCAGAGTCGCATTGCTTACAGTAGTGGGAAAGCAGAAATGATCTGTGCCCCTGATAGCAGCATCTTTTTAAGGAATTACTAAAAGAGAACACAAGTGACGCATCTTAGTATATATTAATATGCTAGAACTGCATGAGCTGCTTGATTGGCCACTGAGAGTTCTGCAATGTGCATGTACCCCCTTCTAGTTTTGGTAATGTCAGCTCTTAGCTACGTCACCTTCCTCTTCTTAAACAAACTAACTGCAGTCTTCACCAAGTGGAAGTAAACATAGATTTCACTCTAAACAGGTAGGTCTGACTGCCTTTTATGGACTAAACTGTGACAAGGCCAAGGACAAGTGTAGCTTGTGGCGGTAGTACTGTCTAAATTGGAACGAGACAAAAAAAATTATCAACTTATAAGTGAGTTTTAGGAGTCCTTTATCAATTATGGGCAAGAATTTTTATAAAGAAGTTGTTGAGGTTTAACAGATTTTAGGTCTTCACTGTGAGCTTATGAATGGATGATGGGCAAGTCTAAGAATTAGATGATTTCCTGAAGAGTATCTCCAAACTTTTTTGGCTTGGGTCATTAACTGAGCCCTGCACAGTCCTCCTGCTTCAATTAAAAACAGAGACATCAAACACCCCTATAATATTTGAATATTACTATACAGAATATTGTGTAGTTATAACAAATGCAGACCACTCCCCATGCTGTTCTTGATTAACATAAATATTTGTGTGATCACTGTATAATACATACGTATAAATATTGGGCATATTAAAAATCAGTCTTTGTAACAAGGCCTATCTCTTTAAAGACTGATAATTAATATCTATAATCAGCAGTAGCATCATCTTAGCATGCTGAGGCCTTCTTATGTGCTACATAGTTGTAGCAGCAGATAAAGCTGCATTACTCTTCAAAACTGCATGGTAGGAATAAGTGATCTCTTTTGAAATTTGAGCACGACCACTGTATAAGTTATCAGATTTGTCTTAAAGTGGGTAAAAGTAACTTAAGAAAATTAAGGCAAAGCATGTGATTGCTTATTTGAGGATCTAAAGAGTCTGCACAGCAACTAATCAATATAAATCCGCTTGAATTAACTGGACTATTCAGGACTTTTTGTGAAGCCAGATGGTTCTAATGGTGGGGAGTAGAAAAACCCAAACAGAAAACGGAAGCCTCCCTCTGAGTCCTCAAGAATGTCCTGGTGGAGAGAGAAGCTGATGCAGTAAGACTTTGAAAGGTAAAGGAAGTGTGTGGGCTCAATGGGGGTTTTTTGTTTTGATTTTTTTTTTTTCTTCTTCTCCGCAGACAGTACCTATTACACATTTCCACTCTGGACACAGTTCTAGGAGTGCTTTGACATAATCTGTCATTAGATAGAGTTGTTTTGTTGCTTTAGTGTGGTATATTACTAATAAGAATTGGAAGAAGGGTTACAGCAGCAGGTTGTACAGGTGTGGTATGGTTGTAAAGATTCCATTACGCTTGAAGTGAAACTTCTCCCGTGGAAGATGCTGGACCTAGGAACTGAACCGGGGAGTTGTAGTTAAACAAGGAAGTCGGGCCTGCATATTTTTAAATGTGATCTTTAACAAGGAACAAGAAAAGTGAATCAAAACAAGTACAGAAACAAATAACAGTTCAAGAAACAAACAACTGTTTATCTAAGCTCACAACATATTTTTACACACCAAAAAGGCTATGGCTTTTGTTAAGGCTGTTGGTGAGCTTACTCATTTTGAGAGTCCAGTTAATTTTTGTGTTTTTGTAATGTTAGCCACACGTTCCTTGGGAACTCCACTGACAACCCTAGTACTGGTTTAAGCAGTGTGGAGGAACTACTTTCTTGCTGAGAGCTGATGAGACCTTTCAGATGTCTTTGGGGACTTTCAAACACGTCTCACAGAAGCGTTACTTCCAAAAGCACGAAGTAGAAATGTAGGGAAGCATAACAACTACAGCTACATGACAGAAAACGTGATCTGTATCCAGTTGCTGGCATTCCCTTCTCTCTGGGCAGTTTTGGCAGAACAGCAATGCTAACTGGAACTGGTTTCAACTGAATATTAAAGTGACTGAGTGACATAACGGGTCCTTTTTGCATGTTGAAATCAATGCGGTTTTGGGGAGGGTTGAAAGGAGGTGTGTAAAAGGCTACAGCTTGCACCTTTCCTGATTTTTTCCCTAAATGCTCTTCTGTTTGTGAAGCTTCCTTCACAAGTGAGAAATCTTGCTTCTTTATCACAGAGAAATTCCTTTGCTCCCCTAATCCATGACCAGGTGCAACTTTTTGGTCATCATCTTTCCTGATCATTATGGGTCAGGACCAGTGCAGGACTGATACACAAATAAAATACAGATATGTTATAAAATTTATATAGTATATAAATTATATAAAAACATAAATTGCTCTACTTTGAGTTATTCACCTTATCTTTTGCTTTTGAAGTACTTCTTCCTGCTTGTTTCTTTTGTTCTTTTTTGGTTGATCCCTTTTGTAACACTGCACTTCTCGTTTCTTCACTTATCTGAGAATCCATCTGGGATTAATTCTGCACTGGATAGTGTGGTTGTATCTGCCATCTCATTTGTCACGCTGCAGTAAAGCAGAGTACGTGTTGTGCTTTTTGTCTCAGTGAGCTTTACCACTTATTAATTGTCATACACTTTAATCATTTGCTCATGTAAATTCTTTTCAAATCTTTCATTAAAAAGGTTAATGGTAAGCAGCTGAATTTAAATGGCAAATGTAACCATGCAATTGTTTCCTGACAGAGCTCTCTAGACGAGAAGCAGTAACAATTTCAGTTTCCTGAGTGTGTTTGAGGACCATATTTTCTTTATCACATAAGAAAAGGCTCTGCTATGCCTGTCCAGGCAGGTCTGCTTTGTACATCTACCAACAGAGCTGTTTGGCCACGGGAAAAAAAAAGAGAAAAAGAGAGCTCTAAACAAAATAAAAATAGCAACAGTGGAAAACTGACCAAAAACCATTTTAATTCATTGAGCACCAAAGGAATGTTGAGTTTCTATAATGGTATTTCCCATTGGATCCAAATTGTCCCCTTTACAACATTGGTCGTAAATACTTTTTTCATTGCTTCAGTAATAAATATTATTGCACATCTGTACTAAATATGATCAGCCTTAGATCTTACTGATGCAATGCATGCTGGTGCATTTGCAGGAATGGACTGTGCACAAGTTGGGAGGGAAAAGAAAGCTTCTAATCTCCTCCATGTGTGGTAGACTTTAAATTATTTGTGAGGGTTTGAGAAAGTTGTGTTAGGCTAAATGGGAAGCCAGAGTCTTTTTATAGTTTTGTTTCTCTGCTTTCTTAGTTCTTCTTATTTCTGGTCTTGCAGGAGTGGTGTCCTGATTAAAACATTCTGCCTTCTGAAGCCTGTTGGACACATGTTAATTGTGTTTTTAAATAAAAAAAGTCAAATAAAACAGAATGAGAAAAGTCTGCTTGAAACTCTAAGTTTCTGATTTATGTTTGTATGTTTGGTGCAGTTTGCTTCTCTAAATATCAGTCATAAATGATTATGACTGATTGTTTCGTGGGTTTTTAAGCTGTGCATATTAAAAATACTTTTCTAATATAAAAATACAGAATTATGCACTCTTACTGAAATAGAAGCTGTAATTTAAGATGGCTTGATGTGGTAATGTGGATATTCTGTTTTTAGCTTGAAATTTTAAAAGAATCTATCTTAATAAAGAGCTGAGTTTTATTCATATGACTCAGTTTTTAACCCTGTTTCCTTGAACACTTAAAGATTACCATTACCTGCATGGTGATAACCCCTAAAACACTTCTGTAGCTGATGGATGACACGAAGTATGACCCTTGTTGGGTTGCCCTCTTTATTGGGTGCGATGTTTATCTGGCTGGTTGTAGCAGGTAAAGGAGCCCCAGCAGAGCCTGTGCTGATGGTGACACATCGAGTTGTCCTGCAGGTTACTCCTGGGATACCTCCAGGGACTCTTCCCAAGTGCTTGTCCTGGCTGGCAGTGGGCTGTCTAAGGGTGTGGGCTGTGGCCAAATAGGGGTGTGGAGGGGAGGAGTTCAGGTTGAGGTGAGCTGGCCCTCTCCCAGACTTCTTTCTGCTGTTTGTTTCATTTGGGGCAATATTTCACCAGCAAACCTGGTACTCCCCTACGTCTAATTAAGTTTCTTACCTGCTGGCTTTCCAGCTCTGTTACTCCTTCATGAATTCTGTTGTTGTTTTGTTTTTTTTTAAAGCAGCATGAGCTAACACCCTAGGGCTTTCCATAAGGACTACCAGCATTAACTTGATGTAAATATAAGAGAACCTGGTCCTCTCTGTCCAGAAATCCTTCCAAGTTATATCACTGCTAAAGTCTAACTGCCTCAGAGTCATGACACGTGCTTTTGTCAAAACAGTTTCTCAGCAATGGTTCTAAACTTTTGCTAGTGGGGTTGGGTAGCTCTTGGCACTGGAAATCGTCTTTCTTCTGTTGATGTGAAGTGCAGGTGGAGTAGATAACACCTTTCTACTGGTGCTGTAGATATACTCCAGCTAGCTGGCTTCACTTTCAAACTACTAGATGCTGGGTAGAAAAGCTATTTTTATCACCAAAATGGCTGTCAGGCCCAGTGCAGATACAGAAACTGGAAGAATTCTTTTCAAAAGCTGTAAGACGAACTATCTGAATTATTTGGACAATTAGCTTCATGTATCACTGCACAACAATCAGTAAGTCCAAACTAAGTTACTGGAGGCAAAACTATCAGCATATTCTGTTAAAACTTTCACCTGTTAAGACAGGTAATTTCTTTGCTAGATTTAATCTTCACTGTTTGATCTCATTTCTGATCATGCTGAAAAAGTTTATTAGAGAAGCAGAGCTAGGCAGAACATAATTATCTTGGTAACTGTTGTTTTGCAACTTATCACTTCTGTAATTGACACTAGATGTAGATTTCACCCACTCTTCAATACTTAGAAATGTAAAACTATCTGGTTTTAAATGTCAGTGAACTGTTCATCCAGTGTACTACAATCGTAAAGACAATACAGGCTTATTATCCTCTGAGCAATTTTATCTTGCCTTGCTGAAATAGCAGCAATAAAAGTTTAACTAGAATCTCTGCCTTGTAATTTGGTCAGTTGCCATGTTTGTATTCTGCAATTATATTTGATAATGTCCTATTCATCATTTCAGTCTTGTAACTAATCCTTGTGAGGAGACCTCTGAGTCAATCAAGGAGCCCTTTTGACTCGTGGGCTGGATGGGCAGCACTCCCTCCGAGCAGCAGGGAGCTGCCACAGTTACACCTTGCTGTGGTTTAGGTGGGACTGCAGGAAAGTCCATGAAAAGCATTTCTGGGAGGGCTTTTTTGGGTGCTGGAGTATTACTGGTGCTTTGGACATGTTATCTGGGCTGGTTATGGAGAGACTGTGGTGGTGCTGGAGAGTGTTCTGGAAGGCTCAGTATGGGTAGACTGGAGAGAGGTCTTTTTTAAAGTAGCATCAAGATAGCTCCTGAGAGAATATGAGCTTGTCTAAAAGGGCTGGAAGTGATAGGTGCTGATCTGGAACCAATGTTGTAAAACCTTACGTTATTTAAAACAAACACCAAACCCTCTAAAATATGCTGAAATATGTGAGTGTTAAATATGCTTTAAAAAAAAAATACTGAATGTAAAAAGAAAGGGGAGTCAGATTGGAAGGGAAGGAATTTGTAGAACTGCTGAGATAGATATATAAAGTAAAATATGTTCTAGAAAACAAGAGCAGGGTGTCCATCAGCAGGAACTGTTGCAAAAATACAGCTAAAATGAAAAGTAGGGAGAGAGTAAAGAAGATAATGAGGAATAAACAAGTAATTTATGTGTTGGTATCTGAACTTAAATGAGATTACATGTATTAGTTATAAAATCCTCTTTCATTGTTATAAGATTATGTCAGCAACAGACAAAATTGAGTGAAGGAACAGGGATAATGATTCACAGACTAAATATTCCTTCCTTTTGAATTTTTTTGATTGTGGACTTTTTGAATTATGATATTAAAAAATAAATAGGTATTCACTGGTAGAGAGTAATCAATAGAAAATATTGCTGACTACTATTGTTGAGAATTGATGTAGTCTGCCATGGTACTGAATGACTCATTAATAACTGACTGGGTCATGTGTTGTGAATGATAAATCTTTATAATTTCAAGTGTCTGAAAACTGCTTTTAAAACTTTTGAGAGTTCTTTCCCTCTATTTTTATGCAAATAAAGTAACAGTACTGTACTCTATCTAACGAAGAGCAAAGCAGGTCATGTCATGGTAGTAAGGAAATACCTCTGTGAAATAATTGTGTAACTGCTTCTTCAAGGGGGGAGGGGGGGAAATCTTGTTCATATTTACTCACCTGTTGTTTCCAAAGTGATTACTGGAATCACCATGTGCAGATAAGGAGTGTGAGAGAAAAACCTATTTGCCTTGACTGGTGCTATGTGTAGCAACAACCTTAGGGATGGATGTTCTGGGCAAGTTTTGACTTAGCAGTGGGAGACTAGTGAGACAGACAATCCAGGACAACAAAGAGGTAACCAATTAATTCTGTCGTTAGATGAATGCCATGTTCCTTCAGAACTGAGCAAATACAGTGACAATCTGTCATTTCTGATTATCGGCACTTTCAGTGCTTATGAAATGCTATCTGCCAGCTGTGGTGTCACATGATACCTTAAGACTTGTCACCAGCCTGGCAGAGCACTCTTACCACAGTTGCAAAGCTGCTGCTCTTTGCAGCTGGGCAGGAAGGCAACACTCATATACAGTCTTTGCTACAAGTTTTAGGTTTTGGCTTCTGAGTTGTTTCCCACTAAGAAGTGCAGGCTGTGGATCTAGAGGGTCTTGTAACAGTGACTTACAGGGGGATGGGTTTGTGGAAGAGGAACTGCAGCCCTGTTTTCCTGTCCTTTTGCTGTAAAGCCTCGGGATTTTCCCCCCATCCTCAGATTTGTGCAGAAATCCCTAATGCAGAAATGCAGAGAGAGGAAGTAGCACTAGAGAGCTATGGGTGTGAAGGTGGGCTGTGGCTCATCAGTGGAGATTTGACATGGTTAAAACCCCCTAGCTGGGTAAACTTCTCAGACTAGACCTATCCCATTTCCCTATTGTGTGAGATGCATGTCTTTGCAGTAAGGAGCTGCTCTTAGTCCCTGAATAGTTGCATTATAATTTGAGCTGAGCAAAATCTGAGGTACAGGACACTTGAGATAACTGCCATGGCAGTTTTGGAGAGAAAATACATTTATAGATGAAACAGTTCTTCAGTAAATGATTTAAGATGGCAGAGGTGGATAAAGTCTAACAAATGTGAAACCTTTAGCTAATATAGAGAAGAAATCGGACTTGAGTTGTGTAAACACAGGCATCTAATCCTACTGAGATGCTCTAGGATCTCTGGCATCCACTTACCAGCAGGGAATGGGCAGTGTCAGACCTCCTAGTCGTAGGAGAAGCCTTAAATATCCCAAGGGGCACTATGTGCTATAAAGTGTTTATGTGGCTGAGTCAAGACAGAATCTGTATGTCCATAATGCTGACTGTCTGCAGTGCACTTCATAATGTCCCATTCCGTGTCACTGTTCCTGTAAAGACGTGCAGACACATGAAAGTCAATGGGAAGACATGCCTGGAATCCATAATATGATGCTCTTACTAATTTACATTCCTTTCTGAAGAACCAATTGCACAATTTGGCTGCAGTGCCTGAGATCTTATTTCTGGTGTCATGAGAATTCCTAGTTCTTGGAATCTGCACACCTATGATGTATAACATCTAAAAGAGTGCTCAGCTACATGATTAGCTTCCTGAATACATAATTTGCTCCTCATGTGTTTCTTTATCTTTGTTTCTACATTGCTTCACCTGTTTCTTTTTAATCTAAAAAAAAAAAGTTAGAATCATTTGTGTATTTTAATCAGACCCTGAGATGGGTCTGCTATTTTAAATTTGAATTTTTAGAAGTTCAGTTTCCTAAAATGTTTTAGCTCTTGAAGTTTAATATTTTGATATCAAAGCATCTTAAGACTGTGCTGCTGATAATTATTAAATGGGTAATTCTGCTGAGAGAGGTTACCATATTACCACCTCTGTGAAGCTTTTTTGTAGGAGACTGTAGGTAAGCCTGTGTTAGGATGCAGTCTTTGCCAAGAAACAGCTCTGATCTGTAGCCATGGATTCCAGCTCACTGGAATGTGCAGCAAAATGTTCTTTTTGGAAGACTTTTTGCATTGCACTCTTCCCACTGTTTAGCGAACATTAGACCAAACGTCATTTTCTGAAGGGTCCTGTGATTGCAACAGTACTGTACATTTGGTAATACTTGGAAATGCTGCAGTCATTTCCCTTTCCTCTGAGGTTGCAAGGTCCCAAACATTCTCATCTGCCCTGTAATTGGTGATAAACATTTCTGCTCACAGTTTGTTTAAATCTCTTGTCTACAGTACCAAGTTCTGTACAATTGTTCGTTGCTACACTTAGAGTGACACTGCCTGCTGCTTGTTTTTTGGGACTTAAAAGTAGAAATATCTAGAGTTAAAATGGAAGTACAAAATTGATTGAGAGAACATGAGAGAAAAGCCTCCTCACGACTTATTCTCTGAAGTCTGTTGATTGTACAATGAAGAGACATTGTATGTTCTCACCACCCATCTGCGCTGAAAATATTATCTTGTGCTATTCTTACAGCTTTAGTTTGATTGACTCTGATTAGAAGCAGATTTTTACTTTGTTTCATAGGTCTGATCTGCAATCTGCATTTTTTTATTCTATGCTTATCAACTATATACCAAGACAGTGGATGTAAAACTCATGAAAACAACAGTATAATAATAAAGTATGAATTTCAAGGCTGTTATCAAGAATGGAGGCTAACACGGCTCATATTTACAAAGAAAAAATTATATAATTGTCAGCTCTTCTAAAAACAAACCAAAACCCAATAAACCCCCAGACCATCTGTTCAGTATGGTTGTTTTCTTGGGTGCCTCCATAGGTCAACAGTTTCCAGGGTTGAATGCATTTAATTGCGATAGTGGTTTTATTAATCTGCGTTTTCGTCTTGCCAAATTGAATGTTTGAAGAGTTGCCTACTTGATTTTTTTAATTTTGTTTTTATTGTTCTTAAATAAGGGAAGAGACAGAATCCTGCCAATTTAGCTATTTCTAAGTTTTTTATCTTTTTCAACAGTAGCTTTGAATGATTAATGTGAGCAAATGCCTTTTAGTTTTGTCTGCCAGTGGAAAAGTGTACCTGAGCTCGTTCAGGTGCTGTTAATGAAAGTGATAAAAGCAGTGATTTGTTATTGCTGCTGCCATTAGTTACTGTTTTATGAATCATATGATCTGAGGAAATACAGTGTTATTGCCTTGCATCTGGTAGCACAAAAGAACAATCAAGCAAGAGAAAGATCTGTAGCAGTTAACAATAAATCTATTTTGGGAAAAGGACTACCTCTTTTTCCAGCTGGGGTGGGGAGGGGGATGTGTGGAATGGACTTGGGGGACAGGAAACCAACCTCCCAAAATGAACCTTTTAGTTATTTCTAGAAGGAATGGGGAAGATAATACCTCATGAATTCTAGTATCAACAGAACAGTTGAATGGATCAGTAATAATATTCATCTATTGCCTGATTTCTCCTGTCTACTTAAAATCTGAAACACTTGCATACCAGAAGAACCTTTTCTAAATTTTCAACCATTTCTTTAACTTACCATTGAATTGTTTGCCATTAGTTTGAAGACTGTGTTTGAGTTTTTGGTAGAACTGTGATTGAAGAAATCGTGGATGAGAATCCCTTTCCATGTGCATGTAAATTATTCTCTGTGCTTCATCAAAGCAGGGCTGTGTTGGCTCTTGGATATTCCTCATGATCCCGTTCCTCGCAGGACTGTCAGTGTTAATCTGAAACAGAAAGCAACACCACTAAGGTATCTCTGAATATATACAAAGGAAGGGGAAGGATCATTGAATTCAGGGCATCTGTATTGAATGCCTTCTATTTATATTTTGTTATGTATTTTATAATCTAAAATCAGAACTGAAAGCAAACCTTTCATTTGCTAAGAGTTGTTTCTAGATCTAGGATTAGATTCTGTAGGAGGAAGCCTGACTTTTGATTTGTAATGAGTCCAAGTGTGTGAAGGTGCACATTACCAGTGAAAAACAATGTCTAAAATTGTTCTGATCTCTAGGATAGATAAAACTGAGCCTGTATACAAACCTTGTTAAGGAAAAGTTTTAATTTCTAGAATTTTTCTGCTGCAATCCATGGCTTGTAGCAGATAAATTGAAGCTCTGCAGGTGTGTAACAGCAGAAGGGTGTAGTGATCAGCAAATACACCAGGGAAAAGGAAATGTTTGATAATCCATCAGCTCATGATGAATTACATTGTTTATTTTCAGCTTCACTTTGTCTGTTAGTGTTGAGAGGAGATTTGGTTAGTGCTGATGTCTTTCATGGGTTGAGATCTTGCACTTCCAGAGGAGTCATTTGAGTGGCACCTTTTTATATGCTGCTGAAATCTGAATATAAACTGAATTTAAATCCTCATGAGCATCTTGTTTTTTTAGAGTGGTACCTAGTTCTTGTGTTAATAGTGAATATCAAGAATATATGAAATCAGTGTGTCCTGAAGACTTAAAAACCAGACACCAATAGAAAGATTCTATTACACACTAATTTAGAAAAAAAATGCACAGCTTATTTTTAAATGTCCTGATTTAAGCTCTGACTTTTCATTAATTAATTTGTGGTTGGCAAAACTGACATTTCTCTTTTGGAAATGCAAATGTCTTGCTGAGTTTCCTATAGCTGCTCATGCTAAAAATAAAATCAGAAAAAAAAAAAAGGGACAAGAATGCACTGTCTTGCCAATTGGCCTTTAAAACCAAAAGAGGGAACTTTAAAATTTTAAAGTTTTGGATTTGTGCAAGTGGTTTAATCATTTAAAGCAGCAACTGCTCTCAGCCAACATTTGGGAATCCAGCTGATTTGGGTTTGGCTTGTCCTTCAATGCTGGCAGGGAGGCTGCATTTTGAGTCTCTATAATAACTTTATTGTTACACATAAACCAAAAAATAATCTAGCATGATTCTCTGGTTATGTCAGCCTGCCAAAAGCAGTGGCAGTAAAAGCCAGTACTGGCTTATTTTTGCAAGGAGAGTAATAAGCAGGAATGGTTAAAGGTCATAGAGCATTACTGGCTGAGCAGGAATGACTTTTTTCTATAGCCACTTGTCAGGGGAGAAAAATCAGACATTTTATATACAAATCTGCTCTGTTTTCCCTAAACCTTGTGCTGCTGGAAGCAGGAATAAAAAAGGTTATCTGTCCTGGAATCTTTCTTTTAGCCCGTTTTACAAAGGGTAGAGTTTTTACTTTGTTCATGTATATTTACTCTTGCAAAGACCAGACTAATATATATATATATGCTGCAGTGCCATAATCCAAAATCTCTTGAAGTCATATCAATGGATCTGATGCTAAGGAGAACAGGACAGATCCAAGAACTCGTGCCTTTTGTATTCTTGGAGGATATAGGTGAAAGATTTACTATAGACAAGATGTAGAGTCAAGTATTAAAATTTGGGAAAGAGGTTTGGAGAGGATTAATAGTTTTCAATCCCTTTAATACAAGAGGTGCAAGGCATTTAATGTTGTTCTTTGTTGCATGACACATCAGGCCCTTCTGTAAGAGAAAATAAAGAGCTCATGATATTTTGTCACCTCTTTGGGAGCCTGGGGTTGAATATATCTCGTAAAAAGCTTCTTGGCCATGGAGATCCTTCTCCTCTGACATGTTCTTATAAGCTTCACAAGCAAGCCAGAATCCTGTATTTTCATCGCTGTGTTCTGTCTTCAAGTAGATCTTGCAGATCAGAGGCCTATCTGTAAATATTTTAGATGCCAAATTTATATAACCTGTATATATGCATTACCTTTAAAGTCCTTTGGAGGCAATAGGGATTTTTACAAGGCAGTGTAATTTTTGATTGTACACCTACAAATATTGTATTTATATAATATAATATATAAATGTTATTAGACTATGTCAAATGGGCAATTAATCACCGCATCTCACCCCCACACTTCAACCTTGCGTTTTCCTGCATGTGCCGTGCTCCCTTTAACTTCAGTGGCATTTCAGTATACAGGGGCAGAGCATGGAAAGCTTTCTTCATTCTGGACTCTGTGAAAAAAATATCCAAAGACTGACAAGTATTCCTAATTTCCAGTTCTAAGTTTTTACAGAAAATATCTAAGTATGAACAAATAACCACGATCTGAGTAAAAAAACAGGACCATTTTTTGTGCTGTAAGAATCTAGGGGGGAAAACACTTAGTAAAATAGAAGAAAATAACTTTTTCCTTGATGATATAAACATTTAAAATAATTCTTTGTTTGGCAAATAAGTGGTTCTGCACCTGAGGATGTCTTTGAAACACCTGGCGATGGAGTTTGACAGGAGCAATTAGTGGGACCTTGGCAAAGATTAAGTTCCTGAGGCTGCCTTTTGTTACCTCACCTCATTAGGCTTGCTTTGCAGACAATTAGGTGACAGAGTTGCTAAAATGCCTCTATCTAGGAGAATATTTATGAGGCTTCACTCGGTGGCTCAACACTGGAAATGGTGCTTGCAGTTGTGAGATGTGCTTTCAGAGTAAATCCAAGACAGGCAAACACTTTGCCCACTTTTCATAAAGAGCTGCAAATCCACTGGCTTTAGAGTCTGTCTTTTTATGTGAGCACACCTTTGCATTTCTTGATGTCATGAAGCTTTGAAATTAATTAAAACTCAACGAGTAGTGCCATCTAAGAACAATGAAGGAGGCATTTTAAGAAGGGCAGCGTTCTGAGTACTGCTGGAAGATACAAGTGTTTTATTTAAAGCAAGCTTTCCTACTTGTGCAGCACTCTGGGCTTTCATATTTCTGAAGAGATAGAACGCTGTCTATAATCTGGCAGTAGTGGTGATCACACGTGTGCCTGCTGCTTCTGCTGTGGTTGTGTCTCTTCAAACTGTTTTCTTTTGTGGAGTTTCTCCCTGTGCTTTCCCTGCAAACTGTAACATACCAATTTGTTTCCTGTTAAGGCTCTTACTGGCAAAATCTTTACAGTTAGAAGTTCTGTCTGTTAATCTGCTTGCTCTTCGTAGTTTGTCTGTAGTTTGAAAATAATGTCAGTCCTCAGGAATAATTTTTAGAAGTTTGTGCTGTGATGTAACATTTTCGTCAATATTTAAAAAAAAAAAAAAAAAGGGCAGTGATGTTCCAGACTGCTGGCCATATGAGAAATGTGGGAGAGCTCTGAGCCCTCTGTGAGGCAGAGGGAGGCTGGGGTGGGAAAGGTCAGAATTGCTACTGCAGCTACAGTTCTTCCCGTATCTGAATACGGGAATTAACTTCCATAGCATCACCCTGCACAGAGGTACTATTAGATACAGTGCCTTTGCCATACATGGGATTTCCCAAGTCAAATTTTCTTTCACTTTTCTGCTAATATAGGTTGCTATTCAGTGCTCTAAGTGGGGATATAGCAGATAAACCTGCCCTCATCATGCGTCTTTAGAAGAATTATGAGTGAATGCAGAAATGGCAAGTTTGGGAAAGCATTTACAGCATGCTACATTTATTTTTAGTGCAATGCATGCTAAGCATGTCACATACAGTTGTTTTTCATTAGTTGCATATAAGGCAGCATATATTATACAACATGAGTTGTTGATTTTTGCTTTGTGGGAACTTTTTTTCAGTAATCCATCTGGGATGCAAACACACAATTACTTACATTTCCTTGTTACCAGCTTTTCTAAAGACTGGGATCACTGTAGCACTTCCTCCAAAGACACACTTCAAAAAAAAAAGGAGAGCATTATTGCAGGATTAGCTGCAGTTCAAAGTATTAAAAATATACATTACGCTGTTGAAAGTCTGTCCCCTAATTTAAGTATGATCTGTGTGAAACTTACATTGTAAAAGGACTTTCTGTGTGTCCTAAATCTTGTGCTTATTATGGTGACACAAATATTTTTCTTGCTGCAACAGATATATTGCCATTTAAAGGTGTTCCCATATAATTCCTCTAGAAATGTCATTCACCTATTTAAATTGTGCTTAGGAGGAGCACAAGAAGTTACTAGCTTTCTAGACAGCAACTTCACTGGGACAGGAATCCCCACAGAGTTTGGAGAATACTGAAGTTTGTATTTAGTAGCAAAGTCTTCAAGGATACAAGAGCTTATTGTAATATTTAAAGGCCTTTAACATCTAAACTGACTTATCAGCTGAGAGATTAATATAAGCTCTAAACATAAGGTAAATAATGAAAGGCTGATGCAATCTTAGCTGCAGGGGTACTTTCCATCTCTCTCTAGTCTGTTTACAATGCAGAATGACACATTATTACTAATCTAGACAGATCTTGGAGGTGACCTAAAATCAGATTTTTACTTTTATGTTTGCTATTCTTAAGCAATAAGTCCATAAGCTTGTAGGAGTCTCCTGCCTGATTCTGGGAAAGAGCATGGAAGTAGTGAGGTGAGAGACTAAACAATTTAAGGAAAAACAAATGTTTGAGGGCAGTAGCTCCATTTGAGTGCACATAGCTCCATTTTCACCAACTGATTTTTAAGCATTGCAGTTTTAGGACATCAGTGCTGGTAACTTGGAAAAAATTCTTATGCTTATATTAGTAGAAGAAAGCACAAGGGATTATGTGCCAGCCAAACCTGGAGGAAGATCCATTCTCGTTGAGTATTTAGTTTTCATGTTAGCTATAATTCTGACAACAGCTTTTTTTTGACACAGCACTTCTTAAAAATCTAAATTAAAATTTGTTACAAGTGCTGCATAATGCTGTGTAGATTTCTGCTGCAGAACAGCCATTAGTAGCTTTGTACCTTTTTTAATTGGTGATGACCCATTTATTTTTAATTTGATATAATTATCTTTCTCGGAAAAAGTACATGCTGTGACTCACAGATTTTGTCAGGCTTTCCTCCTCAAAGAAATACACAATAAGAGAAATGTTACCACTGTTGAACTGTCGTGTCAATAACTCTCTAGCAACTCTGGCCAGTAAAATAGTTATTTTCTTTTTCATTCTCATGAACTATTATCCTTCTCTCTGCATAAACTCATGAAGTGTGTTGTTGTGGGGAGTGAGAATCCTTTAAATGATTTCTTTTTTTTCTCTTTAAGAGCTATTTCTGAGTCATATTCACTGTTACTGACGCAGATAATTTTTCACCTCTGTCAGCAATGGCACTTGTATATAGAATGAGTGACAATCAGGTCTGTCTCACTGAACATCTTCAGTAGAGCTGTCTTATTTCCATTTCTGATTATTTGTCTTTACCATTAATCTGTGAAGCAGAAAGAACACTGCCCCATGGGGCAGCTGACACAGAGGAAAAGCTTTTTACCTTTTTAGTTTCCTTTAAAAATTGGGAAAATGAGAAAGACAGCAAGGGAATATGAACATGAGTTATGGTCTGTATTAATGCAACTTTAATAGCTGTCGTGCTGATAGTAGGAGTCTTGCTGCACTGATCTGCAGCATGATTTAATTTCCTGAAGAATACATATTACACTGAAAAAAAATTTAGTAATCCACAAAAATAACTAAAGCTTTATAGCTGGAACTCCATAATTCAAGTTGTAGTGTCTTGTGGGAGCTATCATTCACTTATTGTACACCCTCCACTGTGAGTGGCTTCTCTCGACACTGTGGTCCAGAAGTCCTTGTCCAGGAGGCACTGGGTGGTCAGCTGGGGCAGTTGGGAAGATGTTGCACCCTTTTGCATGATCTTAAGCTTACAAAGAAAACTTCCACTGTGAATTTTGAGGGGTTTGTATCTCTTACTCGGCTGCACGTACTGCAGAACATAACTCTCCTCTTTACTTACTTAGAACTGATCCCATTTTCTTCTGCTCTGAATATCTTGCAAAGCCAACAGGCATTTGGACTCATTCTTCTAAACACGGAAAATATGTGAGTTTTGAATGGCTATGCTCAGTTGTGGCCTTCTTAAATAAAAACTTAAAATTCACTGTACATATAGCAGTGCAATCAGTTCTAACAGTGTTCTTATTTTGTGTATCTGATCTCTGTGTGTGAGTCATGTCTGAAGCATTTGACCAAAATATATTTTTGTAACATATGAGAACTTAAAAAAAATTAAAAATTAAAAATTATCTTTAAGCAGTCCAGTGAATATCTCTTAGGGAAGAATAGAAATGTTAATAATTCTCCCTTTTAGCTTCCTCAATTGTGAAAAGAGATTAGAAGGTTGAGTCTGACCCAAAGCAGAAGGAAACTAGGAGTCTTCTCCCTGAAAATTCAGGGTGACCTGGATGAGAGATCAGAGCTCAGTGTAAACTGGACAATGCTGATTAAGTTGTTAACTGTCAGAGATTAACACTGATATTTGTCCAGCATGTATCTCAAAGTCAATAAAACATTGTATAAAACTTGCTTTTGTATAGAGATGATATCCATAAGAAAGGGTGTAAGTTTTTGTTAGGAATGAGGCAGTTAAAAATATGTTTGTCTAGAAAAGACAAAATTTAAAAAATATCTTGTGTCATGGAGAATGTTTATTGCTTCTCCTTTGGTTTCCAAGCAATGCCAAATACTTCGGGAAGTTTTCACAGGACAGTGAGTAAGTTTGTATAGACCTGCCTGAAATCAAAACAATAGTTTTATTTATCTAAAGTCAGAGTTTCTTTCAGGTTTGGGTTTGACTGGCACATATTACTCCTAGAACCAATTTTTTTTCCTTCAAACTGAAACACACAATAAAACACAGGACAAGGCTGTATCTTCCAGCTTTCTGAACTTGTGAACTATGCACATTTGCCTTTCATCTTATTTTCCTTCTTTCCCTGACATCTGTATTGAATTTTACATTATTTGAGACTCTTACCCAGAACGTTTCCTACAGGATATTGAAACTTCATAATTCTGCCCAACTGCTGCACTGCCACTCCTGCTGCTCATGCTCCCTGCAGCCCTATAGGATTGCCAGTGGCCACTGCCCGTTGCCTGCTTTGGAATTCTCTGAACTATGTTCTCTGCTTTGTTTCTTTGTCACTTCCTATTTGTTTTGTGAGTATTTACTTATCTCACCCTCTGCCTAAAAACAGAGTGTCTTTTAAAACTACACAATATTCTATATTTAAGATGAAGTTACACATTTTAATTCTGGCATATGGTTATTACTTATCACCTTAGTTTAGACTATTTTACCCAATGCCATCTATTTTGGGTGTTTTCATGTGGCAATCCTTAGTCTTCTATTCACTGAAATATAAATGACATACAGCCTTTGTGGCTGTTTGGAAACCTGAAGGAACCCATGTAGGTTGCCCGCTATACAGAAATACTCAAGATATATTAGATTAAGCAATGTAATGTAATCTAGTTCAGCTACTTCCATCTAAATTCAAAGTGTCAGTCAGTAATTTTTTTCTTCAGGTGGTTTCTGCATGAAGTTACTTCTGTGTAAGGAAATGTTATTGTTCTGAGGAGCCATTTTAATTTGAGTGAGAGGCTCTATGCAAATATTATTCCCCAGGGTTGTTGAGTACACCCATTTGTCAAGCATACACATCCAGGGCTTTGTGGTTCTCTGCTCTTATGTTACTCATCTCCTAGTAGACCAAGGAACAGAGCATGCTGATTATATCTTCTCCAGAGCTCTTTGGAACACCTTTTTTCCACTGAAGCATAGTACATGTTTCACTAGTGAGATGCTGTGTGTTTCTGCTGACCATAGTGTTAACCCTAAAATAAGACAGGACTAGTATGAAAGCTACAACATCCCTTGAGCAGTTTGTTGGTTTTGGATCGTGTGATCTTCACAAGTGCTGCCTGTTACTTTACCTATATATTAATGTCTATTGTAAATGGTAAATCACATCTTAACTACTCAATACATCTTTGCAGAGTTCAGCTAGACTTGGAACTCTTTTCATCCAATCTGTATAAATGACGTGTAGAATCCTTTCTCTTTGCTCATTATGAGGCTTTATTGCAACAAGGCCATAAGTTCTTTTAACGTGTAGGACCTGTGCTTCCTGCAGGACCTGTAATCAAGCAAAGTCACGTGGCTGCAAGATTTTTGGTAAAGGAATTGCCTGACTGATAATATATGAATCCAAGTGCTGAAGTTATTCATGTCTGTAAAACATATAAGCAGTACTGATCTGGAAGTGACCGTTTAACTGTTAACATATTTTGTATTGGAGAAACATCAGGAAAACTGATTTAGTATATCAAAGAACAAGATCTGTTTACTTTTCAAATTACAACATGCATTTTGATTTTTTTCACCACCTTTATGCTGTGCCAATGAATCTGTAAACTACCTAACGCCACAGTTTTTAGTACACATCTAGCTTTCAGCTAGCCCTCAGAGAGAAACTGCTATATTAAAGTTTTAATTAATTGCCTCTAATGTTATTCAACTTACTTCGCACTGTTACACAAAATATTCACATATAAATAGGGATAAAGTTGTTTATACATCAGAAACATTTCAAACATGAATGCCTTTGCTATGATGACATACCTTTTTTTCTCTTGGCATGAAAAGTTATTTCCCTGCCTTTGCTATACTTTGCTGTTTTAATGTATCAGAGTATGAAATCTTATACTTGCACAAACTCTTCCTGTTTGCCTTGTTTAAAAAGCTTCATTTAGCAGTTCCATTTGTAAGGGTAGTTTTCCAAATTTCTTGACTTGTTCTTTTGTTTCATCATTTTCTCATAGTGTAGATAGTCTTAGTACCCTTTGGCTGTGCCTGTGCTGCTTGTGTTAGTGCCTGACTCCTTTTTTTATACATACATGGGCAAACAGTTGCTGTGGTTTCTACCAGAAAAAGCTCCTTTGATTAAGGAGCAGAAAACATTACTCACAAAACTTGGACAATACATGCAAGATTTCAATGAAGTAAAGCACAGTTTCATGTCATTACTGCTGATCAGTAGAGATGTCAAGGTAATTTCAGTGCAAACAGACTGTCAGTGGTGCATCAGAGTCCAAAGTTCTTTATATGAAATCTAAAGTCCATGTTGAAATGAGACAAAAGGCACAAGCATTGCATTGAAAACAAGTTTCATCTTCCTACAGGAGAGCATTATGAAGCACTTTGAGCTGCCATGAGTGAAGCTTTATTTTCTTCTCTGACCCATTAGTGTCAGGCCTTTATGTGCTTCTAACTGGTCAACCTGCTCTTGCACAGCATCTGAGGGATGTTAGACCAGAATTCTCTTTAAACTTGTATGAGATCCCCAGTCATTCTTCTCATAGCTGTTGCCCAGATTATGGCCTCCTTTTAAATTGGGACTTAGGTTATCTATATTTTGCTTATTCTTCTCTAGCCAGGTGTTTCAAGGCAGCTGTGCAGAGCAATAGCACTGAAGTTGCTGTTTGTGCCAGTGGTAGATTTGTTTCTAGTGATATTGGGGCTTTGAGAGTAAGTGCTACCTCAACTAATTGCTGCAAATTAGTCGTGGAAGGGGATATTTCTAGGCAGTTTTCTGTTCTTCCTGGGGTAGTTGTGACTTGTGATATCTGAGGATATGCCAGTGCCTATAAAGTGCAGACTGACACTGTTGTGAGGGCAAGGTTGGTCATCTCCCTGCTCCATCTGGCAGCCCAGTTGTGTGCAGTGATATTTCTTTCAATCTTGTCTCTCTGTTCTGACTCATTTCTTTTCTTTTTACAGAGCCTCCTAGGCAAAGCATGAGCTGTGTAGAATTGGAACTTCAGTTGAAGCTTGAGCCTACAATAATACAGTGCACTCCATTTATTTTATTGCAGCTCACCCTACTGGTATGCAGCCTTTGTGTGTGAGGATGTACACCAGTTTCCCCACAGTAAGGGTTCTGCTAGGGAGGAAATGTATGTGGTGTGCTCACCCACAGCAGAACCTTGTGTTTGAGCAGGGCAGCATCAGACACATGAGACTTGGCCTGTGCTATTGGCTCCTTGCTCTTTGGCAAGGACAAATATCCCCATGCGATCTATTTTCTCTGGGTTACTATTTCATTAAATCTTATTTTGTATTCTTCATAATTTTACACAGGATTTTGGAGTATTTTATTCTATTTCTGTATTGGGAATGAGAAGGGGCAAATATCTATGCAATGTGACTGAGCTGATTATTCAAATAACCACAATAGTGACATGTTTTGACTTTCTCACATACCTCCTCAAACATCATACTTCTAATGTCTCATATAGAGGCAGTTATATGCTAAAAGCATCTGAGGGCTGGAACATGACAAGCTAAAAATGGCTATAAACAATTTCATTTGTAGAACTACTTAAAGTTAAATAAGGAAAAAAGCAGCACGTTAATAACGGTGGCTCTGGAGAAGTTACAGAATAAAAATCCCAATTATGTTGATAGTCTCCAGTAGTGATTTGAACCAGTATTTAACTATTTGATTTACGTATGTTTTGTAAAAACCTTGTATGTATAGATAGGTACACGTGCAAGTTCTTTTGCAAAAGCCTAAATCTATCTTATTTTTGTAATAAATTTCATTGGCATGAAAGGATAGCGCATCTAAATTCTCAATATTAAAATTAATGATAATGAACTATTTAGGGCTGTTTTTTCTATCAAATGATGTTCAGGAGACCATATATGACCAGATATGACACATCTTTGTAGGTTTAAATTGTGCAGAGACTGAGGATCAGTAACTAATGACTTTATGTTCACATATTTTTCTTTTACATATTGCAGACATAAAGAAATAGTGTAATATTTCTTGAATTGAAATAAACTTGTTTTGGGGTTTTCTCTCTAAGTTTGTTTTTACTATTAAGTTGAAGAAAATACTTTTGCAAACCTCTCTTGACTTGTACAGTGGGAGGATATTTAGGTACAGGACTTGTTGCTTTTTTCATATCTGCAGTTTTGTTGTATTCTTGACCGTGCTCTAAAGCATCATTTGAAATGTAATGGTTATGCACAGGCACTTAGCATTGCCTGAGTCCCTTAGCATTGGGTGACTGACTTGCTGGAAAATGTGTCCTTGGATCAGTGTAGAGGAACTGTAAAACCAGAGAATCTGTTTGGGTGGGAAGCCCTCAGAAACCTGAGAGACCCTGAAGGGCTGTGGGTACATTCCTGGCTGCTATCTCTGTGCCTCCCAGCCACTACAAGGTTTCTTCTTGCTCTTGACAAAACTGCTGCCATTCAAACCTGTTCCTACTTCATTAAACTTGTTGCAAATATGATTTTACAATTTGTTTCTGACTCAGCTCTCTTCACTACCATCATTCATAGCTTGATACCCAGGATTTTACCTATATACTTCTGTTTTTAAAGCCCATAGGAGTAGAAATTTTAGTCATTAACCAGGTGTGCAGCTTCACTGAAATACTGTGATTTAACCAAAATCATACACTTCCTTTTATTGCATCTATATTCCACTAGATGTCATCTGGTACCACTCTGAAGAAAGAGGTTGAACTGTGGTGTTCATCAGCTCAAACTGGCCTCATGAAGGGTGGATGTGGGTGCAGGCTCTGTGGACACTCTGCAGTGCCATTGATGGATGGTCTCATTTAGCCTCAAAGACTCCTTGTGCAGACGGGTGAGACACTGAGATCAGCAGGAAACTGAGACATAGCTGGAACAGGCAGGTTGACGTGGCTTCTGAAAGGGCCTTGTTCCTTTGAATTTCTTGTGTTGCCATCTGTATGGGCACAGAACAGCTTTAGTGTCATGAGGGGATGTGCTACCTAGGAATTGATCATTGGCTGGACATCCTTTTCAGAAAAGAAAATGATGAGGAAAATTGAAAAGTACAAAAAATTGGAAGATGGCTATATCATACCAGAGCTGCTGAATTTGTCAATTGTCAGACCTGTTCTTTTCTAGGGATTCACTCTTAGTTGCCAGCTAGTTTAGAAAATGTATGCTGACCATTTTGATTGCAACAATTTTTGCTTTTAGTGAGGATAATGCCCCCGGATGAGTTCTTGCTCAGTCTTCTATTTCCTTTTCTGTTTTCTTGCATTCACGTACCTAGTATCACCTCTTAACTTTCATGCCTTCTCTTTGGGTTTTTTTTCCTCCTGCTGTTATATTAATTATTTCCCATTTGTGTTTCTATTTTAATGTTCCTCTGCTCAATAAACATCTCACCCACCTACATCTGTTACGCACTAATGCATGTGGAAGTGCTGTCTGTCTCATTCTCTGTGTTGTACCCATTCTTTCCATCTACCCACATGCTCCCTTGCCTGCACATTTCCACCCTTCCTTCTGCAGTGCACCCACACACTGGCACTCATGAATGCCAGGGACACTGCTTGTTGGGGCTTGCCTGGTGCTCAGGTCCTACAAGGGCATGTTAAATAGGGACACCCAGGATGGAGCCTAGAGGTCCAAGTCTAAGCACAGAAAAAGCAGTTAGACAGACAGTAAGATGCCTTTGTTAATCTTGAGGTGAGCACAATGTGGATACTCTGATCTAGCTGCTGCTCATCCTTACTGCTGTTTGAGTGGGTGTAATGCAGAAATAATGGATCAATGTTCTTGCTTCTCCCTTAGTACAGCCTTAGATGTTTCTAGCAGAGAGTCCTATTTCTCTAATTACATCTGACTTGGTGGCTTTGGCAGATTTTGTTGGGAGCTTTCTTGCTATACATATGAAAATAGCCTCAAGAAAAGTTAGGTTCAGTGTGCAACAAATGTCTGCTCACAGGGTAACAGGGAACAGTGTGCACAGGTTCAAGTCCTTACAATAAGTCACAACAATCAATAAGTTGTCTGCAAATATAGAGATGATGCAGCGGTTTGGTTCTAGGTAGAAGTAGCCAAGGCCTGCTAGTAGTTACTGACTGAAGAATTTCAATAGTTTCTGTATTCATGGCTTTAGGTTTTAACAATGAAGTTGGACAAATCCTAACATTGTGACTGGTTTCTGCAAGCTATTAACTATTGTTTGCTGAGTGAGAACAGATTCAAGTCTAGATAGCACTTTTGAAAGTCTCACCTCAGTTGTACTGTGTGACCTTTCTCTTCCTTTTTTCTTCCTAATACTGTGATGTCATTGTGTGAGCCTGATATCCTGCAGCCATTGCAGTAGGAAAAGACATCATGTCATTAGAAACTTGGACTGATTTTTAAATGAATTGTCAACCCACTCCTTCAATCAGGCTTCCTGGAGGAGCGTACTGTGGTCTGGGTATGATGCACTGCATACCCTGAACTCTGTCAGACTCTGCATTCCCACACAAAGCTCTGCAGTGAGCAAGGTTAATCACACCACCTGCAGGGGCACTCATTTTGAAGATCCTGGTTCTCCATCTTGACACTTTGTTTATGTCAAGTTATCAATTATGGTGTGGGCCAAGTTGGTCAGAACATTTGACTGTGTTAATCCAGGGCCTCTGTATCCTGTTGTTCCAGCTGAACTTTGGGCTCTGTTTGAACATCAAGAGTGTGTTCACTGTTTCCTCAGACTGGCATGAACAAGCACACTGCCTTACTCAAACTTGTGGCTGGTTGAATTCTGTTCAATATTGAGTCTCTTCTCTATATCTTAAGTTGGCTTCTTGACCTTCATGGTTGACAAACCATTTGCTACAGTAAATGTAGTACAGACTTTTTCCATAAGTAGTATGGAAATCATGGGTTCCTGAGTTATTACTCTTATGCAAAGAGTGTTTGTTTTATTTTTGAAGCTTGTTCTCTAATAGCAGAAGCCCTCCAACCACAGTAACTTGAAAAAAAACCCAAACCCCTTGTGACTCAAGTCAAGTTTGTAGGCAGCTGTGCTGTCACTTTAGTACTTTGGCTGCATAACAAACTTTGAAGAGAAGCATTGCTAATCTGCTCTGTTTCTCTCTGCACACAAGTCTAGAGTGGTCCTGAAAGATTTACATTCCTGCATTTCATGTTCTACTCAAGCTATTTCTAATTTTATTAGTGAAAGGGACCACATGAGAGCTGGTCTCCAAACTGGTTTAGATAAGTGCTTTAAGGCTGTGTGGTGCTTAGGCTGCTTGAGGAATTGAAGGGAAATGCTCAGTAGAATGTAAATGTTGATCATCTTTGGGGTCTTTCAAGAGAGTAACTTCTGGGGATGCTTTGAGAAATGAGGGGGAATGAGTTTATTTCCAAAGTAGGCACACTGTTTCATGATTGATGTAAATCCTCTTTTTGTGACTTAAAACCTTTGAGGCTGTATCTATCCAAGCAAAGAAGAAGAAGAGGAGGCTCAGGGGAGACCTCATCACTCTCTACAACTCCCTGAAAGGAGGTTGTAGCCAGGAGGGGCTTGGTCTCTTCTCCCAGGCAGCTCTCAGTAAGACAACAGGGCACAGTCTTAAGCTGTGCCAGGGGAGGTTCAGGTTAGATATTAGGAAGAAATTCTTTACAGAGAGGGTAATCAGGCACTGGAATGGGCTGCCCAGGGAGGTGGTGGATTCTCCATCCCTGGAGGTTTTTAAGATGAGACTGGATGTGGCATCAGTGCCATGGTCCAGTAACCACGGCGGTGTTGGATCAAGAGTTGGACTTGATGATCTCAGAGGTCCCTTCCAACCCAACTGATTCTGTGATTCTAAAGCCAGGGGATAACTTTAGCTCCCCTCTGACCTTGTTTCTGAGCATCCAAGAAAAATTTAAATCATCCCATGATTAATTAACCAAGAACTTCTTTTGCAATTTCTGCCTGTGTTTAATGACTAAAGATTTAATTTCAAGAAGCTTCATTTATAGACATTACACACTCTGATACAATCAACCTATGTCCCTGAATGGAAGATGAGAAAATCTAATTTTTCCACCTTCTGTCATCTATTTTTGCTTTTCAAACTCATTTCACTACTATAAAGGAGGTGACATCTGGAAAGCCTGCTGCTGCAGAGCGTGGGCAGGGAGAGGTGGCACGGAGGAGTCTAAGTGGTGAATCTGCACTGTGTATCACTATCTCAGCTTTAGTTTCCTTCCTGCTTCACTGTGCACAATGATAGAATGTCTCCACTAACAGGTTTCCATGGATGGCCTATCCAGTATATGGGAGAGATTGGTACTATGTTATAACATGGCTTATTTGGGAAAATATTAAAAACACCTGTTTCAGTGAATTAATTTTTTCCAAATTGGAGAGGTTGCAGTTGGTCTTCTAAATTCACATTCGGGGTCTGCTGGACCCTCGAGTCCTTCTGTAAAGAAAACTGCAGCAGAGAAAAGTTAATTCACTCCAAAAGTATACTCGAAGATGGTACAATAATTGATTTTTACACTGGAACACTGGCAAACACTGAAAATGTTTCCTTCAGGGCTAAGGCAGAACACATAAAGAAAAGTCTGAGTCACTACTGTCAAATCTTAAAGCTTCTCCATGTACTGCATCCTGTTTTCCTATACTCTTCTGTAGCTGATGGTCAGTCTGATTCAACTGCTTCTCTTAGAGACAGTGAATGGAACAGCAAATATCCATTCTTTTATTGTGTGCTTTTTCCAGAAAGGGAAAGCTAAATCTAGTTTAAAAAAAAAAAAAAAGAAAAAGGCACAACCCACAGCTGTGAAACCAATCTGTGATATTGGGGCTATTCATGTGCGTGAGTGGAGGGAGGAGATGAGTGCATGCACCTTGTAAATAAACCAAGGATCACAGAAAGTACAGAGTTCCTCTGATCTGTATGTTCCACTGTTTTTCTGAGTCCAAAGAACCTCTGTTTAGGCAGTATTTAAAAAAAAAAAAAAATTCACTGCAAAATAAACATTGTATACTGCATTTAAAAAAAACTAATAGACATACCTATCTCTGAACCATTCTAAAACATGTAAATATTCTTAACTGTCTTAAAGTAATGTAAAAATTCTTTCACTTGTACCGTCGGACTGCTACTTACAGCTTCTTTTATAAAGTATGGATGGCACTATAAATTGTCATAAAATATATCCAGATCTCTCGGACCTTGTTTAAACACTAGTTTTGTATAGCCCTGCTATAGCAACAGATGTATAATACTGGGTGTATGACAGCACCCCAGAGCCAGGTCTGAATTTCTGCTATACTGTTTATTGCTTTGTGAAACGTGGTCGTGTTGCCAGGGGATGCTGGAGTGGGCTGGAATATCTCTGGAATTAACAACCTGAGTGATTGACCTCTGCAGTTGATTTCGGGTTTATACTGCAAATAAGGTGAAAGACTAAAAAATATACCAAGGTTGGGGTTTATGGAGTGGAATCGTTTCTTTTTGATAAAGAAAAAACCTTTCAGTTCTCTCACTGTACCAAATCATGAAGTAGGGAGAGATGCATGTGGAAGAGAGGCAAAAGTCCCTTCTTCCCTTCTAAAATACTCTGGTCTGTACTAGCTGTATAATACAAGTCACTCTACAGTCTTCTCTGCCAGCAACAAGCCATTGAAAAATAAATGAGAACTTTAACTATCCATGCTATGAAATATGATTTTAGTCAGAAATTTCATAGAGGTGCTTGGCTAAATTGTAGCAAAATTGTAAAACTGCAGGGGAAGCAAACTGTGGGCATACTAATTTAAGGGATTTACAGTCAAAAGAACAATGTTACTTGAAGGCAGTGTCTGTTCAGAGAGTAGCTGATATTTCATAGTTCTCTTTTGTCTTCTCTGAGGTTGAAGTAATGCAAGAAGTGCCATTTGGTCCGTGTCTCTGTCAGAACAAACATCGTGATCCACCTTGTGTGGGAGGCATATTCATTGTTCCTGCTTCACAGAAATTAGATTTATTCGTAGTGATCCTGGGAAATTATTTCATGTAAGAGTGCCAGCTGGAGATTGCTTTACATTGTTTCAGGAGCTTTCAGGTTTTGCAGTCAGACTCCCTCAGGTATACACATTTAGCAATAATACTGCAAGACCAGGTTCTTTTCTTCTACATTTTTTGGCCCTGAAAGGAGGAAGATGTGATTTGCAGCGGCTTCCAGCTGCAACATTTGGCGATGGTGGAAGCTGGCAGCATTTGCTGTTTCGCTCTGTTCCTTGCAGCTGTTTTGCTTGTAACATAGATTTTTACTCTCCCTTGGAGGTCCCAAAGTCCCCAAAGGGTGGCAGCAAGAACACACGGTCTGTCCTCGCCATGAGGTGACGTCTCTGGGTTTATAGCTTCTCCATTTGGTGAGGAATAACGGAGTGGGCCTGACTAAGCTCATGTTATTTTGGAAAAATGGAAAATGTGAGAAAATCTTGTATTGCCACCCATGTGATACCAGTATCTCATGATGGTAACTCAATAAGACCAGGGCAGTCTTTGATTTATTTTTCATTGTAAACTCTAATGTCACAAGATCTCAAACACTTTAGTTTTGGTGGCACTTGTGTTCATAGTTACATAGTTCAAGCATAAGCACACAACTTTTCTTGTTTTACTTTAGTTCTCATCACTACCCACTGTGGTACAGGCTACTCAACATTTGCAGTGAAATCATGTGATCTTTGATGCTAGTACTGGTATTGTAAGGTACAGTCTGGATCTTGCCAAGGTGGTATCACAAGCAATAGGACTGCTGGTGAGCCTCACTGATTGCTGCCTCTCTGCATAAGCAACCATGGGTGATCTGTGTGCTCAACACATCATTAGTGTCAAAAGGGGATTGAACTGTGAGTTCAGTGGTTAAACAATTTCTGTATTTGAGCTTTGTTTGAAGTGCTGGTAGCTGGGGCAGTATGAAAAACAGGGAGGAAGTTCAGACCTGCTCCTCTTTTTTGTGTGTGTTTTGGGTTTTTTTGTTTATTTTTTGTTTGTTTGTTCTTTCTTGGGGGTTGTGAGGATGGATCTGTGTCGGTCAGGATCACCCACTCCAGAAAACTAAGGTTATGGTTGTATAAAATGGATAAAAAGAGACAAGTCCTGGTGGCAAAATTAATATTTGGATACCAGGATGAGTAGTGGCACAGTGGGATGGAAGGGGATCATGTTTCAATACTTCAGTAATTATGGTTGAAAGATCACTTTAAATAAGATACAAAATGACAATAAAACTTTATTTTTAAGTAGATTTCATTGAAGAGTTGCTTATTATTTTGCAATAAATTAAACAGCAAAGATGCTACATACCTGCCTGTTGAGTACAAACTTATTAAAAGTACAGCTTATATAATTCTTATATAATTTAAAACATATAAATTTTAACACGTGTCAATTTATAATATATTTACATAGCACAATAGCATCGTGGAGCTCACACTCACACTTATTAACACTTCACAGATTTTTATGAAAGCTATCAGTCTTGTCTGAACCTTTTCTTGTTATGCACAAAATTGTCAGTCATCCTCGTTTTTCTTCTGAACTTGATAATCTTTTCCCATTACTCAGCTTGATAGTCTTGCACTTCCTAATAATCAGCAGTTCTTTGGGATCTAAGATTTGTTTCAATGTTCATAGTGTAGTTCAAACAACAAATAGTATCCACATCCTGTCTTGACTCCATGGTGTATGGGAGGAGAGGATTTTCTCCCTGTGCTGCTCTCACCCTTGTGACAGCCTTGCCAGTTTTTATCCTGCATTGTCTTGGCTGTGGAGCTTTTTGCATCTCCCTCGTACTCTTCCTCCCAAGGCAGGGATTTTCCTTGCCAAGATCCAACCACCCTGAAGGATCTTGTCAGGACACTCTACATAGAGTTTACCTGGCTCTTCACTGCCTCAAACACTTTATTTTGAAGTGTTGGGTTGCAGCTGGTTTAAGAGGTTCAGGTAGGTTTTGGATTTTAAAAATCTGGGATATGAATCCCTTTCCATAAGGGTGTACACTGTTTTCTGGGCTTCATCAAAACTTGTGTGAGTTGGGTCTTGAGCCTTTTTGGCTGTTGCTTCTCTCATCTGATAGTCAATATTGATCTGGAAAGGAAAAAACAAATGCCATTGAAAACTTAAAAATGTACTCTCTTTCTATATCTAATGTTTTTAGCCTTAGAACTCACTGTGATGGTTCAATGTCAGAACTGCAAAGTGAGGGAATTTAGGTGCTTATATTCCAGTTAGGCACTGAAATTGCTGTTCATTATAGAAGTGCAGTTTCTTATGGAGTCAGAAGTAATACAGCTCAACAATGGGCTACTTGGAGGAACAGCCTCCAGTTAAAGAGAGAAATCTTGTGTTGATCATCTCCAGTTTGAAATATGACCAACACACAGAACTTTCAATTTTCTAGAAGGTCCACATATTTTAAAAGACGAGAAATTACCCATGGTGCTTCTGCTAGCAAACTCTAAGGATCTACAGACACCATCAGTAATTCAAACTGGGCTGACTCAGCAAGAAGCATCATGTGCTAAGCTGCTGAGGCCTTTGCTGAGCTCTGCTATTGGTGCTGCCAAGTACTGGTCTGTATCCTGTGACTCTGTTTGTGAGATCTGATAATCTTATGGCTGAAGACAGCAATGATGCAAGTATGGTCATGAAAACATATGTCTATCTCTTCCTCTTATGTAACTGAGTGAATGTGTGAGTACGTCAGTGAAGCTACACTTGTATTTTCTCACTGTCCAGAATCCTTGTACTGTAAGACTGCACTGACTGACTCTGTACATACCTGTTTAATAGCATCTGACTGAACAAACTCCTCATAAATCCTCTCTGCTTTGCCATGTAACTGATCAGACTTGGTTTTCTTGTAATCCTCACAAGCCAACCAGAACTCGATGTTTTCCTCGCTGAACTCTGACTTCAGGAACTCCCGAAAGACACCTTGACCACCTAAAGCCAAACACAAATATATCTTCACTTATTGCCCAGAAAGGATGAAGTAAATAGCAGGAGTTGTATTGAAATCCAATATAAAATCTTGCCAAAACACACTGTTCTTCCCTTCTTTACCATACTACAGATAGTCTAATATTAAGGCTGGTGGGAGTCTTCATAGTTATGTTCAGTGTTTTTAGATCTAGACCCTGAGTACTATATTATATCAGTGGGTTCTAGTCCTTCCTGAACAGACTGTCTTATGGTACAAGTGGAAAGAAAATTCCAAGTTACACTAATGTATTATCCAAGGATAGAAGACTGAACTAAAAGCACTGAAATGAGCTATTTGGGGGTTATTTGCTATACTGAAAATGGAAAGAAGAAAAAAATCAACTTGGAAACAAAGCTGTACTTGTGGCCATGGTGAGAGCTGTAAAAAACTGGAATGCAGCTGGCCATTCCCTGGCAGTGTTTATATAATGCTACAGCTTTGCCTATTTGGTGAGATTGAACAAAAGTTTGTCCTCAGAGTCATATTGAAGTAATAGACTTACTTTGGCTGGCTAAGAGCTTTTCCAAAGACTGTGACCACTGAGTAACTTCCTCTGTAGAAAGCCTAAGATGACAAGAGAAAGAAAAACTTTAAGCAAGAAGTCATGGGGGTTTTTTTGCACATCTGAAGGAGATAAATTTTATTATTATATTCTAGGAATATGTATACCAGGTATTTACTAAACTTATGGTTTTCTCATAATTTGAGACCCTGGAGACAGCCTATTTTGAGGAAAATAATCAGAGATGGAAAAATGTGCAACTATGATGTTGTCCTGAATTCAGTTCCCAGGAAGATAAGCTTCTACTGTAATTGCAATAAAGTAATTTTGTACCTGTACTTCTATTCCCAAAGTTCTGCAAGAATGGTAATACCTCCTGCTCTTCACTTGTGTGAAGCACTGTTTCTTGTAAATCTTTAGAGAATAGATACAAAATGGATTTGAGATGTCTTCTCCCTCACTATTTTATGCAAATACTACAAATCACTAAGAAAAAATCTCTAACTCCATGAATAGTTTCTATTTACTAATGTTCACCTCTCTTGCAGTTTGGAAATTCTAGGCATTATTATAATATTTGTTGCTCTAGGAGTTTAGAAATGAAGTAGTTTATTACACTGTAAACTAGCTGTAGTTATATTTTATAACTTGTTTTGTCTCAGTACTTACATGACATTTCTAGTGTTGGAAGTCTTGATCCCAGATTCAATATGTGGTACCATGCACTTCAAATAGTTTTTGAGATCTGCACCACTGAAACAATGAACAGACATTTTTGTAATCCATTAAAATTACAGTTGCATTTAAATTCCACTTAAATTTTCTTCAAACTTTTAAACAGAGACAGACAGGTCCATCCTATGACTGAAGTCTGGGAAGCTACGTACCCAAGTAATTTTTTTGAAAAGACTAAGAGGCCCCCCCTGTATCCAAATCTACTTCTGATTACTTAAAGCAATCAATTAATTGATATGCCTCAGCTCAAGCCTTTTTTAATGTTGCTGCAGTCCTGGGCTTTGAGCAGGCTTTTGCAGTCATCTAGCCTGAAACACAGTGCTAATTCTTAATCTACAAGATGAGCGGAGTGCTATTTTCACTTCTAATACATTAAAGTTTGTATGAGTTGTATATACTTACAAAGACTTTTGCTTCTTTTTATGGATTTTGCCTTCTGCAAGCTTGCAGTCTTCTCTTCCATTTAATTCAGTCATGTTGTGAGAAAAAAAAAATCCTGGCATTTTACTTAAGTTGAATGTGAAGCGACTTTTGCAATGATAATCCTCCGAGCACCAAATGTCAGCTCCCTGCCTCTGCTGCTGCCTTTTATTGACGCAGGCAGACCTTCTAGCTGGTGTGAACAGATCTGTTTATCATGTATCCTCACCACAAACTGGAAGTTCCCTTTTTTCAGTTCACAGTGACGTGAGTCTTTTGAGAAAGAAAACAGACAGCGGTGTCTTGTGGTTGAAGTTAAACCGGATGACACTGTGTGTGTGTTACCCAAAAAAAAAAAAGAATCCCCTCTAGAACTTTGAATCCTTGTCCCTTTCTGATTGGTACTTGCTTTTAACAAATGAGCTGCAAATACTGCAGTCTTTTTCTTCATAAAATTCACCTGTTACATGCCCATGACCTGAAATTTTCAATTAATTAGGTGGGTTTAGTGGAATACTAGAAAAAAGTACTTTAAGATACTCCAGTATTAAAATTCCATATGCAACAAGCTATATGCAAGTCACCAATTACGTTTCAAACTAGAACACTATATTGGACAGAGGCATCTGGTTTGTTTAGACATGTGTTGTGAAAATATTTAGAAGTGATTTTCATAGGAAAGGGTTTTGAAGCAGCAAGAACTTATTTAATTTGGTGTAATTTTACCAAGTCAGATTATTTGGAAGCACACTGCCATATTTCAGGAACACCTCCATAATTTTAAGTGACTTGGCACATATAAATATTAAGTTAAAGAGCTGCTGTTGTAACCACAGTGTGAATATTACAGCAGGTTTGAGGGAGGTGTGGGTTTTTTGTGCATACTTGAGTTCCATTGCAAAGAAGAAACCATGGATATAAAACAAGATGAAGAATTAATTGTAACTCTCTGTCTGGGATGATGATTTAGATGTTGAAGTACTTGATCTGGTCCCTGGGCATCCCAATTTCTGCTTGATTGCTTGTTGGTTTTTTTGTGTCGGTGTTCTGTTGTGGTTTTTTTCTGTGACATTTTGAATATTTTGTTGTACTAAATAACACGTACAACTTTGATTACTTATAAATAGCTCATGACTGATGCGAACAGGGCTGCATATGATCGTGGTAACTGCTCACACATCTACAACTTCCTAGCGAGGTGTGATGCAAAGGACTGGGAGACCACTCTGCAGGCTGTCTGCAGACAGCTGTGCACGCAAGGACACACCGTCTGCATCAGGGTGGTTTTAACCGCGGGAGGCTCCCGATCCTCAGTGTTTAGTGACACAAATGCGTCTGCATAGGTCGTACTGCAGGAAATATTTATCTCCGTGCTATCAGGTAAACACTGACCTTTGTGCAGCAGAGATATTTACCAACTGCTCTTAGGCCGCCCTGAATAAGGCTGAAAAGGAAGAAAGAGATGTTATCAGTACTGTGTGTGTTTTCGTACCCAGCGTGCTGGGCTTTGACATTCAGCCCCCCCAGCACCTCATTGTGTTTCCTCAGTTAGTAGCTGTTTTAAGTGAATTGCTGGGAGGGTTTTAGAGATGCTGCATCCAAACTCATCTCACAAAGGTGCAATAAAAGGGTAAAAGGCGACAGACAAAAGTCACCTGGAGGAGGGGAAAAACCTGAAATCACTATTTCCTTTCATATCTCCTGGTACTTTGTAGCCTGAGGCTAGAAGCAGGGCAATGTCTTGAACTTACAATTACAAGCTGGTATAAACAAGCCACCAGAGACGTTCTGTGAGTTTAAGAGGGACTAGATAGAGTAGATTCCTTGAAGAATAGGATGGTTTGTTTGTTTATACCTGCTCTCAATGCAAGACTGTTGACAGTTCGTTTGCAAGACAAGGCATGTCTGTTCTCCATTTAAAATGAAATTACTATCTTTAGTTTTGGGATTTGTTAAATATATCAATGCATATAACAGGTGTTGCATCAGACCTTCCTCTAGAAAGGGATTATCATGTGGTCTTTGTACTTCACGTTCTTGCAATAAATATTCTCTTGAGTAAAGAAAGAATAATATTCTTGTAATTTACATCAAGATAATGCTGCTGTCACACAATATTTGAATTGCTTTCCAGATACTTTATTTTTTATAGAGGAGATCAGATGTATTAATATTACATAACAGCGTCACTTATACCACTGGACTCTAGGAGAAGTGATAACCTTTATCTTTAGGATCCTGGTGCTAATAAAGACAGTCAAAAGTGAAGTAGGAATAGGTGGGGTACTATGCTGTGAAGGAAGAAAAAGTACTTGTTAACAAGCAGACCACCTGCCATCAGCTGATGTTCTTATGTTCTGTTGTTCTCACATCCTCAATTAGCAATGCTCTTAATACATGGGAGAGTCCTCTCCCATCTTCCAAATCAGTAAACCCCATTCCCTGCACTGCTACTGCTGCTCTTTATTCCTGTGCAAAGAAAATCAGAGCTGCCTCTCTGGTTCACTCTATGCCAGGTCTATTTGTCTACTTGTGTAAAGATTCATGTAAGACTGGGAAATGCAGAGAGAAGATGGGAGTTACGAGTATCTGATTTGGAGAAGGGATGAACAACATGTGCCTAGGAAAGAAGTTTGGCTCATAAACTTCTTAGCTTAGGCCACAAGAAGTATAAAGGCAATGTAAAACAACAATATTCTCGTATCTTACTGTAAGCAGCGCTCAAACTCTGCAAAATCAAAGCTTATTGCATTTAGTAGCAGACATCTCAACGTGGAAGTGTGATTATTATTCACTTTTTTTCCTCCACTGTGGATAAATACTTTCTTCCTCTGAGCAACTCTGATATTCAAGACATCCTTTTTTTTTCCTCAATGGCATGTTTCACAGACTTTGATTCACTCTATGCAAGCCCACTTGTCTTTAAAACATTACTTGTTGAGCTCAGTGTAAGTTTCCCAATTTCAAAAATGGGAAAAATTGTCTACAAGACTTAGGTAAATATACAATTACAGTGAAAAGGCAAAGAGCAACTGCAAGATTCATAGGGCTGACACTAACTTTTCTCATTACTTGGGTAACCTTAGGCTTCCACAGAAAGTCTGCAGACCACAGAAAACCAGGAAAACCCCTGCATGGAATGTCCAAAGTTAAAAGTGCTTTGCTAACTATGTGTTTGGTTATTGTAGGGGATTCTGCTTTGCAGAGTTGGACTAGATCCCATGGATGGACTAGAGGTTGATTACCTACAGCTTGCACCATTCTATTGTTCTGAATACTCTGACTTGACATTTGCAGTGTCAAAAGGGCTACTGATTTTTAACTTGACTTAGAAAATATAATACTTTCAAACCATATGCATACATCCATATTCAGGGGCACTATCCTTGTTTCCTGTAGACAGAAGTGTAGTCCAGGTTCTGGTGGGGTTTAACGTGATTCCGTGAGGTATCACAGTTATGTCCAGAGCCTGTGGAAAGCTTTTGCATAACTTCTGTCCTCCTAATTTCCTGGGTTTCTCTCAGTTTCCTCAGGAGATGGTTGGTAATAGACCTGTCTTTTTCATCTCCCACTGTCTTAATCTACCCATATAACACTTTCCTCCATTTCATGCAGAGCATGATGGCTAATTGCTGCTTGAAATACTTCCTTGCTTAATAATCAGTCTTCTTCTGTGTTATTACAGGAAATTGCAAAAAGGATATTTTAAGCCTTACAAGTGTAGGGCTTATTAGAATAATCCCATCATTTGATACAGAATTCTTTTTGTCCTAGGGTTTGACCCCATTGCCTCCTTTAACTCTGTCCAATAAAAGGACAGAGGAGCACTTTTTGCAGCAACAGTAGCACAGGTGGCCTTCATCAGCTGACTTCTGCTGATTTCCAGATCTCTTGTAGGTTTGTGATAAATAATTCATCCAACTTAATGTGCACAGAAAACACTTGCAAATATTTGCTAATATCCAACCTATTTCCATGCATTGTTTTCTGTTGTTTTTGGTGACCGGTTGGTAGAGTGTAAGAGAGAAAATATGAGAATTTCTGAGGTTACTGGACAAGTTTGGTTAAAGCAAAGAGGATAAAACGTTCTGTGAACTCTTAAGTCCCATTTGCTGGTGTAAATGACTTCAAGCTTCTCCTTCTGACTTCTGCTTTTATGTTTCTTTTTGGTCACTCTTGACAATTTTTAGCTTCACTGCACTCTTGCTGTTTATCACAGAGTTCTCTGGAGTTAAGCCTGGCCACATCTGCTGAGGTTGAGTGCCCAGCCAGACAGTGCTGCCCCACTGCAGAATATCCACCTGCCCGTCACATAGCTGAGTACCAACCATGAAAACAAGTGATTTCTTTGAAATGCTGCTGTCTTTTATGTGACCTAAAGAAGTCAACTGCTGATAAACCATCTCTCTACCAAAAAAGAAAAAAAAAAAAAGGCACTTAAAGGAAATAGAAACTAGTTTTTATGTGAGAGGAAACAGTGATCATTAAAAAAAAAAAGGGTGGGTGCTTTTGAGGTGCAGGGATGATATGTTGGAACATTAGGATTTTCTCTAATAGCATGTAGTCAGTCCATAACAGTCGTGGTATCCATTATGATTTATTTTTATATCTAATTTCTGCTACAAGCAAAAGTTTGCTCGAATGAAATACTGAAGCCATTAAGATAAAAATCTTGCTACTGGTTTTAGTGGTCTCATTTTTGGTGTTGGAATGATTTGACTGAGAATTGGTTTCTTTGAGGACTATTGCTTTTGTTTGAGAGTTCAAATGTTCCCAATGTTAGCTGTTGTTCCTAATTAATTCAATGATAGTTTTAATTTTGGAACCATTGAGGCCTAACTAGGATTGAATAGCATTGTACTTCTCAAAATACAAGAGGACTTCTATATTTGAAAAACAAGTGTAGCCTGATGCCAACCTAGCTCAAGGAATGCCACAAACTAAACCTTGGGCAATGATCTACCACTTGAGGAAAGTCTTGTGGTGTTTGTTGTGTGGGAGACCTGACTCTGGAGGACAAGTAACCAGAGCTTTCCTGCAATCTGTTTTAGCTCTTTCACTTCCTCAACATAAAATAACTTGACAGAAACATTCCTGCAAACTACCAGTTCTACCCAAAATTGCCCTGTCTGTCTCTGAAGTATCTGCAGGATACTTTTAGGGGATTTTTTTTTTTTTCTTTTAGGGGTTCCCCTAGCTTCTGAGGGAACCTTGTGGAGTTTTGGGGGGTTTTTTTGGACCATGGCAGCGAAGGAGAGACCTGTCAGGAGCTCTTGAAATCACTGTGGAGAGCACTCAAGTGATGTTTTCCCTGGTTTTATGAATTGTATGGAGATTAAAATACAGTCCAGTCTCTACATCCATTCTGGTATGCCTACTGGCTCTGTAAAGAGATGGCAACAGGTCTTTCCTTTATCTGTCTAAACCTCTAAATGCTTCCATGGGCACTGTGCTTCCACCTTTTGTGTCTTCAGTCATATCACTCACCTCTCTGGCTGTTGTAAGTGACCATTAGCTACTGTAAGCCTTCGAATTTAAAACATTGTGGAGTATAAGTTGTTATTATGGTTACTGTTTTCTCTATGGCATCTTTTCAAACTTTCATGACTCAGGTTTACAGAAAAATATTTAACAATATTTTATTATAAGTGTTTTTAGCATTAACAGTGGTGTGATTATAGGATAGAGTCAGTGCAAGGCATTAGATGTATATTTTTCTCATGATGCTGAAGCACATTTCACTGATATGCATATCCAGTAACTCTCCATTTTTTTTGGTGACCATTTCTTAATTACAGTGTAATAAGCTTGTACAGTTTATCAGAAATCAGATCCTTTTCTCTCTGAGGCTTTGCATCTGAAATAAATTAACTGTTTGATTTCTGTGAAATCAAAGGACTTCTGGTTCTCAACCAGACTGAGTGACACATGGATTGACAAAAAAAAAGGGGGAGGGGGAGAAAAAACTGCAGTACAGTGACTTTTGGGTGCTGATGCTGATGGTGATGCTTCCTGTATCTGCTGTTTGGTACCGCAGGAAGTGTTCATCATGCACCATCTGGGAAACGCACACATTTCTGATTATCTCCTCACATTTTTATGCAGTCACACACTGCACTGACCCAGCGTGCTGTTTCTCATGTTTTATTAAGCAAAATAGAGTGAGAACGGGGCCTGAGGCACTGGGGTGTGAAGCAGAGTTCGCTGAGTTGTCACTGTCAGCGTGGAAATGTGGCGTGAGCAGAGTGCAGCTGTAGCTTTTGAGCTTGACAGGCTTCAGTTTCACCTGAATTTTAACAGTGAAAGATTAGGTGCTTTTTCTCTCTTACTGTTTTAATAGAAGGTAAAATTCTGTATCCTTCAGTATTAAAGTAACAAAAGGTTTGATTCAACGCAGCAAGCTAAAACTCATGGTTTTCATTTTTAAAATGTTTTTAAAAACTTTTAAACAGGAAAAGTATTACTGAAGCTTTAAGTGGGATTATGTTCATAAAGACTTCTCTGTAGGATTACAAATAGTTTTAAGTGTCTATTTCATGCTTGGTGTTATAAATTTTCTTACTGAATCATCACATCAATGTTGGCCCAAATATGGCTCTTGCTTTGACAAAAAAAAAAACCAAACAAACAAACAAAAAAAACCAAAAAACCCAAAAAAACCCCAAAAAATCCTCACAGAGATAGGTTTAGGTTCATCCAAAGATTGCCTTATTACTAGAGACCACTCCAGACAAAAGGAGGATCTGTCCTGACACTCAGAAAAACAACCAGATGTATCAGGAGACTATCTTGGCTGAGCAGGGAATTCACGATGGAGCTCAGATTTAAAAAAAACAGCGTACAGGGAGCTGAAGAATGGACATGTTAAAAAGAAGGAATTTAGAAACGTTGTCCAGGGGTGTAGAGATGTTGTTGGAGGGCTTATCAAGGAGGTGAAACCAGGCTCTCACAATGCTGTGTGGTAGGAGGATGAGACGCAATGGGTGCAGATTTGCACAAGAACAGTTTTTGGTTATACAGAAAACCTTCTTCCACCTTAAGGGCAGCAGAGCAGGCTGCCTGCAGATCTGGGTCATCTCCATCCTTGAAGATTTTCCACAGCAGACTGGATAAATCTCTAAGCAACAGGGTGTTGGAGTAGAAATCTGCTCAGTTCCTTCCCAACCTGATTTATTCTGAGATTCTATGTATAACTAACGAATAATGTCCTGACTATAGAAATGTAATTCAGTTAGGAGAGTCCTACTTAAGAAAGAATGGTGATTGTAGAAATTATTACATGTTTCCAACTTGACTTTTTTAATAAGAACTACATACTGGAAGTGCATAATTCAAATTACCATTTCTTCCATCTCCCTCTGAAAATCCTTGCCTAGTATATAGGAGAAGTAGCAGAAAGTTACTTCAAGAAATGGGAAAATTGGAGGTAGCAATGTAGTCTCGATTTAAAAGCAACATGTTTTCTGTGATGTTCTCTTAGAACCAGCTCTTCTTGTGATGAACCAGGAAAGGAAGAGAGTTTAGTTGTATTTCCTGTCACTTACTTTGAATCTCACCTGCTGTCTACTTTGACTTCTCAGGAATCAGAATGTTTGCAACAGAAAGACTTGAATTTGCTCTCATTTATTGTATTTGCTGTTTTATGCTATACCACAGGGACCAACCCCATCGTCCCTCCATCCCTCCCTTCCATATGACTTCCACCTGACATATCCTGAAACACTGGGACATCTTGCCCAGAGAGGTGGTGGATACCTAGGACCGTTCAGGGTCAAGCCAGACAGGGCTCTGAGCAGCCTGATCTGATTGAAGGTGTCCCTGCTTATTACAGGGAGTGGGACTGGATGACCTTTAAAGGTTTCTTCCAACCCAAACCATTTTAGGATTCCATTAAATGCCTGTACTAGACTGGCTGCTACTTTTGAACTGCTGGCACCTCTGTGCATTTGAGGAAATTCAGCTACCAGCAGTTAGCATATAATTCCTGAGAAGAATGTGAGCAAACACATTATTACAATGCAAGTCTACTGTAGTTCTTAGAAAACTGAACTGCTCTTTGATCATATAATATTTAGTTAAAGATAGTTATTTGTAAGAAACAAGTGGGTTTATGTTTGACAAGACAAATATTCCTGAATGTACTCACCTATGTTACTGGTGCCTGTGCTTGGCACCTGTTTTCAAACATGCATCACCCAGGATGCCAGTCTGAAAGTTTAACAAAGCCTTTGGTGCATGGGTTTGATTAAGAACAGCCTAATCCTTCACATACCTTCTCCTTGCAGAGTTGAGAACAGAGTTTATGTATATGCCTAGGGTTTTACTAAAATAAATGTGTGCTTCTTTGGATCCCTGCAATTCTCTCTCATCCCTAACATGTGTGGGAAATGACTCTTTAATTCACATCTAAATTACAGGACATGGGCCGTAGATGGGCCCTTGTCATTCAGAACCACTGCTCAGTTCCTCGTTAATTATCTACCTGGAAGCCTACAGACAAGAGTACTGATTAGAATCTTTATTCAAAAGAGGATTTGTCATATCCTCAGAATGGATTTTCCTAATACGTGTCATTCTCAAAACGCAAAGTGACTACCATGTCACACCAGTTCCTCACCCGTGGTGAAAACTAATTATTTCAGCCTTGTTTCTGTGACCTCCACAGACCATTAAAACTGCTCTTCCTGCAGCGGGGGCTACGTGTTGCCAGGTCTGAATTCCCCATTGCCTGTGTGCTGTACATGTCAGTACTGTAAACCAGGTGAGTTCTGACACATGGGGCCACTTCCCTTTGATTTTGAAATGAATTTGAACACACGAAAATTCAGTGTGCAAACCAAGATAACCAAATCTGGAGGGAAGGTTTCATATGAGCAGCAGGAAACGGAACCCGCTGAGTTTCACGACAATAATAGTTTTGCTCTTAACTGCTGAGCTTTTTTGTGCTGCTCTGAGTTACTCTGAAAGAGTCATCAAAACTTGATATAAAAGTTCTTCTAACCTCAGCCTGAGACATGGGGCCTAGAAACCACAGGACAACAATCCTTTATAAAGATAGCTGTTCTATTGGTTGGCACTGCCTAGGCAAGTGCTAAAAGGAAGCAAAAGAGACTTTTAAATATATTTTTCTTTCTTAAGAGTGTGAGATACTTGTAAAAACATGTGGGTATATATGTGTATATATAACTTTACATTATCTCTAATATCCAATGCTTTCTGCATTTGTTTTTCTGGAAACTGCAGAATAGCTCTCCCCCAGCTTTTTACTCTTAATGAAAAAATCAAGTCAGGTAATGATGCAGTTTGAATGAAAATCAGCAGAGCTGGAGTGATCTCTGCCAAACTTCACCCTTAATTGTAATGGTAAGAGACACTTCCCTCAGCTTGGAAGCTCGTTCTTTCTTTTTAGCTCTCACTTCCTCATTGCTGTTATTCAGAAGGATGAAACTCAAATTTTCTGTGAGGTTTTTTGCTCACTTAAAACTGTAGAGAAGTCCCAGACCTTTTTAAAGTAAAGGTTGGGATCTGTAACCAGAATGAGTAAAGGCAACAACTTAGGAAACAAGAAAGCTAACTTCTGAGCTGAATAATAAGTAGGACTTCACTTGCACCAGGACTCAGACACATAGTGAAAGATTAATTATAAAATTTCTCCTACCAATGGGAGAAATTCCTAGCAGTAGGAAATGGCAGGACATTACCTGCTTTATGGTTCTTCTCCTCTAGTGAATTGGCATGTCATGCCACTTATTTTTCATGTAGTAATTGGTTATGAATAACTGGATTATCTCCCATGGGAAGACTTTTCCCGTGGTCCTGACTTCGTTTGGTTATATTTTGCTTAGGATCTTGCATGTGGCAGCTTCCCCCTCTCATAAACAAATATTACTGATTGGAAAATGACAACATCAGGAAGTTGTATTACTGCTGGGGAGGGGGAAAATGTGTAAAGTGACATTCTGCATGACATGGCCATTCTAACTTTGACCATCAAGGATGGTATAAGTAGAATCTACTAAACACAAAGCTACAGGGAACCTTGATGAATATTTAATAGATCCGTTCTGTATTCTCATGGTTCATGCAAATAACCCTCTAAAGTCAGGTCACAATAAAAGAGAGACCTAACAACATTAATTTGCGTCATTTGAAGCTCAGAACACTGTTTGCATATTGTTCTCTTTTTTTAACTCGTTTCGTCTGCTGTTGTAGCAAGATTTGTATTTTACAAGCCAACCTCTTTCTGATTCCTCTTACGTTCATTGAATAACCAGCACCACTTTCACTTGTCATCTGGTTTAATCTCACTGTGGGTTGCTATGGAACGTTCCAAATATTAGGGAGCTGTGGTGTTACAGAGCCCGAGGCTCCATGTGGTTTCCAGTCACAGAGCAAAACAATTGGAAAAATACGATCTTTGAACCTGAGAAACTAACACAGACCTCAAAACATTGCAGCACATGGAATATACATTTTGTGACACTCATGGTTTATGATTGAATGAGGTTTCTGTTTACCTGATCTATCAGTTGATAGGCTCATGTGAAGAACAGACTATTCTGCTATTTCTGCAAATGTAATTTCTGTGAATTTTACTTTCTTGCTCTCATTGGCTCATACTAATACCTGTTTCCTTTTTGCCCAACTTGTGTTATACCTCGTATTCATAAAAGAAGGAAGAACACTTACAACTTCAGTGAATCTCTTCAGAGATTTTCTTGTCCAATTTTTCAATACTTGCAATATGCTACTTGCATTTTCAAGAAACGAAGGGAGGGCTAATGTCAAGACAAAGAAGCAAATAATATAATTGCCTAAAAAGTATATTTTTATGTATCACACTGGACCTGTAGTTTATCTGGATTCTTTTCCCCTTATGTTCATCAGCTTTTGCTTTTCATTCCCTTCTTTCTACGAAGCATCTCTGTCAGTGCTAGAGACCATTCAACCCCTCTATCTGGCAGTGGTGCATGTGGATGTCGAGAAGATTGCAGGGTGCAGAAGGGCTGTGGGTGAGGTAACACTGAGAGGAAACTGAAACAAAGGAACTGGTAAGATGGAAATAATAAAGGAATAAAAGAGTGAGAGGGCACTTTTCCCATAGAACCTGCCACTGTGCTGTGGAATGAGCCCCAACCCTGTACTTTTTTCAAGGCAATAGACTTCAGTGAGATGAGGAAGAAGCTGTTATATTCATTTTCTCCCTAAACTTGATAGCAGAGTTTAGCTTGAAACTTCATGTTCGCAAAGCTTTCCATGAAAATAACAATGAAAGCTCAGTACTGTCCCAAATACAAAATTTGCCAAGGATATGTGAAGTGAGGTTTCAGAAAAAAAAGATTCAGTTTTAATCTTCCCAGTCTTTTGAGGATGGTAGTTAGATCTCTTGTTAGCGTACACTGGCTCCAGGAGCGATACAGAAAACCCAGCCTGCATAAATCTGTTTGTTCTACAATTCAAACCAAAGCTTTAAGGCTTTCCTCTTGTGCATGGTCTCAGAAACAACTGGAGCACCTGTGGCCACCAGTGCATCTGCAGTTGCTATCCCCGGGGGCTGGCAAAGGGAAACCACTTCAGAATGAGTGGTTTTCCGCTGTCTGTGCAGTGTTTGTCACTGTTACAATGGCCAACCAGATGTGGGAGGGAGGGCACACCCGAGGTTTAGAACAAACCCAATGCCATGATTCTTTGGAATAAACTTGACAGTCTGTCACACACGCAAAGCACCTGCGTAGCAGTATGACATTCCTCTTCTCTTCTTCCTTCTGTGTAAATGAGTCTGACTGCCTTTGGTGGGATCCCTGCTGAGAACTAGCTTATTGCAGAATATTTTTGTTGCAGAGGCAGATGAGGAAGTTTTATGCAGCATCAGCAGAACTGTAGGATGCTCTATAATTACAATTAAGTGATTGTTGTGAGCTCACCCTGACAGTGGAAAACACTCATCTTATTTCAAAAGCAGATAAAAGGAAGTCACTGGGACATGGGCTCTAAGAAATCTATGAAACTGCTAGAGTAGCACTGGGAAGTTTATTCATCATTCCTAGGAGACAAAATTGGAGTTCTTTGGTGTGTTTAATTACAAAATTCTAATTAAAAAAAAATGAATTGCACTGAATTGTACCTATATTAATGAGAAAACTCTCTCAATATAATTTGAGATAAATTTTCTGTTTCATTACTAAAAATCCAACTCAATCAATGGCCTTGTAATTCCCTAGTCACTGTTGAGCCTGGCTGATGGAGATTGATTTTCTGTTAAACAAGATAATTTTTGAGTAAAGACCACGTATGCATTCTTATTTTACCGTGTTACCCATTTGTCAAGGGTAGGCCACGTAGACAACTCACAAGGAACACCAAATAATACCATGTTTGTCCTTGAGTAGAAGGGGATAGTATTTGGAAGCTACATTGCAGAGGAAAGGCCAAAAGGCACACTCTGTGACCTGCTACATAAATGAGCTTTTATGCTTTATGGACAAGTTCACTGAGTACTTGTAGGCAGTAAAGAATTTCAGAAGCCAGTGTGAGTGCAGAGATGATGCACTATTTTTTTTAAACTCCTTGCTACACTGATACTGTCACATTGTTCTAGCTCAAAGCATGAGCACAAGGAAGTTGCAGCATCTGCCAGAGGAGATGCAAATTTGTTCAGTTTGGCTCCATTGTCATAAAACCTGGGACAGTCTTTGATCCAGTACTAACAGGCATGATGGTAGCTATTGCTGTTTGCACACTTACTTTACTTAGGTAAAGGTGGGTGTACAAACCTCTTGTGATTTCCTTCTCCATTCCATGGTGCTGGTAATCCTGGGTCCTCAAGGTCTGGGAATAACAGGAGTTAGTTTCAGCACTACAGAGCTGACAGAGGGACAGTGAGTGCTGGGTAGGCATAGAAAATCATGTAATTTGTTTAACATAGGGTTCTGGTTAGTTGTTTACTGTTTATATAGATGTATATTTTACATGATACAAAAAGAGAAGAAATTTCTTTCTTTTGTTTATTTCCCTGAATTGGTAATAATAATAATAAAAAAATTAATAACATCATAGCAAAGAATTTTGTGCTGAACACTATGTTCTGAAGCATATTGATCTTAAGTCCCAGTGTATACCAGTCTACATTTGCAATGCAAAAAGGTAGTTATGAGTTCCTGGAACAACTGTTGACATGTAACCTGGGTCACTCCTAGCATCACTGATGCAGGTTTAAGAAAAACCCAAAACAAACAAAAAACCCCAAAATGCTAGATGATGCTGTATTCTTTGGGCTTTGGACCTGCAAATGCTGAACCCAGGTGCTTTTTGATTGATCCTCTCCCTAAATTGTAATCTCTTTGAAGTTTTGTGAAGAAACAGTTATCCAAAAGTGCAGATTCTTGCGGAAACAGGGTTGTAGGTTGTATAAGAGTGGTAGTATCAAATTGACTTGGCTTTGTGGGTCCTGTTGTCAGATGTGAGGCTGCAATATTATCTCAGATCTCATCTCAACAAAGAGATTTTGTTGAATGCTTTGCATAGCCATCCATGTCATTGACCCTCTAAAAAATATTTTAACATTAACAAAATTAAATGAAAATTACATGTACCTACTTATAGAAACTTACACATAGATGCATGTCAACCTTTGTGAAACATCAGCATGTGATGTTTGACTTTGCCTATTTCCAGATTTGAGCTGAAGTGTTGAAGGATGTTATTTGCCCATTATAAGATGAGGTTTTAATCTTAGCTCTTTTTAGCATGGAATAGCCTTCTAAATCTGGTAATGTGCTCTCTAACGTGAATTTTATTCCTCTTTAATACTTCTGCCCCTTTTTTTTTTTGGCTTTGTCACAGAGTTTTGTGATGTTCCAGCTGTTTCTCCTTTTATTTACAGAAGACACCAGTCAGCAGTACTCTGAAACCTGTTGAGCTCAGTCTCCTATTAGTTCACTGGATGTAGCTGTGCACCTGCCTAAATACCAAAGCAGATTGAAGACATTTGTAATTGGTGAGAACATGGTCTTGTGCAGATATGAGAGAGGAAAGCAGACCAGCTTGCCACCTCAAAACAATTACAGGAATTCAAACTTGTGTATTTTGATTTCAAATACCTTTTGTCTGGTTTTATTTGGCTCATAGCTATTGTTCTACAGATAAAATTTCAATAAATCAACTAGATACAGTTTCACTGCTGGAGAGCACACTTGAATGTATGATGCTAGAATATTAGGTTGGCAGATATGCAACTTGGTGTTTCAATGAATTCCTAATATGTGTGTTGGTCACACATCAGCAGTATTTACTGATACAGCAGTGAGAACAGTACATGACAGAGAACAGAACATGATAGAACAGGAGAAGGAAATAGATTGAATGTTGGGTACAAAAATAGCTAAGAAGTCATATTGCTGTGGTTGGAAGATAAAGTGTGGGTTGTTTGGTGCTAAAGCATATATAAAATGAAGGCGTTTCTCACCACCAAAAAGGGGTGATCACTTTAAACAAGTTTCATTGCGGCAATAGCAGGGGTCAGGTAGTTATGGAATGACACTTCAGTAAACTGGGTCTGCCATGGATTTCCTGTGTGAGTTAGAGCAAAACTTATTCTTTCCGGGTTCTTAACAATCACCCAGGCATGGGTATCTACTCCCATGTGAAATATGGTGCTGTGTCTGAAAAGTCTAGGCAGCATTGGCAAGTATGGCCTAGGAGCTGTGGAAGCCCTGTGGTCTCCTCAAGTGATGAATGAAGATCAGGTGGCTCATGAAGGGGTGTCAGATGACAATATGTCACTATGTGTGGGCTAAGTGGCGAGAACAGAAGCCAGAAGAAAGGATTTGTAGGGATTTAGCAGATGTGCTGCAGGTAGAACAACCTAGATCCAACAAAAAACTTATCGAGAAGAAAAAGTAAAATGAACCTTGGCATAGCTTCATGTAAGCATTTTGAGTTTTATTATCAGAATGTTTGGGTTTCTGAATTTCACACAGCCCCTGAGCTAAGAGCTGGTGTTTACAGGGGAGTTTTGTTCAGATTATATATGTCCAGCCTGGGACAGGAAAGGTTATGAACTCAAAAGGCCATGAATTCAACCTGATGTGAATCTGAAGTGAATCGATAAGTTTTATGAAGTTGTCTAAGGTACTTGGTCTGATTTTGACTGGATTTTTCTAAGTGATTTGCTCAGAGTTTGAATAATACCAAAGCACTTGGATATTTGGCAGCCTCAGACTGGCCCTGCATCACAGTTAACAATGGCCTCGTTTACTTTGCTTTTGGGGAACATCTTTTAAAACGTGTTTTCTCTTTTTGCTTTATTGTTCCTTAGATAATCAAAAAACAGTGAAGTACTTTTTTTCCCCTTTCTCATTTCCTTTTGTACAGCTTTTAGATACACATAATATGACTACATCTGCTGCTTTCCTTATTTACACCCTCAACTGCTTTACTTAAAGAGGTGACTGTGGGGAGACTATACTTCCTCCAGGCTGCTAAAATGTCCCATCATCAAAATAGAGTATCAGAGAGGTCCTGGAGGTCTTCTGCCCACACAGCTTTTTTTTTTTTTGTAAATCTCACCATGAGATTACAAATATCGAGTGAAATGAGTAAGAGTCCCAACTGATTAGTCAGTCCTTCAAAAGAGGAAGCAGACGACTTCCACCCAGAGCCCTGCACAGGGGAGACCAAACAGGAAAAAGGAAATGGGGGACAAGGAGGCTGAAAAACTGCGTTCACAATGTCGTCCCACATAACCACACGCTCCTGACAGACAGACAGACCCAAACCTTGTCTTACGCACTGTCTCCTCTTATGACTAAATCAGCATTTACTTACTAAAACAGTTTGTTTGTTTAATCAAATAAATCAAATAAATAAGTGTACAACATCAATATTTATAAACCCCTTCCCTTTAAGTGAATAAAGTGGCAGCACATGTTCACACCACTTAACATAACTACAAAAGATGTAATTTTCTTTTTTTTTTCAAGTACTAACTGAAATTTGCAAAAAAATTCATAAAGTCCCCCTAATACCATTTCAATGTGAGAAAAATGTTTTGGAAAATGAAATATTTTTATAAAAATAGTTAATGAAAAAAAAAACAAAGAAAATCCAAGTACAAAGGCTGAAAGGGATTATATTCCCATCACAAAATTAAGCAAATGTTTGCTAGTGTCCCATCAAGCCTTCCATCTACAGAGTCCTATCTATGTCAATCTACATTTTTTTTTTTGGAAAAAGGGACATGTTTTGGGGAATATTTATACAAGGCTATAAAGAGAAAGATTTTAGACTGACATACATTTTGAGGGTCCATACAAATCAGTGATTTCAAGAAAAAAGAAATAAGATACACTAAATGAAGTGACATGGCAGCATCATGTCCGCTTTCACAGACTTGAAAGTTAGTGCTTCCCTCCTAAGTTTCTTCTGTCTCCCTCCTCACAGAAGTATTGAAAGGTTAAAATATACATATTCACCAAGTCACAAAGGCTCTGGAATTTCTCTTCTTTCCATCTCTCTAATGTTTGCTGTGTCCAAAAGCTCTACACTGCCGAGGGAAGGGTTTAAAGCATTTCCTATGTACAGACTTGCCAAAGGCAACACTAATGGCTATGGAAAGAGAAAAGATGATCAGCACACTAAACTGGTATGGATTTTAGTCTTAAGAATATGTCTACAGATGCTATTACGTTCCTGAACTTTTGCCTGGATGAGACTACATAAAGGCTTAAAGAGCATGTCAGCCATTATTGAAGATTTGTGTGGGTTTTGTGGTTTGGTTTTTGATTAGACACAGTGGGGACAAGACTGTCCTGGTTAATAGAACTATGACTCCCTTTGTAGTGAATTTATAAAACTTAGATGCGTTTCTATGCATTCCCTTCCATATTAAATGCACCATAATCTGGTCATCCTTAGGTACTTTTTTAGTTAACCCATAGTTTATCTTCTCACTTCAGACAATAAGGGTAAGTTAAAGTCTCTAAGAAATAAGATCCCTTGGTAATATGGCTTTGTTCTGTTCCTGTAGTTGTTCAGCCCTCAGACCTTCAACTGACTTCACTGGGATCTGCAAAAATGTAGCTCTAGGAATGCTCCTTAACCAAGGTCATTAATCACTGGTATGATTTTCATGCTCCTGCGAATCCTGTTGACAATGAAACAGTACAACTGCCAGAAGTTTAAGACTGTTTCTAGCTGTTAATAGCAACCAGTGTATATCATAGAATAAATGTCCAACAACCAGGGTGTTCTGTGTTCTCTCTTTTTGAGTGTTATTTGATTAATGTTAGCACGCTCAGCTTACATGAAGAAGGATTTACTGGTGGAAAAATAGATAACAGGCACAATCCTACAATTTAATGTACCTCATGAGTAGCAATAAACCAACAACTGATTCCGCTGATTCTGAAGTCCATGTGAGGAGTTATGAGGTTTGTAGTAGTCTCTACAGAGATTCTAGATGTCAGATCACAGAAGTAATGAGAAGATTCTAAAGGGCTGACAAATACTTGCATAGATTCAGAGCTTTTTAAACCCCTAAAAGACCTTGATGACCTAGTTTGACATGCTGCAAAATAAAAGCTTTAGAACTGCATGCAAGTAAAACATTCTTTAGAATGCTATTTAGTTTGGATTTGGAGTCTATTACTGGTCTAATATGTCTTGACATGGTCTTGTCCTTAACAAGTGTCTCGTTCTAGTTTGAACTGGTCTTGCTTTTGTATTTCAATTTCTGTTATGGGTTATGATGACATTATTTGTTGATCTGTTCCATGACAAATTAAATAGACTTAATTTCTTTGCTCCTTTACTAGCAAGGAGATTGCTGGGCCCCAATTATGGCTCTTTTTATAAGCCCTTTAAATTTGGAAATGATAGTTTTAACACATGGAAATCAAAATGACATAGGGGATGGTATTTATGTCCCACTTTATATGCAAGGATATTAATACCTTTCTGTGTGAATAATCAAAATACAAAATGAGCTGCCTATCACATTTGGAATGCAGAAAATACACATTTACGTGTATAGAATGTATATTTTAAATATATATTTTTGGGGTATGGTCTGTTGTTCTAGGACCCACTCACTATGGGTGATGTGTGAACAGTTTCTGTATTAGGAAGAATGCAATTTTGTACATAAAGAGCAGGAATATATTTCCTTTTTTAATTCTCCAGGATTCTTTTCAAATGAGACTGTATATTAATTATCTCCTGCACATTCATATGCTGATAGCTATTTGGAGATGGTCCAATTCATTTTTCAGTATTTTGAGAATTTTACAGGGTAGTAAATATTGTTGGAAAACGCTTTTAACAAAGTAAAAATGTCTTATTGATAATGTTCCAAAAAGGACTCTTTTTCTCATTTGCCAAGGCTGAAAAGAAGAATTCTTGATTTTCACTGGTCCCTCAAAGAAGAAAACCTTTATCCTGATTTTTAAAAGCACATAGTGAAGGTTTTTGTTAGTTTGTGATGGGGGACCATATAAATGTTGTCATTCCTTGGTGGTAAAGTATCATCAAATCTTGTGGAATATGAAGTCATGGAAAAGGACAGCTATGATCAGACATGATTGTATGCATTTCGAAACTTCTTCCCCATCCAAAGAACCAGAGTGTGAGACAGCTGCCTAAATATAGTGTATACTGTCCCTGCAGGTAAAAAATATTGAAGGTATAGGGCTGTCAGTTATGACATTGAACCTGCAGATCTCAGACCTTCTGAAATAGCAACTAAGGGCAAGTAGGAACCCATTCAGCATGTAAAATAGCACTAAATATCTTTATTTTAAAAAAAAATCTCTCCCTGGATATTTTGGTTAAATAAAATAGGGTATTGCATTTCTAATCTAAGATTGAGCCTTGGGATCCATACTCCAGGTTTTTACTATTATTATACTACAATTCTGGCTGAATTTGAGCACAGTACTTAAAGGCAACCAGGTTTAAGAACTGAGACTTTCAGTATCCAAATGGTGTAATAGTTGTGCAAGTGTACAGCTCAGTCATTTCTCAAGAGATCTTTGCTTCTGTAGCACATTTATGTGCACTCTTGACTTTCTTTTTGGATGTCTTTGCCCAATGTTATCTAAACACTGAACCATCTCTTCTCTCAGAGCAGAAAAGCAGATCCATCTCTCTATATGTATAAAGCCTTGCTGTCCCCTGCTGGTAAATAATGTAAACTTTAATTTTTTGAAACAGGGTGTACAGAACCTTGTCTGAGCCCAATTTTCTGCAAACTTACTCTTCTTTTTATCCCATCAAACCTTGGTAAAGTTTGTGTTTGTTTTATTTTGGTGCCTGTGCTTGAGTGACTTGGGTCATTGAGGCCCAAGTGTGTCTCCAAACCATGTGCTGTGCCTCTGCCAGAGGTCTGCAGGCAGTGAGAGAAGATGTGAAATGTGGGTGTAAGAAATGGAGCCTTATGTAAGGGTGAAGTGGTGGGTGACAGCAGGGCGAGACTTTTTGATACTAAGAATAGAAGACACAAGTTTCCATAGAGAAAACAGGTTTCACCGGTTCCAGTCTTCTCACAACAGCTTGTTAAAAAAGTGTAGTTGCAAAACCCATAGTTGGAGTTTTACTTTCAGACTACGAAGATGTCTTTGAGCAGCAAAGGGGATTGTGTACCAGACTTGGTCAGGATGGGCAATTCAGAAGTGGCAAGGAGGGGAGAACACAGCAGGCTGACTCAGGCATGCATTAATAGCTGGGCATGTTGGCAGAAACTTTCCATGCAAGTCATCACCTTCCTTCTGTTTTTTTTAAAACCTACAGTTGTGGAAATATATAGATGGAGTGGCTCAAATGTGGGCCAGAGTGCTATATCGATCACCCTCCCAGAAGTCAGACAAACCTAAAAAAGCACACAAGGTCATGATGTCTACCCCCATGCTGAGTAACATTCAGTCTCTGTGGGCAGAGACAGACAGGGGATCACATCATCAGGACCTCAAAAACCAATACACTCTAAATCAAGAAAAAAGGCAAGAGGGAGGAGTGGAAATTTGGAGACAAATGGTCTGGCTTAAAGAAAAAACCAAAACAAAACCAGAACTGAAGCTACTGCTACTACAGAAGAACCCAGATCAGTCAGACAGACACCCTTCAGTCACAAGATAAGCAGCATCTGGACTGAGGGAGACTTGAGACAGCTGTTCTGTGCTCTGTTGCACTTCCATACATCCCAACAGGTTGTGAATCACTGGTTACCTTCAAATGAGGAAGGAAATACTGCAGTCATGAGGAAAAGAGATTTTTTTTTTTCTTGCCCCTCCCACCTGGTCCTGAGAGTTTCACGATGGTCCTTTTGAAACATACATTTTTTTTATTTTTTTTTATTTTTTTAGGAAATCTGGGGGTTGACTCCTAGTTTTCGTTGAAAAATTCTGGCCAGGTTTAATCCTTTGACATACAGAGAGATTTTTTTTCAGTCTATTCATTTGTATATTGATTGCAGGATCTGAACTTGAAAGGATTCTTCATACGAAGCTGTGGAAGGAGGTACAAATAAGTTAAGAGCAAAAATGTTAACTATTACAGGTGCATCTGATGAAAGCCTCCTCCAGCTCTGTGTCTTTGCCACCTTACTGTGCCCCATTTTGCAGATGGCTAATGTATGGTGGTTTACAGCTTCCTTATCCAGCCCACTGGGACAGTATTCAGCTCATTCTGTAGCATGAAAATAACTGAAAAAAAAATCACAAGGAAGTATAGAAGGGCTGTATCAGAGTTTGAAGGCTCTCACTGAGCCATCATAGTTTTCAATTCCAGTTCTGTGTATACAAGTGAATATCAACATATCAACAACTCTTTCACTGTGCACTTATCACTAGTCCTGTGACTGTGGGAGCGCTGCTGAAGGAAATGGAGTTTTTACCTATCTTATATAAATCTAAACTGATATCCAAAATTATTTCAGAAAAACTGTCTATTCCTGTTGCGCTTGATTTTGTTGCTGTTCTCCTTAGACAGTCATGCTGTGTTTTCTCAAAATGTTCCCTCTCTTCCTCAGACTTCCTCACAGTGAGGACTTGACTTTCTCCTCGCCAGCTGGGAGGTGAGCAAATGTTTAAATACTTTCTGAATTGATCTTCTTTCTCGAGAAGAGGACATGTGACGTGGTCTGTTACAAGTACACAGCACAGATTGATAAATGGGTGCTTAGTGTGTTGAGGTTAAAGCAGCTGTTTAAGAAACCTTCCTTTAATTAGCTCGATATATCTTCCAAAGGGAAGATTATCTACTGCTTCTCTTTATCATGAGTTATGACTTATTTAGTATAGCATCGAGGCATGGGCTTATAGCTACCATAAATGATGGATATTTGCAAAGATTGTTTGACAGGTTACAGTCAACATTGCCTTATAGAGTATGCATGGGAGTTTGGAAAACACATGTCCCAGGTACATAAGTGCCTACTAAGTGGAAAAATATCTGACTATACTAACAGGCTGTGGCATTCACTGGGAAGACAGTAGTGTGAGCCTTTAAAGGGTAGCTTTTAAAAACGAAGAAAATAGTCAAAAGTTCATATCTGGTTATTCTGTCAGAAAGTAATATCCATCAGAGTGCTCCAAGAGAAAGTGGGTTTATTGCTTACTAGGTGGGCACTCTTTTGTGACCTTTTTAAACCTGAGGTAGAGTGGTAACACAGCCATTGGGTGGGAAATACTAAAAAGTGTGACAGGAAGGGATCTAAACAGAGAGTCTTCTGAGAGGGTGTAAGAGCCTTTGTTCACATCTGTTGCTTTGTATTTTAGCCTTCTGCTTTCTCTTCAGTTTGACCAAGAAGCATCTGATCTTTTGGCATTTTCATATTTCATTGCCACCTCAATAAGTAGGTGTAATATGTAATCCTAGGTAGGTGTAATTTCTCTTTGGGGTTCAGCTGGAAACTGAAAAGTGGGATGCTGGAGAAACTAGTTCTTGAGGAGCCAAACCCCCTTGCTTCAAATTGGATCATTCATGTCTAATTCTGTGCCAGTTTTTGATCTTTTCTTACATTAAAATGATGCTTGTAGTTAGTGAATCAAACAGGAGCACATGTGAGTTTGAGCTGGGGTGTGGCAAGCTGCTTCAAATTGGAAGCATGAGTTTGAAAAAACCCAGAGCTTCCTTGTACACACAATAAACAACCTGTTAACTCCCGTTTTCAAACAAGGGAAGTTCTCCTTCCTGCTCTGTGTTTTCAAATCAGTCAAAGCTGTAAGATAAATTTGTCCCTAAACCTCAATACCCTGAGATGGACCTCCACTAAAGCACAAAGTCTAAACAGATGGTACATCTTGTTTAAGAGCAGAGGCCTCATTTCCTGCAGTGATGTGGAAAGGAGGCTGAAGATGGCTTGTGGGAGAAGCAGACAAAAAGGTTCTTGAAACAATATTGTTTGTTATACTTTAGTGCCTCTAAAAAGATTCAAACCCAGGAGAGTACAAAGGGGCTAATTAGCTACTGGCCCAGCCAGCCAGGTCACCTAAAATAGATGCTTTTTCAGTGTGATGCCTCCAGTCCACTTAGCAGTATCTGTATTTCTGTGTTTTTCTTTCCAAAAGCTCATTTTTACCATGGTAGCTCAGTTACTCATCAGTTTGCCTTCCAGAGTTTTCCATGACTTCTAATCTTAACACCATGAGAGTAATACCTGCTGTCTTCCCTGTGTTACCTCTCTGTACCTCTTATTGGCTTTCTTCTCCTTGCAAATCTGTGAGACAACAGGGACACTCTGGGCTCCTCCAGGTCTGTTGGTTCCCTCTTGTGCTGCTGATGCCTGCAGGCTCTCAGCAGCTTCCTGAGCTGTCACTCCTACCTGACAGATCTGTGGTGTAGATCCCACCACAGTGCCTCAAAAAGTGGCATATATGTATATGTGTATATATATATGTGTATATAAAGTGTTTTCAAATAATGTTGGAACACCTATATCCAGCATTCACTGAAATGCATTTGAAATCTACTTCACATATCAAGTATTCTAGTTGGCAGGAGGATGCAGATGGTTCTGAACACAGCTCAAAACTCTAATGAAAGCAAATGCTAACTGTTCTGTTTTAATTTTAAAAAATCATTCGCAGTCTTAATGCCAACAGAGCTATCTAAAAATCTGCCACAAGGTGGTACTGGAGTATTTGATAAGATTTTGAAACTGTTTTATATTAAAACAACTCTTTTCTTAATATCAGTGCAGTGTAAAATAGATGTGGATCCAAAACAATGTCTTTTTTTTTTTAAGATAAGGCCCCTTAGTGCTGCAGAAGGGCTCTCTGCAGAACTTGGATCTGCTCCTACAAAGGCACCAGCAGTCAAGTCTGTCTGACAGCAGTGATTCAACAGGGTACCAATGTTTGCAATGTGCTCTCCAGGCATAATTATGCAAGATAGATTTTTTTTTTTTTTAGGTGCTGAAAGTTAAGCAGATTAAATATTTTCCTAATAATAATAATAATAATAATAGCTGCCTAAGTAAACAAATTAATCTTGATGTCTATCTTGGTTTTTCTCCTCCCTTCTCCCATATGTTAGTCACGGTAACATTTTCCAGTTCTTTGGTGGGGCAATTGTGCCTGAATTGTATAAAGACATTCTCCTGAAAATGCCAGAATATTTAAGTGTCAAGGAAACAAAAAAACCTGGGCAGATTTACTGTATGGGAATAAAGCACCAACTTTGTGTCTGTAGTGGTGGGATCAGTATCCAGCTGAAGTATGGGCTGAAACAAAATATTTAGTAATGAAAGTCCATCAGCTGTGCCAGTGAGGATTTCTTCTCTGGTCCCTTATCTATCTAGTATTCCAGTGAGTATCCAGTCTCATGGGAATTCTTGTCCTTTTCCTTGGAATCAACAAGAAAAAAAACTTCATAGGACCTCAATCTGTATCATGTAGCTGTAAGCCCATCACTCTTTGGTGTCTCTAAACTACACTCTGTGTGACAAGATGGATGGTATCTTCTGGTTTTATGCTACTTTAACATGTATGGTTCATGTCTCATGTTTATATTACTCTCTTTAATGTTTCTTCGTAAATTAAACCTCTGTTGCCCTAATTACTTAGACATTGAGTTCCTGCTGATTCACTTACATCGTTCAGATAACTGAGGTGCCTCTGATTTCAAAATGCCAATGTATGGAAATTTTAGATAGCAACAGTTCTCTGCCTGTTGAATACCAATAGGTTTTTGAAAAAGGAATGAACCCTAAATAATGTTCAAGGCCTATATTGAATTCCAGGACTGCATATGGATCTGTACATTCAGATTCATCTGTACTGCTTTTGAGCCTTGAAGCAAAGCTCAGTGGAGTGGGTTGTGCTTAAGGCAAGGCCATGTCCCTGGAATTTGATTTCTGGACTCTACTTCAGCTGAAACCTAAAGGAGCATTGTATAAATATTATCTGTTGGCTCAGATCTTTGAAAGGTGGTTTTGATGAGAGTTAATACATATATGTGAATAAACAAGCTCTCATACCAAGGCACACAATGTTTTTCAAGACTATTGCTTAGCTATCACCTGCCCAAGGGGCTGCATTTCAAGCTGTCTTCCCTCAATTTTATTGGATTAACATTCATAAAGGTTTATAAAGTAATATAAAGCATTTATATTTCTCTGTCATTATCCTGCTGCTGCTGTGCAGCTTCTCTGCAATTACATTGTACCCACCTCCCTTTTTAATGCCAGTGGATTCCATTTGCATATGAATTTCCTTCACTTTTATATAATTGACGAATTTAAAAAAGATCTCTAATGGTCTGCAATTCCTTTTGCCATTCCTCTTTTTTTTCATATGAACTGTCAACAAAAGATCAATTCCTCACTTAATTTTAATTACGTAATTAACAAAAAATTATGTATGGCCAAAATAATATTGAAATGTATTACAAAAATAAGATGCAAGACACAATTTTTTTATATAATAAAACCAGACAATTTTGTACCACAGACTGCAATGCTTCTGTAAACACTTTAGTAAGCAACAGCTCGCTGGTAATTGAAGTCTCCATCAGACAATTCCTATGCATAAAACCCTGTTTACACTGAGGACAGAGAAGTATTAATTCATATTTCCATCCATTCTAAAAGGAGGCAAAACAAACAAACCACTCCCTTTGTTTGAGAAAAAGAAGTGTTTATTTTTGCAGTTATATAGATACAGTTGACCCAAAAATGTATTTTTAGGCTATAAAATGATAATGATGGTAGTAATTTGTTTTAATTAACTCACTTCACAGAAACCTGTGGAGATTTATACAGGACCAGATGAATATTCTTTTAAAACCAGAATCCTCTGTTTGTGTTCTCCTTTACCATTCCTCCAATTCTAATTTTAGTTCAGTATCCAAACTTATTACCCCATCATGCATAGTAAAAAAGAAAGTGTTATTCCTAATAAAAATGGGAGAATAGACTTATAGAATTACCATTAAAAGTTGACTGCAATCAGCAAGTTTTTTTTTTAATATATCAAATTTATTCCAAAATGCAATTTTTCTATGAAAACCAATGTATTCCTGGTAAATGGCATTGTCACTGCAGAGAAATCTACATAAAGTGTGAAAATAATTGAAAAATGGTATAAATATCAGCAAGTGTAAAGTATGATCCAAGTACAGTGTGTTCTAATAATTTCTATCTCAGAAGATGTAATTTCTAATACTGACTCACTATCAACAGTGAAAAACATTTGAGACTGAAAGGTGTATTAATGAGTCTGTTTAGTTTAGAATATGTTGTACTTTCCACTTGACATGAAAAGATATCATGTCACAAAAACCCCTTTTATGCCATTTAACATGCCACACATTTTATCCTACTATAAAGCTCAGCTGTGGAAAAAAAATTCAATAAATACAGAGCTTTTCACTAGTGCAATTTTATCTCATTACAACAGGCAAAATGATTGCATCGAGATCAAAATCCAGTCCATTTGTTCTGGAAATTAAATTCAAATCAATTTGAAACCATTGGTGTTGTATAGTTGCCGATGGCACTCCAAGACAAGTGATAGCACCGTGCAATTTAGAATGGCCTTGAAGCAAGATTGGTCCCTTCACAGCTTGGGTAAGAAAGAAAGGGAGACAGAATGCAGAACTTAGAAATGTACTAGGAATACAAGCAGTAGTGTGATTCTATCAGATAAATCGCTATGGGCTGACGTGTCCTGGTTTGTGTGATGTCACTTTACAGTGTCAAGAGCGTTTCAGAAGTTCTCTGTTGTCAGCTCATTCAGCCTGCATTTGCCTATGCATTTTCTCCCCTGAATATAATGTTTTTAGTAACAAACCAGTCCAACATTTCAAAGCAGCTTCCCCCTGTGCCATGATATGAAGGATGAGCTTTCTTGAGTTTGTGATATTTATACTTCTTTCCATTTTTTGATTTCCCCTTAAGGTCTGGATATTTGCTTGGGTTAGTGGCAGAAATATCTGTTAACTAGATGAGAAGAACTACTAATAACATTATTTATGTGTAGTGGTGGTTTAAAGACTCTGTAGCCTGTAGTTAACACAGTGCAGTTATTCTATATTTTGGAGTGATTAAAAAAATTATTGATTTTTAGTAAGAGTCTTTTTGCTGCTGGAATTTGGTGAAGAATTGAACAGTGAGTACATTGCAGCTCACCAAAGAGCTTCAGCCTTGGGATGATTGACCAGTGTGGGAGACTGGCCTGGGTGATCTCCCTGTATCCTGCCTTGCTATATTCCCTGTGCTGTGGAGGCATGGAGGTGTTTCTGCCAACAAAGATAAGATTAAGTTGTTTTTTATCCAAAATGCCAAATCATGTATCTTCATCATTCCTTCTATTTCGGTTTTATCCTCTCTGCTAAAATACAGTATTTAGAAGCATAGCATATTTGAAATTATTCAAGAAACAACTTATTTATGGATTTCCCCTCCCCCTTTCTTTTCTGGTTTATGAGCCTGTAAGTTATAATCCCTGTATTAGGAAAAAAAATGTTTTCCCTACGGTTTTTACTGAGTACTTGCTTTTGTTTGTCTTTCCAAGACTGTTATGCATAGTAGGAAAACTATTCATAGAAGTAAAAATAACCTCCATGCAAACCTAAAGGGAAACAGATATGGACTGAGAGACAAATCCAGCTCTACTCATTTTATATGCAAATAATTGAAGCCATGCAATATAGGAGAAAACAATTACAAGGTGCTGTTTAATTTAGTACAGAGAAATTATGACACTGCAGCTAGAAACCATAGCAACAATATAAAAAAATAAGGTAGGGAAGCATTTGATCTCATATATTCTCATTTTTCTCACTAAAGATCAAAGCATCCAGAGCCTCCTTTGAAAGATGTAGTAATACCTTGAGTCTAATTTCCAGGCCCTAATATTATAGAAGTTGAAAAGCTGGGGGAAAATGGAAAAGAAACTTCTCTGGGAGGTGTTTTTTTTCTCCAAATGAGCAGCTTCAGAATACTTAAAGTAGAGCTTTTAGTGATAATTTTAGTGCTGCTTGTCAGTTCATCAAAATACTTTCTGTTACTAAGTATTTCAAATTATTTCAAAATTACCATATCAGACAATTAGTGTTTCCAGGCAGTGCAGAGAATGCATATCATGCTGTATTTACTGAATGAAGGTGAATATGCATGAGGATCTCTTTTTAATTACTCAGTTTAATTTTTCCTTAACGAACACGAGCTGCTTCTTGAGTTACATGAGACCTTTAATCCGTGTCAACAACTGTGATAATGCTTCTTTTCATGGTTTTTTTCCCCCTTGTTTTTTGGTAAACTGAAAGGCAGGAAGTACACTTCATTTTTCAGGTCCATAATGTGCTTTAAAGCTCCACCAGCACTACAGAGTGTGATTATAATCCAGAAATGAAGACCTTATACCGATTTCATTAGTTTAATTTATCTGTCTCTTCTTTGCAGGAGTACATATATGATAGGTTTCCCTTTCGTACACATAGCAGATGTCTAAGATGCCTAGATGTAGCAATTAGTCTTTCCCAAAATTCAGAGAGTTTTTTGGTAAAAAATGGTTAATTTTAGCCTCTAGTCTTCAGAATTTCTGGAAATTTTGTATATCTAGTTCAGACTGGATTGTATTCTCTTGCGTCTGATCTAGCACCCCCATAGGTGAGCAGGGGCCCTTCCGCTGGCTTACGTACCTTCATTCACATCATTTCACACGAGCTGGAGCATTCCTAAAGCTGTGTGCTATAGAGGGAAGGTAAAAATCAATCGTGTCATGAGCCAGCTTTGACGTAAATATGTAGGGAATTTGTCAAACTGAGTGTTTTCTAGCTGCTGGTTGCTGGAATAGCTTGAACACACCTGTATCGCTTGTGTTTGGATGAACTGCAGTGGTTGTGGAAGCTGTCACTGACTCTTTCCATGACTGAATTTCATTTCAAAAAGTGCATCCTCTAAAAGAGCTGAACTGGGTCAAGAATCACCCATAGACATGTCATCAAGAGAGAGGTCTTTATACTCAGAAAATAAGGCTGATTTAAGAAGAGTCCTGTGGCCTCAGTGGCTGGTGAGAGCTCAGGGAGGCAGAGGATGGGCAGAGTGTCCGTGTGTCACAGGGTCAGGTCTCTGGGGTCTGACATCAGTCCAAAGGCCTTGGGGATGCCTTGCACTGAAGTCTGCTCGTTGAAAATCTACTTTAGCTCCTCACAGATCACGTAGGTTCTTAGAGCAGTGGTCATTCTGCTTAGCAGCAGGCACTGCCTGAGGGTTTCTGTACTCTGAACTGCAGTGTTTGGGTTGAGATCAAAACAAAATCTAGGAAGCTCTTGTGCAGACCCTGTAATTATGTGTGTTTGTTCAGGTATGGTTTTGCATTATTGTGTTTGCAGAGAATTTTCTGCAAGAACATAAAATACTGAGTCTTCATCTCCAACATGTACTGAAGAGGCTGAATTTAACAAACCTCTGCTAAGACATGTAGGAGTCTCACAAATCCTGTCCACAACTGGAAATACACCTGGCTGCCTATAATTTGGGATCCTGTGCTTCATAACAATCCTGATATGAGTCCTGTGTCAAGGAATACTTATACCTTTATTGTCTTTATTTATATGGTCATTATTTTATATATTATATAAATATGAAATATAATAATTTAATAAAAGATAAACTATATGTCTTTAATTTTAAACCTGGGGCAGTCCTGTCATTATGTGAGTGTGATGGACCTGGGGGGATCTATAAGTATAGATGCTATTGGAGTTTTAGGGTTGGCACTTTGTGAAGAAATTGAGATTTTTTTAAAAAAAATTTTTGATTTTTTTAAAAAAAAAATTTAATTTTTTTTTTTAAGAAATGTGGTATTCACTTTGCATTTATTACTATCGTTTCTATTTGGTAGGATTTTTTGGTAGATCTGCCTTTTTGTGCTGAAAGAGATTGAGTCCTTTTAGCAAAGTTCAGTCTAAATCCTCTAAATCACACTTCAGTGCCTGGCCTTTTCCTATGTCAAATTAACAGAGCTCAGATGCTAAGCTGTGACATTTTTGGTGTTGTAGAAGTATGAAGCATCAGTTTTAAGCCTAGAAAATAAGGAGAAATAAAGACTACTGGCTCCCATCTTTCACATCTGGGTGTTTTCAGATAGTTTCTGAAATAGATTTTTAATAATGCTTAAATGATAAGTTATATCACAGAAGTTTTCAGAAATTTGATTGATAAACTCCAAATCCCTTCAATATGGTGTAGATTCTTTTGTTTAATTGTGTATGATACAGAGAGTGCTCTGAGGGTTTTAAAAATTAATTGTGAATGTGCATCCAATTACCATTGGATTTATATGAATTTATAGTGATCATTTATTTAAACTTTGTAAAGCATCTGAAACAGATTAATTAGTGAAACTGTTGAAAGGCTTGATCAACAGCAAAAGTTTAATTAACTTTGTCAATTAAATGTATCACAGTTTTAATTAAGGGGTTATGAAAGGATTAGTATTGTTACGTTACACTTAAGTCTGTGATAACCCCTACAAGTGCCATTACTGTACATTTCTCTTAAACATTCTAGATTAATTGAAAATTTGTTAAAACCTTCATGGTGCTTTATTAGATAATTATTAAAATTAATGCCAAATGCTAAAATGTTAAGATTTATTGCCTCTTTTGACAATAATTGTGCTGCTGATCATAATCAGCCAGACATCATGTGGACATGATGATTCATGTTATTGCTTTTATATAGTTATCAGAATAATGGCATCGATTATTTTTATTGTGTTTGTCTATTATATGCATGCTTTTAACTTCTCCCTGAGCTGTGTTTTCAAACAACCAGGAACTGGAGCTCCCTGGCAGCCATCGTTCTGGCACTTTCCCTCTCTGTTTGTGATGGGGTAAAGCCAGAACTGTGCAAGTTTACAGGAGCACTGAAAGAGTTGTGAGATTTCTTGACCACACGTGTGTTTTCAAGGTACTTTTTTATCCTCAGGTCCCAGATAGCACCAAAATTTTGGGGTTTCTACTTGCCCTGCTACAAAAGGTGGCACAATCCCACTTCTTCCTCTATGCAGGAAATTTCAGTTCCGAAAATGAGAATTAGACTTGCAAGGCAGGAAAATCACTTGCTATGGTTTCGAGCAAATCATATAATTTCAGCAATCCTGACTGCTGCCTTCGCTGTGACTTCAGCCAGCAGAAATCCCCGGGTGCAGAAAGGCGCCGAGGCTGCACCGCGGGCAGAAGTTGCGATTTTTCCACTGAAATGCCACCGCGAGGTAAGTGGCAGCTGCGGGACTGCCAAAGAAACCCACATCCTCCTTGTAGCTTCACCTCAGCCATCGTGTTCATCTCTCTGCCAACCATCAGTACCGGGGAAGAAAGAAGAGAAAGAACCGCGGACATCAAGAGGAAAGACCAGGTGATAGAAGCTGAGTGTCAAAGAGTAGAAATTTTTCACCCTACCTACATAAGCTGTGGTAGGATTTTAACCTCAGTTCACAACTGGAGGCAGCACGTTGGAGCTTTCAGGCTACTTAACACCTTTTACTGTCTAAATTAATTGGTTCCTTAATGTAGTTTGATAAAATAGAGAGGATCTCTTGCATAGAGGATGTGATGGCATGTAGAAGGCATGAGCAGAGTTCCAAACAGGGAGAGATTCCTGGAGATTTAGAGCAGCTCAAAAGCAAAAGCATCAGAAGGATCAGATTAATAACAAATGAGGGGTATCTATTTTTAAAAAAATCTTATTGCTTTCTCCTGTATTTAGAATTATTTTCCATAGTGAAGATTATTTCTGCCCCATATGGTTTAAAATACTTTTTCTTCAATATCATGGCACAGCTCCTTCCTTACCTAAATATATGCAATAAATCCTCTAATAGCAGTGAATGAGATCAGTGCATCTTGAGACACCTGAAGATTGCACTAGAATCAGATTGTATCTTGCTAGTTTGAAAGATAACCTCATGACTAAGTCCTGTTTTACACATTTACTTGCCTAAAACTGTTTCCTATGCCTACTTTTCTGCTTATCTGTATTTCACTGAAAAATGATTAAAATTAATGAAATTACTTGTTCATGAGTGCATGGCAACAGTACCCCTGATATATTTAGAAAATCAAAGAAAACTAATTAATTGAAAATGCATAAAGGAAGATTTACTCCTTTTTGTTTTCCAGAATGCCTACACAGTTATTGAACAAGACTTTTCAATAAAAAAAATTGAATTAAATAAACACAAAGAAAATTGAACTCATTCATATTGAAGACAGCTGTATTATGAAACATTAATTTGCTCTGAATGCCAGGAACATTTGTTATAAAGCAGCTGCCTATTTATTAAATATTATCGTAGTGTGTTATCTACCATATTTCTACTTGTCCTGTTTTGAATTGGTGTAAAACATGTTTAAAAGAGGATTTAAATTTTTTTTTACAAACAAGATAGCAGATGAATGAATAAATGTATTCAAGTGCCCTGAATTTTTTTGGAGGCCATACTTCTCAGGAGAAATCAACAGAAACCAGAAAATCAAAACATTCTGCTTAAAAATGTCAAATTTCTTTGACAAATAAAGCAAGCACTGAAAAAACTAACAATGGCAAACTTCTTTATTTAGCAAGTAGCTCAAATTTCTAGTATATTCCATCCTGTTTCTTGAATATTTCTCTACCATTATTAGAAAGTATCATGTGCATTTTGCGCTTAAGCTGGCAAAGGCAATTCTTGGGTGTGGTTTGTGCAATCATTTTAATAATTAATAATTATCTGTACTGAATTGCAGTGGAAGATGTTTATAAATTCATAATCCCTCAGGTATTTTCTCACAAAAATGGCAGCCATCTCTTCTGATTTCTGTCCTGATGCTTCTTTACAAGTTCCTTGTACACTTCTGACCTTAGAAACCTGGGGAAAGAGTCCTTTGCCATGAGGCTGTAGATTAACTTCTGAGCATTATCAAAGCAGCTGAGAGTGGGCTCGGAGATATTCTGAGAGATGTCATTTTTGGTATGGAAGTCAATATTAATCTGTAGGAAGAAAGGAGGCATAAAACAATTGTCAGTTTGATTGGAAAGCTGAGATCTGTTTGTGTACATGACATAGTCTGCATTTGAATTTCCTCCCAAATTACCTGACTGATGCAAATAAATTGGAAGCTTATCCCTTCATTTTCTAGCATACTGAATTCTTCATTTTATTTGGCTCTTAAACAGATGGCATGACTGAAAAAAAGAAGGGAAAACTAACTTCTGATTATCTCATCTTTTTGCCAAGCCAAATCCTATGAAATACTGATTATCAAAGAATAAATTAGAAGTGAAGGTACTCAGTGTCATTTTAGATTTTGGCCCCATGTATTTTGTAAGGATTTTGAGTTTTTAACAATAATAAAATGGATTTGAATCATGTATAAGACATGATTCAAATCAATCATTCAAAGCATGCCTGCTAGCAAAGGCAAAAACATCAGTGTAAAAGTTTAAGGTGGAGAATGTGAGTAAAAATAGGAAATTTGTTCTTTCACAGGAAGCATTTTTGAAATAATGATAAAATTGAATGCTGTGGTGGAACTCTTTGCAAGTTTGCCTTCTCATCATGTTTAGAATACCTATACAAAAGAACAAATGTCATCATTAACATTCCAATATACTGGAACCTAAAATATGGAAGAAATGGTGCTTATTGTGTTATAAAAAATGGTTAGAGAAAACAAATTATATTGAACATAAATTTCCTTAAATCTTTAGGTAGAAATTTCAGAAGGCAGGATAAATCTATGCTCTGTGTGAAGAATGTAAAGTATAAACCATAATGTCTTTGCTTCAGAGAGTTCCACACAGTGTTTTTTACCTGGTAAACAATGGACATGAAAATGGAAGTTACAGTCATGTTGAATTGTATTTTCTGTCATTCCTTGAAGTTTGGTTCTAAGCTTTTCACTTGACTCCCATCCTCAGTACCCAAAGTACATGCAAAAAAACCCCCCTATTTTACCTCTTTTGGAGCGTCAGCTTGTATAAAGTCAGAATAAATCTTTTGGGCTTTCGAGGCGATCTTGGTGGAGGACTTGGTTTTCTTGAAGTCTTCACAGGCCAGCCAGAACTCCACATTCTCCTCACTGAACTCTGACTTCAAAAATGTCCGAAAAGCTGCCAGGCCATCTGGGGAAAAATGAATGAGATGGTGGGTAGAGGAAAATTGAAAGGCCAATGCAGTTTATACATATTTATACACACCCACGTGTATGTGTGTATATATATATATATATATGGAGCATATATATAGTGTAACCTGCGTGACTCATACTGGTTTTTATGTCAGCCAGCAGTTAGGCTTGAGAAGCTGTTGTGGGGGAAATATAAAGGAGATTAAATAACAGTGATGGTAAGGGGACTAAGAGAATTCTTCTGGTGAGTTACCAATGAGGGAATGCTCCCAGTACCTGCCTGCTGTGGTTTGGTCTCTCTAGCTCTGATACACTTAGTCAAAAGGGGATCCTGGAGATTTTGGTCTTCAAGAGAATTTGTGGTGTTTAGGCAACTAGAGATTTGAGGCTGACCCCACTCTAAAAAGTAGAACTTTTAAGTCATATTGTTGTAGTGTGCTTGACCCACAGCTGAGGTTATCTTGCCTAAACAGTGCTTCCACCTCCTTTCAAGTAATGGTTAGATGGAGAGACAGACACCTCATTACTTCTTTTTTCCACTTTTTTTTGCACTTTGGAGGGGGAAAAAAACCGAAAAAAATTAAGGTTTGTTTGGAAGAAACTGCTTTGAAATTAATCCAAATCGCAAGCTCTGAGAAAAGAAAGCTGACCCAAATGTAATTGTGTTGGGTTAATACTATCCAGAAACAGTGTGGAGGCACTCCAGAGTCCAGGCCACAAAGTTACTGCTGGAAAATGAGGCAAGGGCAAGGAAATTTTCAAGTTACATGTGGTTTGGGGTGTCAGGACAGTACGAATGGCATCTCTCAGAGAAGTGACTTTAGATGTGCTAGAAGTAATCATTTTTTGTTTGACTTAATTCACTGCACAACATGTATATTTCTTTGGAACAGGAATACTGAAGAAAAGGTTTGTGAGGTTTTTATTTTAAAAAAAATATGAAAACCGGAACCATCGTACAGACAGTTTAGCAGTTATCTTAGTAAGAAATCTTTCAGAGAACTTCTGCTTTATTAAACGTCCCCTGAGGGCTGGCCAGAAGGTATATTGTGTTTGCAGCTTGGACAAACGTGACCCTCTGTCTTTCAGGACAGCAGCTCACCCACCTCCAGCAGCAGCTGGTTGGTCCAGTACATGTGGAGAGCTGAACTGGAGAGCAGTGTGAAAACCTGACAGAAATCTTTGGCAACTGGGTTGACACATGGGTTTTTTAAAAAAAATTTGGTTTTCAGTCACTTACCTTTGTTAGCTAGTAGTGTATCCACAGACTCAGACCAGGCCATGGTTTCCCCAGTATTTGACCTGTAGAAACAACATCTATCCTTGAAAATAAGATTTTGATCTTTCACCTGTGCAGTCTGTGGTAGCTAAGGGTCTATGATTTGGCTTTCTTCTTGAGGGAGTAGGCGAGTCATTCATCCCACCTTACGCACAGAATAACAGAAACTCAACAAAAAGTGTGACATGGTTTTTTTTGTGTGTGTAGAGAACCACCCAGACTCATCAAGTACACTGTTATTTGACACTGGCAACTTGATTATTCAGCCTGGAAATACTACTAATGCTTGCAATTGGTGGAACTGTAGTAAAACATAGGAGAGATATTAATGATCTAGAGCGTGTGTTGCATTTCTTCTTGAGTTCAGATGGATTAACTATCAATTTATATGAGACTTTGTGCTTGGAATGACTAGAATTATCTAAAATGTTACACTAACACTGGTAGGATACATGAGCATTATATCAGTTTCTCAGTGGTATAAATAACTGAGTAAACTCATAATTTTAGCTCTTCCTCTGTAACTTTCTGTGAGCTTCTGTTAGACACGAGAGCAAACACTTTGTTCTGTATAAAATGTTACCACTTTTCTTAATTAAAAAAAAAAAACAAACCCCAAAAAACCAAAAACCCCCCCACAAAAACATCAAGCACTCTAGAATTCTGTAAAAAATATTTGGTATTCCCAAGGGGGGACTCAGACTGCTCAGCTATCAAAACTCTGCTCTGAAGTATACAGGTTAGTCTGAGAACTGTATTCCATAGCCATTTCTCATCATCAACAGTAAAGGTATTTTCTAATTGTAAATTTATGAAGAGATTATATACCAGTGTCACTATATTAACATAGCTGTAGTTATAATTACATGAAGTTGTGGCAGTGACATCTTTAAAAAGCAAGCTTTTTGGTAGCTGTCAATTTACTTGTGTCCAGAGTGCAAAAATCATATTTAAACAAGAAAAAACATGCATGTTTATGAATAGATATAAACATACATGATGGAAACTGAAGTGTAAATATAGTAAGTCTGTGAAAACAAAAACGAAAAACAAACATAGCACGACGTTGTACTTTGTGACACATTGAGTGCCAATGGAATTAAGCAGCAGAAAATTTGTTTTAGCAACTGTAAGAAACTTTTATGAAAAATGTAACAAATTTTCAGGTTATTCAGTAAATGTTTACTAGCTTTCTTGTCAAACAAAAAAGGCAAATGAAAGACCAGGATAAAACGGACAGTTTTGCTTCTTATCCTTATGAGCAATATTACTTGTTTTAATGTTTGCTCACCACTCAGAGAATGATCTCACTGACCTTGTGAGATTTACTTGAATGGGAATGGCAAGCAGAATTGACAAAAGGAATCAAAACAGTCATATCCACTTCAAAGGGGGAAGGAAAATAAAAGCTGTACAGATTATTCAAAACTTGGTCATCCCATCCCATAAATCTCCTACGATTAAAATAGCCATAAACAGCAACTCACTTCACTGGCATTTTTTGTTCCACTGTTTGTTTGTTTGACTGTCACAGGTTGGGCAGAGTTTCTTTTTCTGACTGATCTTCAAGCTGAAGGCAATGTGACAGCAGGAACAGTACAGTTAGCAGGTGAATAACCAAACAGGACAATGCAAATTCACAAACTGCTTTTAATGCTTCCTTTAAACATGGCTTATTTTTTAACAGTGGCTATTCACAACTTACAGTGGCCATAACGTGGTGACTTGAGGGATGACACCTTGCTGACCTGTGTGGGTGCTGGGGCAGGTCCAGAGAGGGCACCAGAACTGGGGAAGGGTCTGGATCACAAGTCTGATAAGGAGTGACTGAGGAGGTGTTCAGCCTGGAGAAAAGGGAGCTCAGAGGGGACCTTATTGCTCTCTACAATTACCTGAAAAGGGGTTGTAGTCAGATGGAGTATATATAATTTGTCTCATGCTCTTGATAATTATTCTTTCATCCCCAGCTCTTTTCTTCCTCTGTTTGTTCCTTGCTGTCCCTCACTGTCCTGACCAAGTCAAGCAGCCTTAGCAATTTTCTTACCTCCCTCCAAATCTTGTCCTGATGCCCAATCCTCTACTCACCCTACCCAGCTTCCTGGTTCTCAGCGTCTTCACTTGATATAAACAAACTTCCAGTGGTTCAGGAACTGGGATCCTAGCTGTCCCAACTTGTAGAAAAAGGTATTTTTGTCTTCTTGGTTAAAATATTTTACACCAAGTAGGGCAGTCTTATGAGTTTAGGTCTCATTTGATTTCCCTGTGTGGTGCAGTCACATACAAAGCTGTCCCCTGCCTGAGGACAATCTCTCTTATTTTAACTGTGTCTTTCTTCTAAGGTAAGAAAACCCAAGCTCCACATGCCGTGTTTTGACCTTAGCAATGTTAGTAGGTTATTCCTTATCCTCACCTTTGGTAGATCTGTAAAAGAAGTTTCAGGCCTAATTATCTGATGAATTTCCCATGGGACAAAAAATAGCGAATTTGGTCGATTGTGCTCCAGGAAACTGAAATCAGACGAAAACAGAGAGAGGTGTTTTACTGGGATGAGCAGGAAAACTGAACTGTCTTGCAGGAGAAGAATAAAAGACCAGCTTGTCTATAAGATGTAAGCAGAGAAGAGCTATGATTGCCCTCTGAATATAGAGAATGGCCCAGTGAGAAAAAAAAAGAATTATTTTAGCTTAATGATCAAACTGACAAAAGAAAAAAAATATATATAAACAGCCAGTTAATCAATTTAGGCTGAAAACCAGAACAAGGCTTCCCAAAGTATTTTTTTTACAGTCTCCCAGTAGATATTTTTTGTCCTCTCTGCTCCTCTGTACTTTGAAGATAGAGCTTAGTATATTTATGAGATTATTTTAAACTGTTGTCTTTGCTAAGATTAGAAATGATGATCCAAGGTACCCCTTCAGTCCTACATATTACTAAAAAAGATTCCTGGCAGCAAAATACAAATCCTTTCTGCAATTTCTTAGTTTTGCATTTACTTGCTTCTGAAAGTTGTAGAAGAGGAATAGAAATGTTAATTATCATCCTGATTTCCTGCAGTGCTTCTTATTTTCCTTAATTGGTTATTTTCTCTTATTTTCAGAGAATGTACTGTGGACTGTAACACTGTGCCAGACAGGACCAAAAGCCTTCCATGCACTGTCCTGGTGAGATTAACTCCAGCATCTTACAGGTGGAGAGAAAACTTTCAGCATCTGCATTTACATCAAATCCTTTGTGACTGATTCAGTTCCAGGTTTGAGCTTTGGTAAAAGAGGATAAACATAATAGAAAATCCAACCAATGTTTGTTTGTAGAGCTTCTGGCATGGCAGACTGTAAATAGCTACCATCTGAATTTTCTAACAGTGAGATCGTCTCTTCATCAATTATTGTAGAAATAGTACCTTTTCCCCCTAATGTTATGTGATTGCTGGTTGATCTTTCTCATGTAGCAAAAAGGAGGTTCTTCTGCAAATATGTGCAGGCTTTTACATGCATTGCTGTGTCTTGTTTGTTGGAAGGGACTTTGCTTTTTAAGTACCCTAAGTTCTCACTGAGAAATAGTTCAAAATTGGTGTTGAATTTTCAGCCAAGTAATAAAATTCTAGATGTAGGCCTGATGCAAGTTTCCTCCAGATTCTTTGGTGTAATGCCAGTAAAGTCAGTGCAGTTATGAGGACAGGGGTGACACCAAATTAAGCAACACATCATTCTTGGATGATTCCATTTATTTCTCAATGTTTACCTTGTCTCATCCCAATGATTATAGTGTTTATGCACCTTAGAACTGGGATCATAAACTGACTTATTTTACATTTTTGGAGAGGTAATATTATTCTTGTTATGTGGTAGTCTCATTAACTCCTGCGAGACTATGAAAGGGAAGGTTGCAGGATTTGTGCCTATTTTTTTTATCATCTGATGATACATTTAAAAAAAATGCAACAGATGCACTTTTTTAAATTTCTATCTAATTGCCTGATGTCTAAATGATAGACATGACAATCTCTTGAAGATTTTCAGTGCTGATAGATATTTTTAAGTCAGTCTTAGCAGCCACAGAATGATGCTAAAACTCAGGAGTATCCTAAATAGCACACAGAACATGGATGCAGTCCAATTTCTTTTGCATCTTATGGGGTACTGATCACAATTCACCAAACCACAGAGAAGCTATGAGGGATCCTCATCATTGTACAACAAGCTGTCCAGGGACTGCTTAGCCTGTGTAAGTCGATGGTAGTTCAGGTACACAGCAGGTAATAGGGTTATTGTGATATTTGTACAGGGACAGTAATAACAAGTCCAGTAACCAAAGTTAGGCATAGTCACCTCTTCCCACAAAAAATAGCTGGTAATATTGCTGTTTACTTCCCTTGCTTGGAACTTGGTAGTTTCTGGAAAGGAACTCTAATATTTTACTGCAATGTCATAAGGAGAACAAGTGATCTTAGTATTAAAGCAGATGTATCAACTGCTTGTGCAATTGTATTGGCTATTCATAGTAAACCTCATCAAGCAAACAAAAAGAAATGTCATAGAGTATGTTGTAGAGGTGGGCTGGAAATTGCACAGAGACTTATTCCTAAACTTTTTGTAAATCTGGGCCGAGCTGACACAGCTCATGTCTGCAGCTTCAGTTCACCACTGATAGCTCAGACTGGACTTGCAGAGTTGCTCAGGCCCTTATCTGCTCAGCTAATTACAGGGAAGGTTTAAATTTATCTGTGAGGCCTCTGGCTTAACATTTGTGCAACTCTGAGGACAGTGCTATGGAGTCCTCTGCCTTTGACAGGCCACAGGAGAGCTAGAACTGTAGGAACGAGAACGTAGATCTATTGACTGAACATTTCCTCCTTTGCCAATATTACTTGCTAAGGTACACTGATTTATTAAATATTTAAATCTCCAGAACTTTTAAGCTAACTACTTGATTTTTTGCTGATGCTCACCTTTTATTTTTAGCTATGTTTAGTAATTAGTTTCACTGAGTTTTATTCCTTTATGAAAAGCTATTGGCTTCTAGTGGAATAAGGCATGTTGTTTTTTTGTTCCTCTGACCCACATCTGGTTTAGACACTAATCACGACAGAGAGCATAAAACAGTGCTACATGATCAAACTATTGGTGTATTAACCTAAGACATAATTTTCATTTATATATGTTCCTAGAAGGGCTGCCTTGTACTCACCTGAGTGCAGTGTGAGAAAAGCTCACACTCTCCAGTGGCTGTTTCTGTGTGCTGGTGCTCGCCTGGATCAGGTTCAACACATTAATGCCCTTCAGCACGTGGCCTCTCTTAATTCCATTCCATACACAGGTCTGCTTGGATAGTGTTGTCTTGTATAACTCAGCCTCAGCAGAAAAAATTGTTAATGTTCTGCTGGTCCAAGCAATTCAAGCGCACAGTGACTTGACTGCATTTCTTATGTTGGGAGAAGCCAAGATGATCTGAGCACTGCTGGCATCCTGGTAACATGGAAACACCTGTCCCACTGGATGCAAATTTATTTTAATCACAGCACTATGTAAATGCCCACCTTCCCATAGAACTGCACAGCACGGGCAACTCAGAAAATAACATTTTTCCATATGAATAACTCTGTGTGTCTGCAGTATGCCACAGAGTTGTTTTGCATAAGAAAATAAGCTGTTATTTTCCACCCAACCAAAGTATGCCCTTCAGGTGAAGTGTTTTGATTTCAAGAACAGTCTGTCAAAATATTTTACAGCACTCTTGGCTCCTCATATATAGGATTTTCAAGTACTATTCAAATACAAAGTACTAACTAGCAGATTAGTTGGCACAGCTTGTGTCCTGGACGAATATACTGTTATTTACACAGCATCAGACTTCACAAAACTTCATACCAGAAGCCCATCTAGCAGAAACATAAGGGTTGTATTATGACCTTGTGCTTGAAGAGAGATATAAATTGCACCAATGTGCAATGTGGAAGGAGAGGTAAAAACTTCAGTATAAAACCAGAGGGAGCTTTTATGAGACCAGCCTTAAATTATCAGAGTACAAAAAATGAAAGATAACAAGACATTAGCAAGAAAAAAAGTAAAATTGGAAACAAGCTTGGGTGGTGGATAGAGGAATACATTTCTATCTTCATCACAAAGCCACACAGGAGCTTAAAGGGCATTTGATTGAAGCATTTGACTAAAATGCAAAGAACAGAGTGGGATCTAGGACAAGCAGCTGAGCAAGGCGTAAGTTCATGAGCATATGAATCACTGATGGGAGGAAGATGATTTTATGCTATTTTTTTCTCAGTTGAGGTCTTTGGCAGTATGCCTGGAAAGGGGAGGGAAATGCATTCAAAGCAGTAGCTAATTAAGGCAGGCTGAGCAACTGGGGACAAAAAGAAGAGAAAAATGACCTGCCATTTGTGAGTTGCTTATAAGTTGTAGCATGTAAAGGCATGTAAGAGCCATATTACCAATTGCCTTCTTTGAGATTAATTTATCTTCTTTGAGATTAATTTATCTCATATCAATTTATGAAATCTTAGATTTCATTTCTCTTGTTTCTTGTCAGTTCAAAAAATAATCACGTTTTTTTCAGTTCAATAACAAATCCACAAGCTGAAGATGACGTGTATTTCTATCTCCCTCAGGTTAAACAAGAACAACAGATCATAATTAAGCTCATATAAAGCATCTAATTAGACTGAAGTATTGAAACAGGAGACAAATCTTTGTGCTAATACAAGTCAGCAGATTGTTTCCCTCATACTTTGCATCAGTAAAGTGCAGTGCTTATGTGGGTAAATCATGGTGTTGGTAAGAGGAACATTTTGGGAGCTCTTCCTGAAAGCTGAATGGCACATATAAATATAAAGAGCTGCTACATAAAATAACCCTCAGTAGAAATGCCTGCCCAATAAGCTTTGTGTATGTATTATTTACACTAGGTCAGCTAAACAAGAGGATTTACATAACTATGGCATTGATGCTGCCAAAACTAGAGAACCTGACTATGTTCTCTGGTACTGCTCTAAGGTTCATGCTGTAAATATGTCTGTGCAGGGTCAGCCCTGAGTCTCATCAATCCTGGAAGAGCATCACAGGCTAAATCTAAGCCTAGTTCATCCTCCAGTACTGCAGTAGATCACTAAACAGTAGAGCGCTCATTTTCTCTCACTAAAAGGAGCCTCTTCTAGAAAAAGCCTTTTGCCAGATAATTATGTCATTTTGGTTTATCTTTCTGTCCTTTGCCTTCCTTTCTCTGAGTTTATCTTGACTTTCTTTTTACAGTAGTTCCCATGGTATTAGTCTGCTGTAAATTCAGCTGTGGTTCATAATTATCTTTGAAAAACACACATGCCTAAATAGCTACCAGGAATATATTATTTGTTTGTTTTCATTATAAAACTCATAATAGAGACTAGCACTGATGGTTTTGAGGAAGGCCTCCCTGGAGATAAGCAGAATTTTCCATGTGTCTGTGAAATGACTTGTATTTATCATTGCAGAGTGTTCTGACTAACAGCTGGGCTTTTGCTAACAAAAAAAAAAAAAGTCTTACTCAAGGTACTATATTTGTCATTTGTCTAGATTTTGGAACAGTATTAAATATGTGGGTTTTTTTCATTTATTTAGTCCATGGCAATCCATCCAAGGTACAGATTCTCAGCTGATAATGAAGGAACATAGGAGGGCAGAATCTAGCTGCAAACGTCTGTGTTGCAAACAAACCCACTGTTAACACTCAGGTGGGGCTGTTCTCAAATCTCTTTCCTTTCTCTGACAAAGTTACTAATACATGACACAGGAACATGCATATTTTAAATATCTGAGAATTGGCTTTCATTGTTGGTGATGTATTAGAGATTCCCTAATCACAGAATCATCAAGGTTGGAAGAGACCTTCAAGATCTTCTAGTCCAACCATTAACCTACCACCAGCACAATCACCCCTAAACTGTTCACCCAAATGCCACATCCAGACAACTGTTGAACAGTTCCAGACGTGGTGGCTCCACCAGTTTCCCAGGCAACTTATTCCAATGCCTAACCATTCTTTCAGTGAAAAAAAATTCTAGTATCTAATCTGAACCTCCCATAAGCCGAAACAGGATCATTTCTGTCAGAATTGATTTCTTTTCAAGCATCAAACAAAGAGCAGAGGTAAATAATCTATTCAGAAAAAGATACTGACTTCAGCAATGATACTGGGTTAGAAAGTTGCCTTTCACTGCGTTCATTCACGTGACCCTTTGACAATGACCCTGGAAGTGTAGACAGCTTGTGAAGAATGGAGGCTGTAAAGCTCCAAAGCTGCATCTGATAGTGCTAAAGAGACTGAAATACAATGTCAGTGCTCCGAAGAACGGTTGAATTGTTCCTAAATCACTGTGCCCAGGTTCTGACTGCTTTACACTGTCAGGGAGAGCATGTGCCTGAAGTTTTGAGATCAGGGAAGGATAATGGAATGAACCAGCAAGGATCATAGCCCTCATAGCTACAAACATGTTTCTTCTCTATTCCCAGGGTAATTATAAGGGCTTGGAGATGGTTTCCAGGTCGTTGTGGCTCAACAGCATTTCTTGGTGAGTTTGAATCTTTGTGCACAGTAACACTTTTTATTAAAATGGTAATGATTACAGCTAGTATTGAAATTTAAGTGAAATCTTCATACCTTTCTCATCAATGTACTAATGATAAACCGAATCCTGACAACTCCTTAAGTAGATCTGATTTATTGAAAGTTAGTAAAGCAGACACAGAAACCCTCAGATCAAGCAGTTCATATACACTCCAAATTAGCAATGAACATAAAAGTCCCATCCTTAGGAACTTCATCTCTTCTCTTTCACCATTTACAGAAAGGAGAACAAAAGGGAGAAAGCTTAAATTCCATGTGAAGCAACTGAAAATAGAAGCCATGGTTACAAATAAATCCTGCAGCCCCTTGCTAAACTGAACCAATATTTAAGCTTTTAAGAACCGCCCCATGCTTCAAGGTATGTCTGCATCAATTCTGAAAGAGAAGGACAGGATAACTGTGTGTGCTGAGTATGAAAAATATATGTGATTTCAATAGTAAGGAAATAAAAATGGAGATTTCTCCTTCCTCTGCTATAAAGTATAGAGAGTATATTAATGACCAATAGAACTGAAAATTATTCTACCTGAGTGCAAGAGATGTTAGTTTTCAGATACACTTGCAAAATGAAAGACAGAGAAAATTTAGAACAAAGTGTAGTAACAAAGTTGGCATACCATGACTATTTATAAATAAAAGTAGTAATACTATATATATATATATCTACATAGACATGACCTGATATTTAATGACACACATTGTGTTAAAATAACATTCTTGGCTCTTTTTTTGCTGCTCAAAATTAGAATACGAGTATTTGATGCCAAAGCTAATCTATACAGCATAACTTAAATACAGAGAACAGACACATGTAATAAGAAAAAAGTACAAAATGTACCCTCAAAAAATTAAATATGTATTTTTATGTTACCCTTAAAATAGGCGATAGCTACATAATAATTATGCAGTGTCTGTAGTTAAAATTCATGGAACTTTGCATTATACCTAATAATGTTCCCGTGTGTTTTACAGCATGAGAAAATACCACAAATTCTCTGTCCTTAGTGTAGGAAATATGGCAGAAACATAAATATGTGCAAAGACCATGTATATACATGCTAACTGTGATGAAACTCTGGCCTAAATGATACAGGCCCAGGATAAAAGTTGGATATTATCAAATGGCATTTTATGCCGCATTTTTATGCAGGAAATTCAATTTTTTCCTCCAAATATGATCACAGCTTTTGCTTGAGTTTAAAAAAAGTACTGTATAAAAACTTTACATTATATGACTTGCCAATATGTTGCCTACTTCTCTATGAAAATGAGATTAATCATCTACTACAGAACTCTGACCTGGTGTAGGTGCATTTAACTTTGCTTTGCCACTTATTTACACCTGCTAAGGATTTGGATTTTAAAACACATACAGGTAGCTGCAGTAGCTAGATGTTATGAGGGCAGAGGTTTCTTGTTACCAAACAGTAAAGTCTGGGCGTACACCTTGAAAATCATTGACAGTAAAAGACCGTGACCGCCTCCTAAGGGTAGGACGACTGGGATTTCTCCCTTTAACCAAATTTAAATAAGGATCAGATCTCAGGAACCGTGGGTAGCTGTCTTGCTCCATCAGCCTGTAGACTGTGTTCTGTGCTGTGTCAAAGGTGGTGATGAGGGGCTGGTGAATATTCTGACTTGTGGCTTCTTTGGTGTGAAAGTCCAAATTCACCTGGAAAACGAGGAAAAGTGTATTTCTTTAATGTGCATTCTCGCATTTCCTGAGTTATCATTCATAGCAATGACATTGTACATTGGTGAAAAACTTTTCTGATAAGGAGACCTTGAATCCCCAACACAACAGGATGTAGGCACCCCAGAATCAGTATATTCATGTTCAGAAATGGCTGTCAGAAAGTCTTCAAAGCTGTGTGACTGGTGCAAAGCAAAACAGGTAAAATAGAAGATAAGGTCTGATGCTTGACTAAAAGCGACTTTCTAATAGTGATCTTTGTACAATTGCAGCCCTCGGGCTTTGCAAAGCCAAACTAATACAGAACTCCCTCCATTCTCATGTAGGTTTCATGTAGAATCCTTTGTCTAATGAGACTGTGTTTTGTCTAATGAGACTGTGTTAGTGAATATTTAAAATTTCGTGTTTCTGTGTAGAAACCAGTACAGTAGTGCTGTAGGAAGGTGAGAGTAGGAAGTAGCAGTAGATGTGTAGTAGGAAGGTGAGAAAATTCTAATAAAATGAAAAAAAATATTTAAATGGGTCTCTGGAGCTTTATGTTGGAAAGCATATAAAAATTATTATTTATTCCATGTGCTGTTGCATTCATCCTGGGAAATGTTTATTTGGTATGAGAATTTTATTAAAGTGTCAGGCACTGATTTAAAATGTTATTTTCAAAAATAAGGTAGCATATATTAAAAAAATTGTTGATTTAGTCAAAAAGTGAGTTCTATAATATGTTTTCTTTTCCTCACTAAGAGACACCTGTCATTTCCATACAACTAGTTAAAACAAGTAGTTTAGATCTAAAAACTGAAGGGTAATTAGTGATGATAGAATGGTCCTCTCATCTAAGATTTTTATGAACCCATTGAACTGTATGCTCAGAAATTTTTGTGTAAAAGAGTTCTGTGGACAAGAAGTTAAAGAAAAGGTGCAAACTCCTGAGCTGTGTGGTCTGAAATGAGGTGCTGTTGGCTGGTCTCAGCTGCTCAGCTCAACCCAAGGAGGAAGTCTGACCAAAGCCAAGTGCTTAAGGTGAACCCAGCACCCACCTACCTGCAGCAAATTAAAGTATGACACACAAAGAAATTGCTTGGTTATTGTGAGTCAAAGTACAGCTTCCATACCCTGTCCACTCCTTAAGCTTTCCTCCTGCTCATACTTTGAGTATGAGCAGTTGTTACCTGACCATAACTGCCCAGGGACTGATCAATTGGCAACAACAGGTTCTGCCTCAAGCGACTCAGGGTGTTCTTTTTATAAGTAAGGTCCACCCCAAAGGCACACAGCAGGGAAAGAAATTAAATGGGACACAAGCCTTTGAAAGTGGGCATTTCCTGGGAAAAGAAGACCTGAATCTTAAATGTAATCTATGAGAAATACAGGTGGAAATTGTACCATTTTGCAATCAGTTTCTTAAAATGAGAATTACACCTTTGTTTGCCCTCGTCACAGGGAAGCAGCAGTTAGTGTATAACTTCTGTTATTATGGAAAATAAAAAAAAAATAATAATGCAGGCATTGGCAAGTGACATATTTGATCTGCTCAAACTCAATAGAATTACAGGAAATTGCAAGTCCAAAAGACCTGTTGGTTGTGATTTCACTGAAAAATTCATCATCTCCCAACCTGTTCATCTCCTCCTCAGGGAAGGCAAAAATATTCCTCTTGCTCATTTCTGAATCCTTTATAACACACTTCAGTAACATGAAGAAGTTGTAAATATGAAAACTTTTTGCACTGTTATAATATTATAAAAAGACCTTAGTGTTGGTGAGGACTGTCATATCAACATATTTTTGTGCTGACAGTAACATAACAAGGATATGCAATTAGAGGTGGAGGAGGTGGAGAAGGGGGAGGGAGTCAATCAAGACAAGTCCATACTTAAAACATAGTTATTATTTTAAAGGATATATTTAATTTAGTATTTTGTTCTAATCTCTTTTATTCTTTTAGCTTATTTAAAATAAGAGCTTCTGAATCTCTGTTATGTAATAATTTAATAGATAATTAGTGTTTTAAGAGAAGGGGGGAATAAATTTGTTGTTCTGGAGATAGCTATGAATAAAGACAGGTGATACTTCTCCACAAATGCTAGCTGATATATCTTATTGCAACTTTAACATTTACTATCACTTTTTTTCTTAAATATACATCGTGTATGTGTGTGTATATATATATATATGTATCTCCCAGATTTAAAGATCACTAGGAATCAATGATTCCTATGATATAATATATACATTCATATAGTAACTTGAAGGGGGTATTGAAAGGAGTATGGAAGACAGTGAGAATTATCTCTGCAGATTTCCTTCCAGAGCTTTGATTTTTATTATATATCCTTCTTATGCCACCGACTACATAAAGTAATTGTTGCACCTGCTTCTGGTCATGCACGTCTTAAAAGCAGATTTCATCAGTTGTGTCAAATAGAGTGTAGAATGAAGAAAGACTTTACCTCCTTTGGAGCATCTTTCTGTATGAATGTTTCAAAAATGGTCTTAGCTTTTGGCAGAAGTTCATGTGCAGTTTTGCTTTTCTTGTAATCCTCGCAAGCTATCCAGAACTCGATGTTCTCCTCACTGAACTCAGTTTTCAGAAACTTTGTAAAGGCATCCAGCCCAGCTACAGAAGGGAAAGTTCAATTGCATTAAAAAATATATCCTTATCAAACAGTTACTCTTTTCACACAATCTGTGCAAAGAAGCAAAATAGTTTGTGCTCCCTTTGAGTAATATCATGTTATGGATAATTAACTTAACTGCACTTATTTTAAAACCTTTATGTATTTTTTTCCATTATGATCCTGAGTGCTGTGACTCCCATTACAGAATTCTCAACATCAGTAAAAATCCACTACCAAGATCTCATAAATTTAGAAAGAGAAGCAAGCAAAACATGTCGATGTAAATAGAAGTGACAGATTTTATTCCATCTGAATATCAATTTAGGTTGACCAAAACACTATTTGAATCTTTGCTCATAAGTAAACTGTTCTCCAGTAACAATTTAAAGTGGATGGCTTTCAATATCTTTATAGTTTGCTTTATGCTATTGTTGTTATGCTGAGGACATTTTCTTTCTCAAGTGTGCTTAAATTTACACAAGTCATGCAATTGTATTGAAGTCAACTGTTCAAAGAACACAGATTTGAAAAGCACATGGTGTCCAGCACTGTAGCTGAAACATGTGTGCCCCTCCAGAAGGAAAGGAGGAACATATGTGCATTTGATAATTATGTGAGCAGCAGGCCCTTCCAAAGGATAGGGATGCCAGCTTGGATCCTGTCATGGGTTTAGAAACAAATTGTATCGGAAGGGACAAAATCTTTTCTTAAGTACATAGAACATATCTTGCAATCAGGAATATTTGAGAAATATTCAGATTAGATGCTCCTGTTCATTGAAGGAATTCTTTGCCATCTGTTATATTACTTTGTTCAATAAAATACAAAAGTTATTTTCAGTTATTTTCACTAGTTAACAGCATACTATAGCCAAAGCATGTGAGGAGAGCAGAAACACACACTGCTATAAATGACCCATCATACCTAATTTAGGTAACTGCCAGGTCTACTTAAGAGAACAACTGAATTTTATAATTTTCCATCAATTTTCCATCATTTTCCATCAATTTTCCATCATTTTCCATCACTTTTCCATCCTAACACTCTGCACGGAGAGGAAAGAAAACTACTAACCTTTCTCAGAAAGCAGTTTGTCAAAAGATTCTCCCCATTTCACTGCTTCTTCAGGAGACACGCTGCTGAAGAAACAGAAAGGGATTCTTAAGAATTGTGTATACTGTGTATTTAGGAAGCTGTGTAATGTGTTATCAGTTACCCTTATGGCTCAGGACTGTTTCACAGAGCCTTTGATTAGATCACATTACTAAAGGAACTCATTCTCTTGGGGACTTCAGAAACATTTTATTTAATTTTTTTTTTCTGACATTTTTTTCCTGCAGAGTTGTACTTCTTTTACCCTTTTTAAAAAAACATCAGAGCAAAGATTTTTTTTTTTTTTTGCTTTGGTGTTTGCATTGCTCTACCAATCTTTAAGGGAATTGAGATCATGGGGTATTGTAAAACTCCTAAGGGACCCAAGTCTGTCAGCTGTTGAAACTTAAGAAATACTTGTGCAGAGGTGTGGTTTTGAATGCCCTCACTGAGGCTGTGTTACCGCAGTCTGCTTCTGATGAAATATGGAAAATTCAACAGCCTGAAGACAGAGCTGTAGCAATATGGTTTGGGTGTTAGCCTTCTAGGTTAATACCACACATAGTCTGGTTTGTTTACCACAAACATATTTCAGATGTCATGTTACTCTGAGACACTGTGCCTCATTTATAAAACTCCTCATATTCTTCATCAAACATGTCAAGATGCACGTATTTCATTTTGATTTCAAAAACTCTCCCCTAGAGAAGAGTGAAGAAAGGAAAAAACCACCTCGTTCCATTCACACATATACAATTTTGGAGAAATCATTTTTTGGTTTTGTGTAGACTAACCCTGAATGCACATCTGGACAGTACTTGGATTTTTAGTAGACCAGAACTGTAGTAAGCAGGAGGTGAGCTGTATCGTGCTAGGACTAGGACTTAAGTTCTACGCCTGAAGGTGAAGTCAATCTTTATCAACTGCTTTTTGAATACTAATATTTAGAACCATTTTCATTTGAGGACAAAGCACAGTACATGGAAAGTATCAATAAGCAACTTGTCTGTGATTAGTTGGTTAGAACAACTTCTTATGGACTGAACACTTCTGGAATATGTTTCTCCCTTCCTCATGGAGTTTTGCAGTTCTGTTGCCTGATTCACACAGTTTGGGCTCCCTTGGCAAAACCTGTAGGCACATGAAGTTTAGATGAAAGGGAATTCCAATCACTTTGGGAAGGAATTTAAGCCAGTAATGACCTTCGTTTTGCATAAAACTCAAAAGGAGGAATTTTTTATTATTATTATTTTAATAGGTGTCACATGGCTCCTAGCTGAAGTCATTGCTTACAGGAAGGGAATTTTTAACCGAGGAGAGAAAAACGGTTCCTGAGGAGAGGTACAAATGCTGGAGAAGTGAAATCCAAGAAATGAGCATAGGCTAGTAAAGTAGGGGAATTCTGGAGTCAGGGAAAATGAGACCTCGCTCCCTTACAGAATTTGTTAGTTATGAGAAGTACAAAAAGTGTGGTTCTCTGAACTGTGTGGACTGGTAAGTCTGGTAACTGTGGGTTCCTATAGCTATAGAAATTATTTTGGTCATAGTGGAAGATAAAGCCTTATAACTTCAAACCACATACTCAGTCCCCAACTGCATGGAATGCTGTAGAGGTTCTTTGTTGGGTTTGGAAACTCCTAGTGCAAGTTTCTGTTTCTTCATTTCTCCTTCAGAATCTGCATCAACCCAGTAGCCTCACAGATCCCCAAAACCTGGGCACAGCAATGAGTTTGTGCAATAATGGACAGAAACCAAGATTTGTTCAGCTTTGCCACTTTCTAAATATAAGAAACTAGTTTAAACTAACAGATTACAGGCTGTTTCTACTATCACCCCACTGTCCATCTTCAGTGCTTCATTAAATTCTCTTTCTACTGGTGTTAGTAACTCCCTGTGAAGAATAGAAATCATGAAAGCTCAGTAAATCACTTAAAAAATCTCAAAATTTTATCTCACTTTATTATTCGAAAAAGAGTCACTTTCTTTTTTGCTTGTTTTTTTTTCCATTTTTGGCAAAAATAATTGTCACTTCTCTCTAATCTGTATATAAAGACCAGCAAAAATCTGCAAGTTTCTCTTCTATACAAGAACAGATGAATCTGTTAGTCAGGCACCTATCTGAAGTAACATGGTAAAAGGTAGCTGGCTGAGGCAGTGATGGTCTGTTAAAAGGGGGAAATTCTTCAGAGAATTACTGCTGCTACTGTATGTTCCTCTGAAAGTGCCTTTAGACAGATTATAAGAATGCAGTAATGGCTGTGTATTTGTATGAAATACCCTGGGTAATGAGTACTGTCTGCATACAGACTGCAGGGCAGCTGCGCTCCCTCTTTTTAGATGCAATCTTGGCATGGTTTTACATGTCTGGAACTGAGAGGGGTGGGATATTTCCAAATGTGAGCAACAAACTGCCCAGTTATCCAGATGCATGGGTGCAAGTGTTTAGATACCACCTTCTCAGCTGCTTTTTCATGAGTTCTAGAAAGAGAGTTTGGGCCTTTATGTGATTTCTACTGTGTGCTCATAACTAGTAAGGGCTTGTAAGAAGCAGTTCTGGTCAAAGCAGGCAGCTTGGCCCAAAAGATAGGAACTGTTTAAACAAGGTTCATCAAGACAAAAGAGCATGGTAAGCACTGAAATGTTCTGAAATGATCTCTGATGGGAAGAAAGGGGCAGCAAATTTTTTAGGCCATGGAGTTGCATTACTTTACATGTTCCTTCTTCTTAGTCAGGACCTAAAAGTGCAATTCTTAATATATTGGTCAGATCTTGGTACCCAATTGAACTCAGAAACTAAACTGTTGCTGAAGTCAATAAAACCAAGAATTTACCCCACATCTTTATGAAAACATTGTAACAGGGGCAATATTACCACAGTGTATAAGCATCAGTATGAATTTTGGAGAGAAGAGTATTCAACCAACTACTGCAATTACTGCGGAACTATGCATTAAGAATTTAACATGGATATGGCATCTGTACAACACAGAATTCTTTGGAAAACCTGCTTTGCAGGGCGATGTATCATTTTGCTGCAAGCAGTAATTTGTCAGCTGCATTTCCGAGTTGGTGCTTAGTCAGTGGACTAAGACAAAGGCTGTTGGCATAAGTAAAGGTTTAAATGTATCTCCAAGTCTATGGGGACCAGTGGTGTGAAAATACTAGTGGTGAGTTAGCTTGATGTGCTACAGATATTTCTATAGTGTGTGTATGCTTGGATTAGATTGGTAACTTTCAAATTAAATAGGTCTAGAAAGCATTACTCTGCTGAGTCTGATCACACACAGATGCAGGAAATGTTCTGAGTCACACAGGCTCTTCTTGGAAGGAATCCCCATCAGCTCAGTCATTTATAATGCTTACCTTGCTGGTTTTGCCACGTTTCCAGGTTTACCAAGATGGTCACTTTCATGGAATTCAGGTTTCTGCAGGAGCAGGCTCAGCCTATTTCTCTTCTGCTTAGCTCTACAACAGATTTGGAGCAGCTTTTCAAGAAACCGTTTTGAAAGTTGTTTATTCCCCCTCAAACATTTCCTTTGACTATTATCGCTGTTTCTGCATCATAGATCCTGCTATTTTCACTTACAGTAATGTTGATGTTACTTCTCCTACATATATTATTCACATTAGTTATTTTTTTCTTTACTGCTTAGCACAAATTCACATATGAAGCGAAGAGAAATGGAAATCCTTTTGTTTTCAGCATGCTTTTAATTTATTTTAAAGAGGAAGGGGCAAAATTTCCCATTAGAGAATGCAAACAGTTGGCTCAGCGTCTTCTACTTTTAATGTTTCATAAAGAAAAAAGGAAGTATTGCTTCCTGTCATTTCAAATTTTTGAAAAGAAACCTTCCCAAATCATATTCAGCATTTCTCAGAACTTCTTCCAACCTCCCTTTCCTGGTTTGCTTAGACCAGTATTTGATTTGTTTCTTGTTCTTAAAAAAAAACACTTCTGCAATGACTTAATATTTTATGTACACGGTTTCCAGAGTTGCAGTTCATGAGTTTTCATATGTGCGTCAAAAATAAAATTACCTGTGCCCTAAATTCATACCCACAAGCTGCGTTAGAGGAAACTTTTATGTAGACAGAACACTCAGATGTTTCGGCATGACCCGAAAACTTACCCAGGTTTGCTTGCTTTGTGTGGCTCTTCTTTAATCACCGATTTCATGACTTTGTAATAGGATTTATCCTTTGAAGCAGAAATGTTCAGCTGGGGGAATAAAAGAAGGGGGTTCTCCATCTTCCTTCAAAAACGCTTCCGAAAACGTTCCTCTTGCTCCCTTGCAGCGGTGGCACCTGGCGCAGCTGACGTGCCTGGGGGGGCTCTCACATGCTGTGCCCACCCGGGGCTGCCCCCGGTAGGGAAGGGTGCAGTTTGCAGAGGGAGGTGGTGGGAAGAAGGTGGTTCTCCACCTTCACTGCCGCTGCAGCTGCACGTACGCTGCGCTTTAAGTAGAGTTCTGGTTTTACATTCGTCATTTAGGGAAGTGAGGTTGCAACTTTGCAAAATGTCCGTCGCTCACGCCGACAAACCACAGCCAGAGAGCAGCTCCGGGGTGCCTGCTTCTGGGAGCTGATGTTCTGCTAGGCTTAGGGTGACACCAGCATTTGCCCCCAAACACCTGTAAGAAGTGTACACAGTGTAGTGTAGTTTCTCTAAAATTAACTTTAATGACAATAATATTGCATACAACAGTGTACAGCATCATCTTAAGTTCTTAGAGAGCTTCCATCTGGCCTTAAACTACTCTCCACAGCTCAGGTGCCATGTGCTGGACACAGAAGTAGTTCTATCTGCAGCATGCTGCCTTGAAACTCGAGGTTTCTCAGCATCTCCTGCAACACCCAGATGAAGCTGTGGTGGATCATGTATTTTGCAAGCAGAGATTTTAATTTTTGCACCATTCTTCAGAAATTATAACCACTTTTAATTTCAAGTTTGTACACTAAAAGATCCTTCCATATCTTCTCTATGTGTGGATTTATTTTTACTTGCAATCTCACAGTCAGGATAAAAAAAAGTCTTTAGTTCAGAACAAAAATATGTGACTTTTTAAATTATTATTTTGATAGTAAATAACCCAAAAATTCTCAATTCAGTTCCATAATGTAAAAATATATTTATGTGGTAAGCTGATCAACACAAATTACTTCTTCACAAACAAGTTTGATGTCAATTAAGTTTCATGGTTTTAACTTGTGTTGGAGATGTTGTAGAGACAGTAAGTCTACTAAAGAAACCTCCTCAGTGTTAACTGAATGAGGTGCTGGGAAAGATTAAAACTATGCAGTAGTTAATTGATTAAGAATTAAGTAGTTCTCCTTTTTTTTTTTTTAGTGCCAATGTCTCATTTTGATTATTCAGGTAAGACATTGAGCCTTGGGGAGAAGACATGACCTCATCACCTCCAACAATTTTGTTGAGTTCTACAGAACTGCTGCAGCATTGGTAAGTTCTGATGAGAGTCCACTTTGACCTCTTTCCTGTGGCTTGCAGAGCTAAGGAGGATGGGAGGTATTAATATTCATATTAATATTCAAAATAAACAAAAAAAACCAAAAACAACAACTCTGCCAGGATTCCAAATTTGTGAAACACTAGAAAAAGAAGCTGTTATCTATCGTGATTTTTTTTTTAGAGCAAAAAAACTGAAATAAAACTCACATGTGCTACATGTGTGATACAAATTTTAAAACCAGACTGAATTGGAAATACTCAGTGAACAACTGCTTTTGTAACCCAAGAACCTTTAAGGAGCAGGGTTACGGTTTGAACTTCATTTTCAGTTTCAGAGTAGGCTTTATATCACATCATGCTTATTTTAAACTGGCTTTAACCACAGCTGTGTTTAATCATTTATTCTGCCTTTTACTGATAAGTAGATAAATATAGACTGCATGATTTTATGTCACTTTTCTGCAATAGTGGTAGTCACATGAGCTTTTTTTACCTGTTATGTGTATATAATGCTGTCTATGTTTGTCTGCCATAATTTTATAACCTGGTGATTTCAGTTCCTGAAAAATGTCATTAACTGTAGGCTCAGCAATTCATATAAGCTGATTTATGAAAGATTTGGAACATCACTCAGAAGTGAATTATGGTGGAATTGCCACTGTACCAGGTAACTTATAGGTGGGAATGAGCAGCTGTGTCATCTCTTTCAGCACCCACCAGTGATGGGCTCTCCCCTGAGAACATCTGAATGGCCTGTCCAACACACTCTTCAGCGACCCCAAAGCAACAGGTGCTATGCCTCAGGTGCTTGAAATATTGCTGTACTACACTGTGGCAATAGCATCAGTCCCAAATGCAGCAGTGTGCTGTGCATCTCCTGAGAATTCATTAGGAAATCTGGAAGAGTGGGGAGGGGAAGGGAATAATCACAAAACACTCCTCCCCCACCCCCACCCCCCGCTCCCCTATTTTTTTCCCCATTAATATAAAGCTAATATTAAATCTAGGCCATGAAGTAGCCAAATTACACCCAAGGCAGCCTGTGTTTTGTCAGGGATGGTGCTGGTGCTAATAAGCATGTCTGTTTTGCACTGCAGGCTACAGTAGTTATAGCAACAGTATTAATGACCCTGTAAATGCTTCTGGGCCATTTCGGATACTGCAAGATGACGATATAGAAAAACGAATAAGTTATTTTAAGCTGGAAAAAGCAGACCAAGAATATTATGTTGATGACATGACTAGAGACCTAGAAATCTCTAAAGAAATTTGTGATGGGAACTAAACATCCTGCTTCTCAACCATTTCTCTAACCACTGAAATATATCCACAAATCTTTTGGGAAGAAGACTTTTTAAGCTCTTAAATCAAGATCATCTCTGTAATGTGAGAACATTATTGACTTAATTATTTATTACTTGTAGAAAAGAATAAATACATTTGTCAAGATGAATACAAAATGTATTTGCAGAACAATCTTTATGTGCCACAAAAGTAAAATTGAATAGATCATAAAGTGCAGGAAGTTCCTTGAGGTGATGTCCTGATCCCTTTGGGCCTGTTCTTCAGTTGAAAAGTGTCTGCACTGGCTTCTGTACCTGTTTATAAAGTCCTGTCTCAGCTGATGATCAAGTCGTGCTTGGTTTCTACAGACACAATAGCTGCCTGCTGTGAAAGAAATACTGACTGATACTGTTAGCAATAGGGGCATTGTACTATACACTGAGTATGTCTTGTTTCTTTTTTAAAGGAAGGCACTGAAAGGCTCAGCCTTTCAGTTCAGCTGAATAGAAGTGCAGCCCCGACTGAGCGGTTCAGCTCAGCACAAAGAGCTAGAGCACAATGGGGAGTTCTCCTTTGTCAGTAATCCTGCTGCATCTGTCTCCAAGCTATTTTCCTTGCTTGTCAGGTAAGTGTAAACTTTTCATCCTTCACGTCTCTGCTCACGTTCTGGCACTGCCCAGGTTCCTCCACAGCCAAGCTCCATCACTGTTCTTATTCAGATACAATCTTACCAGTATGGCTTTTGTTGGGTTAGGTTTCTGCTGAAGGGAAGCAATATTCATCTTTGTGGGAAGAAAAACAAACAAACAAACAAAACCAAGAGAGGTTCTTTAGCGTTCTGTGAAGAAATAGGCATGGAAAGAAACTTCACAGAAGAGCATGGGCTGAAAAGATGAATTTCTGTATTCCTTTTTCATGTAAAGGGATTTAAAAATTTGAAAATTAAACTTACATGTTTTGAATTACTTTGGTTTTAATAAATAACTCTGTTCTTCACCAACTTCTTAACAATTTAGCACTCCGCAATATTTATGTTGTTTATTCCTTATTGGAAACCGTAATTGGACCTACAGTTTAATAATTATATGATCCAACGTGTGGTTGCTCTGTTTATCTTTTGCCTATGAAGCAATTCCAAAAGTAAAATAGTTTTATTGGAAATCTCAAGCAGAGGATCTTGCAGTCTGCTAATTCAGTGAATTTGTTTAGCCGTGCACTTAAAAGTTTCATCCTAGTGGAGGAATTTGGCACATGAGATGCTTCAGACTTAGTGAAAGAGAAGCATTGCAACACCTGCACATAGTTCACATTGTAAAACCCTGTTTGTTGTTGATGTTTATAAGGAAGGAAACAAAGTTGCATTGCTTCATATACGGATTACTGACAACAGGAACACAACACTTTGCATTGGGGTCTGTCAGCCAGGGATCTCAAAAGAACTTTGTAAGGAGCCCGTGGTGCAAACTCAAGGCTTGGTGCAGGCTTGGGAATCTTTGTAGTTTTATCAGAACTTCTGCTGTGGAAAGTGTTTACATCTGTGCTAAACTGAATTCATTTGTTATGTCTTCGGAGAGGTCAGAATAAGAAAGTGAGTCTGCAAAGTTCTCAGCTGTGTTCATTTCCTGCCTGTCCCGTGGTTACATGGCCGGCACCTCTGATTAGTTCTATTTACATATTACATACATCACTGTCACAATTAATCTTCAGGAAGCTGGTTCCTCGGTTGAACCACTCTGTGTTTACAACCAGCTCGCACAAGTGCAGAGCAATGACATCAGCGCTCATTAGACAATTGCCTGTTAACAACCAGCTTCCGGAAGGGCTCACCTAGAACACTCACATGCATCTTTTAAAACGTGTTTATTTTAGTGTGGTATTCACAGGAAACGCTAAAGGCAGGAATGTTCTCTAAATCCTGCCCGAAATATCCTACTGGAGTTCCGTGCTACTGGATTTATTTCTGTCTTACAGAAACCCAGAGGGATTCCTCACATGACAACCCGCTTTTATTTTTTAATTTTTTTTTTTTTAAGGAGAAAGATTTTATCACTCTAAGACAACAATGCAAGCAGCATCAAGTATTGGGCTGAGCGTTTTCTGGTCCTTCTGGGAAAGGTGTGGGAGAACGGAATGGAGGCATTATTGCTTAATCACATAAGAGGGCTGTGACTCCTTGTCTGCTGACTATTAGCCATGAAATCAAACTCAAGGGAATAAAATCTGTGTTACATCAGGACTCAGTCTGCTATCACTGAACTACTCAGTGGTTAAAGCAGAGCCAACATGTGTGATGCTAAGCATGCCCTCACTCTGCTTTTCCAGTCAGGAAATTGAGGATTATCTAGGGATAATTATGAATAAGGGATTCAGGAATATCTAGGGATGCTGCAGCCCAGGTTGAACTACTAGGGCAGGCATTGTCAAACATCCACAATGCAGAACTAGGGATGCTGTGAGGAGCACTTCATATCAAAAAAGCAGCTCTGCAGGACAGATGGCTACCCCGGGCTGGGAAAGCACTCAGAACAAGTTTTGAAGGTCACACTTCAGTATTTAGGATGAAGTTAGGCAGGGTCTAAAAGCTCAGGTTCTGCTGTAAAATCACTCATGAACGCTGCAGGGTTGCATCATCACTGATACAGGGACACCTCATTCTGCCTATTTAAAACACAGCTAAGGTTTCTGCAATGATACTTTCTTCAGCTTATATGTTATTATGTTTTATTCATTGTTACTCCTTCCTGATAGTGCATTGTTCTGATGTCCTGATTCAGCTGATGCAAATAGTCCTGGGATTTACAAAGTAGTATGGTGGATTGCTCATCAGAGCAGCAAAAAAATTGGTACCCAAAAAATTGAAAATATATAGCAAATATCTATCTATATGAATATATAAATATATTATCTTCAAAGTCTGTCAAAAGCATCTGAAGATATAAAAGCTACATGTCACTGATTTTTCTCTTCAGTAATTACCCAAAGAAATTCACCACTAAAATTAGGCAAAATTTAGTAATAATGCCACATCACATTTCAGTGAGTATGAAATCTTCAGAATGACTGAGAATGTTTCCAGGAGGGTTCAAGTCTTTTTTGAGGATTGAAAAAAGCTGTATTCTAAAATGTAAGTTGGAATAGTTTTATTTCCTATGGAACTTTTTAGGGAAGTTTTGCAGTAGCAGTTTCTTTTCCTACTCCCAAACTGTTAGCAATCTTATGAGGAAGCTGGCTTCAAGGCAGGGACACTCATTGTCAGTGTTCACCAGCCAGTCATAGTCTGTCTTCCTCTTAGCTTGTGGCAGAATTTCCAACAAAAGCCTTCCGTTATCAAGCACCAGGGTACCAGTGGCTTTCCAAAAACAGCCGTCCAATTTTTTCTTCAGATTTGCAGGAACCCTCAAGAAAAGCTTGCTGATTGCCTAACACAGTAATATGCTGAGGGCTGTGAATCTTAGCCAGCCTTCAGAAAAGGTTCAGGCATAGTAGAGACAAAGGTTTGCTCCAGAAAAGTACTTGTGTGTGTGTTTAATTCCAGTGGTGCAAGGAAATCTTGCCTGATTAATTCGCTGTGTTGGATTGGAGGCTGTGTGATCTGGCAAAGACTGAGCCATTTTGGGACACAGCAGATGTAAGCAGCAACATCATATAAAGAATTGGACTTATTCTTCATTCTGCACTCTAGGGAGCAGGATGGATTTTATTAATTCCTCACTGTCACCCTTGCTGTTATGTTCATGACAAAAGACCTTGCCATTTGGGCACTATCCATTTCTCAAATTTTTTGGGCTTTTAGCCTGAGTCATGGCATGCTTCATGATTACAAGTTTGATGGTACAGTTTGTAGCTTTTGCAGATGCTGTCCTTGATGACCTCTGGTTTTCACACCAGCATCTAAACCAGATTCTCATCAGGACCAATCTGCTGTTCCTGTCTTTCTCATCTGTGCTTCTCTGCCACGGCCAGAATAATGGGAATCATAAAAATAAATTTTGCAAAGCTTGCCAAAAAAGCTTCCTCAAAACAGAGGAAACATGATATTTGCACTTTCAGTATGCACACTAGGAAACAAGCTATTCTAGTCTCTCTGTTGAGTAAAAACAGGTGATCGTTTATCGGGTTACACTGTCAATTTGATAAACTTGAAGCTTGTAATAGGTTTGATATTGCTGTGGTCACCAAATCTAATACAAACCTTGCATTTCATTTGTTGCCAATCAGTCTAAATTGCCTGAGGACAGAGACTGTTGGTCTGAAACCTGTTTGTGTGGCATGTATGAAATAATTTCCATTCCAGTTTGCAGTGACCACAAGTCATTTCTGTAATGCCTAGGGAAGGTCTGCAGACTGCTTTGCTTGATTCCCAAATGCCTTTCAAATTCAAATTTAGAGCTTGTCATGGAGGCTAAGTAAGGCTTTTTTTTTTTTAACCCCAGAATGGTCTCCAAGTTTAAAATCTTTGCTTTCTGATTACCAAATTACACCCCAGTCCTGACAGTGTAGATGCATATTCCCCAGAGGATGGATGTATGGGCACCCAGGTTTTCCAGTACCAAAATAAGGCACCTCAAGTGATGGCTGACAGTGGCCACGACAGTCCCGGTGCTCCCTCTATTGGAAAAGTTCTGACATGTCCTTTCTCCTTCAGAAAAAGAGGGCATGGACGGCTCTGCTTGGGAATCAACATCCCAAGTTTCCCCCAGTCAAATCTAAAAGAGCTGTGCTCATCTCTCTGCTGCTGCTACCTTCCATTCTCCCGCCCTCCCATCTCCACCTCACTCTGGTGAGGGTCCTCGGTTCAGTAGCAATATACAGAGCAATCATTTTGAAAGATTTAAAAACAATCAGGGCAATAGTCTGATGTTTTGCAAATATTCTGCCCAGGTGCTTCTCTGATGAAAGGAGTCAGTTGTTTGGGGGTTTTTTTAAGCGTTTGATTTCCAGCACAGGCCACAGGCTCAGGTGCAGCCATAGAGGACACAGGACTGCAGTTCCCTGTATGTCCCCCTGGGCAGGGCTCTTTCCAGCCCTCCTGCCCATCTCCCTTTCATTATCACATGCTATTTCTTCTCTGGAGGGGGTTTGGCCATAGCTTGCCCTGTCAGGGTTTCCCCCAAGGTTTAGAGTTCCCTGTGAGCAGGGCTGGACCTGCAGCTGGCAGAAAGAGCAGCTAAGGAAAGCTGAGCACAGCCAGGCCACCCTGGGGCCAGGGGTACCCATCACACACCCCAACAGACCCCTGCTGAGTCACACAGAATCACAGAATCAACTGGGTTGGAAAAGATCTCTGAGATCATCAAGTCCAACCTATGACTGAACACCACCATGACAAGTAGACTAAGAGCCACGTCCAGTCTTTCCATAAACAGCTCCAGGGATGGTGACTCCACCACCTGCCTGGGCAGTCCACTTGAGTGTTTAATTACCCTTTCTGTGAAGAAATTCTTTCTAATGTCCAACCTGAACCCCCACTGGCTCAGCTTAAGACTGTGTCCTCTCATCCTGTTGCTTGTAGCCTAGGAGATGAGGCTGACTCCCACCTGGCTACAACCCTCTTTCAGGTGGTTGTAGAGAGTGATGAGGTCACCCCTGAATCACTTGGTTGGAGGGTCGAGCAGTCCACATGGGGCCAGACCCTGTGTCAGCTCTTGCCCCTGCTTAAGCTTCAAGATTCCAGCCCCTGTTCCCTGGTGATCCACCCTGTGAGCCATGGGAGCACACACAGGTGAGCCAGACCTCTCTGGTACCTGCAGTTTTGCTATCTGGTTCATGCCAACTCATCCCAGACATGTGCTACCATGTGAACTTCTTTGTCAGCTGCCTGGGGGGCAAAAGGGTTGGCCCTCTTGACTCTGCAAACTCAGACCATCAGCTCTCAGTTTAAAGATCATCTGTATCAGAGAACCCCTCTGTCCCTGCTGAGAATGACCAGGATGTTCTTATCAGCCAGTATATTGTTGCTTCTGATGGATCTCCAGTATCTAGAGCTGGGTCATCATGCATCCATTTCCTGGTCACCCACTTCCAATGACAGCCCCGTTAATAAGAGATCCCTGTTTGTGTTGAGGGCACAGGCCTCATATACATTTTTGTTTCTGCTACTTCTGTGGCAGGGCTGTGCAGACGTGGCAAAAGACACAACTGCTCTCTTGATGTTTGCACCTGGAGTCATTATCTTGTGACTGAGCGCATGCAGGAACCTCTGTAATCTCAGTTGTAAAAAAAAACAGGTAGACTGTGAGCTGGGGTCCTTTTCTGGCTTCTGAAGAATCATTTGGCACAGCTTTGCCCCTGCGCTTGCCATGCTGTATTCATTCAGCTGGTGTGATGGTTATCTGAGCAGAGCTGAAAACAGGGAACCCCAGCAAGTCCCTGGGGCAGAGTCAGAGCAGACACTTCAAAGATAAATCCCAGGCTTGTGCCTAGGACATGTGAGGGAAAGCCTCTTGTGCACCAGTGAGCCTCCCTGAAGTCTCATTTAGGCTCCTGCAAAACGTGCTCATTTTCAGGTGCCTTCTGTATCTCCACTTTCTGATTACCATCACTTGGGGGACAGTTATGCTCATGTCAGGTCTTGCTCTAGCCAAGCGTGATTGGATCAAATTTTAGTATTTTAGCTGTTAACTTATACAAAACCCGGTGCAAGCAAGGAAAAAGTCATTGCTTTGGGGCTGACTGTGTCCAGATTGTGCCAGGGAAACAAGTTGTTAATCACCATCTTTCTGGGTGGGGGAGGATGCTCTCCCTTTGCTTGAATACTGCCTGCTCCAGCAGACCAGCTGGTGCACCCTAAGATCACAAGTGCTAGATGTAATACTGTCCTATGATATTTCTTGGCACAGTCTGGTCTCTGCAGGGATCAAACTCTTGGAGAGAAGTTGTTGGCAAACAACCTTAGTCATATGAAAAAAATGGTAGTCCAGTGACCAGTTAGCTCTCAGTGTGTAATTGCAGCTGAATGCCACAGCGATAACAGCAGGCTGACTAAGTCCAGGCAAAGTTAGTTTCTTGAAGAAAATGAAAAGTTCTTATCTCTCATCCCCAGTGAGAGTGACTCACTGGCTTTGTATGGACACTGTGTGAGGTATATGTTGGCACATGAGACATGAGCACCAGAGCTCCCCAGATGGAGGGATTGCAGGGTCCAAGAGCAGAGGCCGAGGTGTGCGCAGGGCCATGAGCCTTCAAACTGCAGTGTGTGGTGAAAACCAGCCTGAAGGAAAGAGATGCTCACTGGTGTCTATCTACCTCACATCAGGCACCCAGCTGACTGTTGCCTCCTCGCTGTCCTTCTGGCAGTGGTGCCAGTCCTGTGCCATGCCTTCCCCTTCCTTATGAGGCATTGGAGATTTTCCCCTGAAGTTTTTCCCTCCCTGCACTGACAGCTGTGAGCTTTGGGACAGAGGTGTGGGTGATGGATGTGCACAGCTCCTGACTGCAGTCTTAGGGACAAACACAGTGAAAAAGTGTAAGGTGAAGTGGTCCAGTGTGATCTGAAGAGATACTAAAAGAATGAGCAATATTGCTGTGGCCTTGCAAAGCTCTGAGTAGGCTAATTAGCCAGAGTGATGGCATGGCTAATTGGACAAGGCTGGGTGTGGTGCTGGTACATCTGTTCTGCTGGTACATGCAGGGAGGAAGCCCTCCTGATTGAACTTGAACTACCTCTAGGTCCTCCCTAACATTCCTGGTTGAGGTTTCCTTTTGGTGGGACCAGATGCCACTGATTCATAGAATGGATACAGGATGTCATATCTCTCCTTGCTTTGTGTGAGTGTTGGACCAGATGGGTTCTGGCTGCCTTCCAGCCTCAGTTACTCTGTGAGTCTGAACTCATCAAAGGACTTGACAGTCTCCTCCAAAACAAATGAACCAACAAATCATCCCCAGTGAACCAGAAAATTGTAGAGTAATGAGCAGCACAAAGCCCATTGATCTTTCTCTCAATCCAGCATACCAACTGAGGAGTTGTACTTTGGAACTCTTCCCCAGTTTGCTCTGGGACACACTTTCCAGGGGCTGCAGATGTCATCGACAGTCTTGTGTTGCAGGGAGCAGCTGTTGAATAGAAATGGTGGAGGGTCATTTAGCTGAAGTTAAAGCAGAAACAAACCATAAATTGTTTGCAGCTGTGTTGCTGCAGGCAGAACAGTGCTGTGCACACCAGCAGTGGGCAGTCAAAGTCCATTCCAGTGTCCACCCAGTGTCCAGCCTGCACTCAGGGTGGGAGGTGGGAAAGGTGTCCCCCACAGACAGGGGAAGGCAGAAGTTTTGTCTAGATTTCCTCTTAATTTTAGCACTGCCCTGGACATTAGCATCTGACAGGAGTCTGCAGGCCAGGCAGGAGCTGGGAAGAAGGTTTAGTGTAAGGAAGAAGGTAAAGCAGCTTTGGTTTATTTTCTGAGAAGGATAAGATCATTTCTTCCCTCCATATCACAGTCCCGGGCTCTTGTATTTTTCATGCTTCATTAAAAGTGTTTGTAATTATATGAGTGGCTTCAGAAGCCAATTAAGCCTTCATTTGGAGGCTGCTCTGGGTGCTGGAAGCCCTCCATTAGCCTGGGCTTCTGCCAGGGAAAAACACTACATGGTCTTTAACAACTGCACCAGCTCCTATCTGCTTAATGTTGATTTTCCTATTAAGTTCAGCTAATACTTTCCTAATTGTGTGAGCTGGGCCTGAAGCCAGGCTGGGTGACTTTTGCCAGCTGCTTCCAAGGCTGAATCAGAGATGAGCAAAACCCTCACAAACACTTCACTATGCACGTGTGCAATTGCATATAAACCGGCTGTTCACCCCAAAACTGACTCAGACTTTGGTTTGTGACCCCTGTGTTGTTTCCCAAGGCAAGCCCCATACCATCAGCAGATGAGGATGCTCGAGAGCCTACTCACCCAGGGCACTAGGAGTCTGGCATTGCATGGAGCTTACCCCATGAGGTACCAGAAAGGATGCCAGGAAATCAAAGGTCAGCCCACATCTCTGCTTGTCGATGAGCCATAGGCCAGGAACTGTTGTGTGGGTTCTTTGAGGCAGGTGATACAGTGCAAACTGCCCAGGAGGGAATACCTACAAATGGAAGGACTTGTTACATCTGCAGGTCTGCACGTGGAAGGGAGGACACTGACACCATTGCGGGGTAGGAGATTTCACAGAGCTCGGGGATGCCATTCACCTGCTGTGAATCTGCTACTCATGAGAGGGTGGTATGACAAACCTCCTGGGCCAGGCACTTCTCACTGTGTTTGAGGCAGAGGTGTGATGGGAACCACCTCTACCCCCACAGTCTAACTGGAGAGTCACCACCTGGCTGCAGGCTGGGCATCTCTGCCCAGGAGCTGGTTCTGGAAGCCTTAAGGAAAGATGGGTTTTTTTCTTTTGGGAGCCAGTGTAGAGGCAACATCCAAACAAAATATCTGTTATATCGTACTGGAAGCAGCAAAGTTGCATGTTCTCTGAGATCCTTGCTGAGAAATAGAATCTATTATCAGCAGATGATTGACAGCCATTCGTAGGTGACACCTACTGTCTACACATGAAAACTGTGCCCTTTTCTCTCAGGCTATGGATTGCCCAGAAAGGTGGTGGATGCCCCATCCCTGGAGACATTTAAGGCCAGGTTGGATGGGATTTTGAGCAACCTGCTCTAGTTGAAGGTGTCCCTGCCCCTGGCAGGGGGGATTTTAACTAGATGGCCTTCTAAGGTCCCTTCCAATTGTATGAAATTTAAACAAATGTGTAGTTTCATTGTGGACTAGGAGTGAAACTAAGCACATCTGATTTTAATAATTGAATCTCATTCTTTAATTAAAAATGGCCAGGCAATTAAATAATTTAATAAAAAAGCTTATTTAATTTCAATTAGCTCTGATTAATGGCTATTGCTTCAAATTAAAATATCACAATGATAGAAAGCACTGGTTTTGGATTTTTCACTTTAGAAACATTATTCTCTTTTAACTTTGAAATCCTTGCAGCTCTAATACAATTATTATCTGCTAGTCAAGTTTTAATGCCTTATTACATCCTAACACTGACAAATGCAAGAGGCATTCACCTTGAATCTGAGCAGCTTGTGTTTGGAGCTGATTTGCTTCTGAGTGCAACAGTCCCTTGTTTCAAGCCCTGCTGGGCATGGCTGTAGCCAGTCACTTCACAGGGAGCCTGGGCTGTGTGACAGCACCTGGTGCTGGCCAGGTCCCCAGGGGTACAGCAGGCCACCAGAACTCACTGATGGCCACAGGACTTCTGTGGTCACTGCACATGCTTGGACTGTGCAGACCTTTTGGAGAATTTGTTTTTTCCAGAGTTTATCCCTTTACTAAGGCAGGATTAAGAAAATGGGAAAGATTGTTGAACATTTAGGTGTTTAAGATAGGAAATGTGGTCTTTTGGAAGCCAAAATCATGTTTATTTTCTTGACCATAATAAAAATAAAATTTAAAAAGCAGCGACATGACAGGTTTAAAACCTAATTCATCTTGGAATTTCTGGCCACAGAACATGGCTCCTGTGCAAGGTGTTTGGTACACAGAGAGAGAAGTTTAGAGAGCTTGTAATTCTCTGCAACACAGCACTCGACATCCAAATAAGTCATTATTGTAGATGGTTTCCTGGTAGCATAAAGAAGCAAGAGGGAGACAAGGCTGTTTCAGAGCAAAGTTGAAAGCACTAATTGACTTTTACTCGCTGGGAAAGAAGATGTAGCATGACAAATGGCCTTGTGGTTGGAATCATTAGAGACTGAGGAGAGAGTTGCTGGCTAATGGGGCAGAAATGGCTGTGTTAGGATTGCTGTGAGCAATTTGCACGATGTGCTTGTAGAGCACGGGAGGAGTCAGCAGGACCCTGGCTGGCACCACGTGGCCAGGCAAAAAGTGAGGCAGCAGAGGGATGAGGCTGGAAAGGATCAGAGAGGAAACCAGCAGTGCCTGATGGTTGTCATTGCCTCTGGGATGAGCAGTGCTGTACAGCTCTTCCCGGGGAGGTCAGAGGAGCAGGCTGAGTGCAGATATGGTATTAGAGCCCTGATGGCACTAACAGGCCTTAGTTACCCCAACCAGCCTCACCTGGGCCCCTGCCCACACCTTCTGCTCATGGGCCAGGACTCTATTTCAACTCATGCCTTGAGCTATCTTGTTGGTAGGTCTCTGTCTAACCCTATCTCCTAGAGCTCCTGATAGCCTCCCTCAATGTCCCCTGCCCTGATCTATCCCAGGGCTGTGGATGGACCACTAGTTCACCCCTGTGCAGCCTACCATGCTCAGCTGCTGTGGGATGGTGCCCTCAGTGAGGACACAGCCTATGCTGGGGTCATCCTCAGCTCCTGGCTTGTACCCTTTTATGGAGCATCTCCACTTCTGCTGCCTCCTGACAAAGCATGTTTTGCACCATGTTCTCCTGAGAAGGTGACTGGAAGTCTGCTGAGCTGCAGAGGGGGCACCAGACAAGCCCTGGGAGGAAGGAGTTGTTCTTCTGTCTTACGGCCTGTCATCTGGAGGAGAGATGCCTTCTCACTATAGCAGTCAAATGCATTTCTTTGCTGAAATAATAAGGTATGAGTCCAGTGTTCCTTATTTCACATCATATGCATCAGGGTTTATTCTAGTTGTTGGAAGAAGTGAGCTCAGAAATAATCCAAGGGTCAGTTTTCTAACATTAGGCCAAAATTGTCTTTATTTACTTTTACAAACTTGGCCAAAGCTCAAGGCACTCTAATGTTATGTATTCTTCAGTAAACATAATTAATTGGAAACTCAAAAACACTGGTATGATCTCTTCCCTTGGGACTGGTCACTGTGAACTGCTGTGTCCAGCCAGAAAATCAACTTCCCTTTCTCCAGGTTTGCAGAGTAGATGGAAATCCATTTGGCTAAAAAAAAACAAACAAACAAACAAACAAAAGTGAACCAGTTTGATAATACAACCCAGCTTGGCTTACATGGTGATCAAAGGGCAACAAAGGCTGGTAAGACTGGGAAGGTCAGGATTGCAAAGGGCAGGTTGTACAGAACCACTGGGTCCCTGCTATTCAACAAGAGTTCTGTTTCTCTCTGAGGCAGCCAGGTGGGATTGTTAGGAACAGGACATGCTGTGCACCCTAAGTTCAACCACAAACTTCACATGTGGGTATTAAAGCTGAACTTTAAACTCCTGTTTTCCATCTCCTCAATAAGCCCTCTCTGAGGGGATGCACAGGGGCCATCTAGAGCCTCACCAAGGTCCAAGGCAGAGGCAAATAAACTTTCTAAAGTGGTGTTAGAAGCCCTTCCCCAGGTGATTCAGTCTAGTACTTCATGATCTTACAGCTGGAAAAATCCTGCCTGCTGTTTGATCTAACCCTTACTTTCTGTAATCGAGGACAAACATTTCTTGTCCTTAACCAGCATGGACACAATAACAGTTTATCATCATCTTCTCTGTAACTGCAGCCTTTTATGGATGTGACATTTAGATACTTCATGTATCATTACCCTGTGTCCTTTTGGTCTGCCCACTTCTAGATTGAACAAACTCCCGTTCTTCCATCTTACCTTATAGGTCTGTAATCTGGACTCCTTCCAGTTGGTCTGCAGCCCTCTTGGGACCCATCTTCCAACCTCTTACTGATCATCTGAATGAGGCAGAGCACAATGATTATCCCACATGTGTTTATAAGAGATTTGTGACAGAAACATTAAGGCTGAAGTGAAGCCTGAGTTGTGGTGTATTTAAACAGTGGGGGAAAAACAACAGATAATGCAGAGCACTGCTCCCAGAACTGGGTTTCTAGGATGCCATTCCTGACTGTAAAACTGAAGAATGTGTTTATGGCATGACCAAAAGACCTGTGCTCTGGTCAGGTCACAGCACAGACGAGTCATCACAAAACTCCACTTCCTGCCCAGAAAATGGCATTGAGGTTGCAGGAATTCACATACCATTGCTTTTCCTGACAGGCCACCAGGAAAACAAACATGTCCCTGCTAGGGGAAGCAGATAATTCTCAAATTGAAAAGTTTAGCCCGTTCTGTTGGTGGCAAGAAGGGTACTGTGTACAGCTTAAAGCTGGTACACCTGGCTTTCTGAGTGCTGTCCTGTGCTTTTGGCTTCACAGTCCCAGGTGGGTGGCCTTTTACCTTCTGGGGAAAAAACTTTGTCTTCTTAGCCATGTAGTTGATTGAAAACTTCTGTATCTCATCCATTCGTTCTGCACTGACCTTCAGCAGCCCGTCTGTGTGCACAGTACACTCTGCTCTCCCTCCCTTCATTCCCTGTGCAGGACTGCCCATGTTCTAATGGTTTTCCTCCTTACCAACCTCTACTTATGCTGCTCCTGAGCCCTGTACAAGCTAGATCAGCAGTGCTCTTCCGTGACTGAATGTTTGGGAATTCTGGACTGATTAGGAGGGGAGAGGGTGTCTCCACCCAAGCCCCTTGGAGGTTTTGATCTGATGTACTTGCTGCTAAACAAAGTATTTCCTTCACTGAAATGTGAACCCTGAATAATTAGGCCAGTTAGTTCATCAGTGGAGGTTAGTTGAGATAGTCGTGTTTCTGCACCAGTACTGAAACAGGTTAACTGAAAATACATTAGCAGCTAGAGAACACAGAATAGTTTGGATAAAAATTTGATGGAGTCTTGGCTGTGAATAATTTCCATGTCCCCATATAATAACACCTGAGCGTGCGCTGTGGGTTATTTTGGGGTTCAGGGTCTGTTACTGTTTTGTTGTAATATCAAGCAGGTACTGTTACACCCAAGGATTTGCTGCAAAACTCTGTTAGTCTAGGGCTAAGGGCTGATATCTTCCCCCTTCTCTCTCATGAACAGCTCCAGGCAATATCTGAAGGGCAAGTTGAAGAGGAAAAAAATCCTTCTTCTTTTAGAGCTAGCCCCATTCTCTTTCCAGCCTCTGCTGCTCATTGCCTTATGTGACTCATACAGAACAAAGTCGAGCAAGGTTTCAGAGATAATTTCTTTAAAATTTGAGCTTACTTTGGTCTCTGCTGCTGACAGAGTCCATCCTGTCTCCTGTACTGGACTGATGGGTTTTGAATCAAGTGCACATATATTAGAGAATTTAAAAATCACAGTGGGATTCAGCCTCTGTTATCCAGGAGCCATAAGTAAAGGCAATCCACAGCTGGGTGCAGGGAAATGGAGAAAACCAGAAGCAAACTCACTCCTGTAAGCACCAGATTTCATTCAGTAGAGTAACTCTGTGAAGCTCAGCACTATCACACTGATGTACCTTGGCTATGAAAGTACACAATGGGTGTCATCTGTTGACAGTGCCTGTTCCCTCCTAGTGTGAGCATCATGGTGTGAAGTCCTTTTGGTGTATCAGCCCTGGGAACGTGGCACTAGGCCGAAGATGCTAAACTGGAATACGCTGGCTCCTGCTCTAGGAGCGGGAACAGTCTGACTTTTCATTAGAAATACCCTGAGCCATGCTTTCAGGGCTTAGGGCACTGCTTGAGCAGGTGATGCTCTTGGTCCCACTCCTTCCTCCATGACTTTTTTAACGTTTTGCGATCGGGATACAGGTAACAAGACAGCTGGCCTCTGTGCCTCCTGGCTTACTTTCTTCACATCTCATTGATTAGAGTCTGCTTCAGGAGCTGCTCATTAACCCTCAGAGAGAAAAGTCCTGTGTGAACACAATTTTTTGCTCGATACAGAATGCATCCCAGTCCTTACTGGGAAGATGCAGCAGAACAGCTCTGAAGACCCATGGAAGCATGCTCAGGATGGTGCCTTTAGATTGCTGTAGCACAGAGTCCTCCAGCATAACAAAGATCTGAGCACAAGAGATTAGCAGAGAGACCAGGCTTCAGGGCATGTTTTGATTTCTGCTCCAGTGTAACAAGCCGCACATCGGGGAGCAGGGCAGGGAGACACTTTGTTCTCATATCTTTCAAAGTCAATCAGTTGCATAATATGAAACACAGAGGCAGCAGGAACGTGACCAAGTGCAGTGAAGGGACACATCAAACAGCTTTATTGTGGCTATGGGAAGGGTGAGCCAGGCCTCTCTCTCTCCAGCTTATCTTTCCCAAACTGCCTTTTGAGCCTGTTTTGCATCAGCTGCCTGTCACTCTACACACAGCTCAGATTGCAAGGTAGCTTCCCTGGAGCCCTTGTCTATTAGAACAGGAGAAGTAAGCACCCCCAGAAGCCTCCGGAGTGTTTTGGAGACTTTAAATGAGCCACTTCCTCTGCATTATACTCACAGCAGGGCAGGGATTGCTCAGGGTCTGTGCAGGGCTGCATGCTGTGCAGAGCATGGTTAGAGCAGCATGTGTGTGAGACAGGTGAGAGACAGCACCAGGGCAGGGGTTCACCCTGCCCTTCCTATTCAAAGGGCTGAACGCTGAGGGGGGAGATGGCCTTTTGTCTTAAGATAAGGCTATAACTCAGAGCTCCTGCAGCTTGCAAGAGGTGTCTGGGCAACAAGTCCAGTGAGGGGCAACTGGGTTTCTTTCTGTGTGTATGTGTGCATCCTCATGCAACCAAGAGTACCTGTTGCACCATCTGAAGGAATGGGAGCACCAGGGATCCAGGTATGGTAGCCTGAGATCTTGGGTGTTTCCCCTTTTGAACCTTCTGCTTCTCTCTCATCAACAAGTGCTTAAAAATTTTACAGATCCATTGTGCTTATTCAGGGATTGAGCTGCAGATGCACTAGGCCACATCAGAAGGGACAGACCCTCTGCATGTGGCAGAAATTGCAGTACCCTAAGGGTGAGCCTGAAAAAAGCCATACGTGTTTTTGCTCATGTCTGTCTGTGATAAGGGAGAAATGCCTCATTGATGTTGACTTAGAAAATGACAGAAAGCCAGTCTGTTCTCTCCCAGTGAAAGGTTTGATGTCATGGTTTACCAGATGCTCTGCACACCTGCTGACACCTAAGCACCATATATTTCGGTTGGAGGAAGCAGGGTTACAAGGTGAACAGCAGTTGGGTATGTTGAAGGAAGAGGGGGCAAAAAGAAATCACTCCAATACGAAGCCTTCCAGGCATCTGTGACTGTCATAGGCAATTTGATTTTTTGCCTAACAAACAGCAAGAGCATTTGCTGTTGAAAGCATGTCTGAAAGCTGTGGGAGTGTATAATGACAGTGAGGGGCTTCTGGGCTTTCTTGCTCCACTTTGTAAATTCATCTCTCATCCTTGTTACATTAGCACTATTTTTAGCTGCTCTTACTCAGAACTTAAGTGATTCTCCATGATGCATCTCAAGCACAAGATAACAGTGAAGACAGTTAGGATGCTGCCAAGTAGAAGGATCATGCTGGAGGCCTGTGTCTGGCACAGCTCCCCTAGAGATCCCACCACATTGCCCCAAAGCACTGAGGCACTGCTTTCAGCTCACCGACCTCCCTTGCAGGTCAGCAAGGCCACTCAGCACATGCACATGCTCCCTCCAGAGGCAGCTGAGTGTCCCTGGAGATCCTTGGCTGCTGGACAGTGTTCCCAAGGATTGTCTTGTCCAGATGCTGTGGGACATGCCCTCCTTCCCACGGCTCATCTCTGAGGCCACTCCTCACGTAGCTTCCTGCCCCCTCTGTACATCACTGGCCATTCTTCTCCTTCCCGGCTCTCATGACCCCTGCCTTTTCCATTCCTGGCCAGCACGGCTCCATCCTATTTCTCAGCCTGGAATTCCCTTCAGAGGCACTCCAAGATGGTGCTGTTTACAGGACAGGGGAATACAGATGGGGACTGCTGGCAGCAAAGGGGTAGGAAATGTCTCAGAGAGCAAAGGTGAATGCACAGTGCAGCGTGGTCGTGGCGTGCGACTGTCTCAGTGACAGAGGGAGAGAACAAGCGATGCCCAGGGAGCATTTGCTGGCTGATGGGATACTGGGCATGTTTTTATGGGTATCTAGTGCTCTGTGTAACAACCCAGGGTCTGTGTCTGGGAATCCTTTCCAGGTGGGACAAGCCCATGAAATTAGGCTGAGTGGCAATCTCATGTGAGGGTTTGGCAGGTGAGGTTTAGCTGGGCTGACTGGGACTGCAGCATTATTTCACAAAGTTTGTCACAAATTACAAATTCCTATGATGCACAAATAAGATAAACACTCTGTATTTTTCACATAAAATGCTTTGTACATGATGCTAGTCAATTTATACCATGATAATGCTGAACAGTGTAATTCCTTTCGATGTCATGGTGTCTTTAGAGCTGGCTTGTCTCTCCAGTGATCAGAAACAGTGCCCTGGAGCTGAACATCCTTGATTTGAGAAAATCCAGGTCCATAATGTATCTTTGTGGCTCCATCTCTAAGATTATCCAGAGCAGCATCTCCTTTGATATTTTGCATCATATCCTTGGGACTGCAAGTCCTCTGTGGATGACAGTTTAGGATTGCTTCAGTGGTGTTGGTTGGATTCTTGTGTGATCCAAGTAATCCTGTGTTAGATGAGCCAGTTATGGACACTGGAGGCTTGATTCAAAACAGGTGCAGAAGCCCATATTTTTTCCTTTTGTGTTAAAACTTATTTCCAGCTGAAACACTAAAGCATGAATGTGCCTTGAGATAGCAGCTTGCAGGAGGCTCACCTGCTGAGCCAGTAATTGCAGTCTTTAGCATCCAGCCTGCATCTGGAGTACCAGAAAGACTGGCAAACATGGTTTCAGAAGAGACAGTAAGATCTCAGCCATTTGCATCCTGCTGAGAAGTTCAGAGGGATAAAATGTAACAACAAGAAGCATTTATTTCTTTTTTTGGGAAAAGCAGAAATTTTTAAATGGTAAGGCATTAAACGTTGTCACTCTCAGCGTGGTGCTATGAGCATCAGCTGCAGGGCCATGTGCCATGTGCCATAGATTTTGCTCGAGCTCTTTCTCTCACTTTTTTTTTATTCTTCCTCTGTGGCACAGAGAAACTCAGGTCTGCTTGGATTTTCAGCACTGCTGCAACATAAATTTTAAATGGCAAGAGGTCCTGACAAAACAGAGCTCAGCAAGCAATGACTGTTTTCCAGTGGTCTCCGTATGTCTGTTATATGCTGTATGCATGCCTGTGCAACCAGCCTCTGCAGCAAGTCACTTGCTCCCAGTGCAGCAATTCCACAGTTTTGCTCCATTAGATATTTGCTATTTGCAATTTCACTTGTCCAATCCACCTCCAAGACACAGGTCAAGAAACTTTAGGCTGAGATCAACTGTTGCCAGTGTTTCCTCTTACTGCTTCCTTTTTGTGAGTGTTAAACTATATGCAGATCAGGGCTGACTGATCAGTTGAATACCTGGCACCTTTTTGAACTCTCCCTCAAGCTAGGGCCACGTGAAGAGCATTTAGTTCTATTCCAAGTTACCTCAGCCATTGTATGCAGCAGGCTGGCATCCCAGTGCTTTTGAAAAGATGCTGTTTCTCTGCTGCAGCTGCTTGTCCTTGCTTTTGTGTTTCTCTAGCCTGCAACCATGATGCTTGCCACCCCATTCACAGATGTGTCAGAAATCACTTTTTAAATAACAGGCATACCCTTGAGACAGGCATTGACACATGCTTGCTGCTTGCAAATTGCTTTTTGTAAGCAGACTTAGAGAGTTCAACAACTAAACCGTTACCAGAGAAGTAAGCAATGTGCTTAGGATGCTGAGCCATGACCCCACTGACAAAATGTCCCCTGGGATTTGCACTACTCAATAAAGCTCTACCCTTTGTTCCCTGGCATGGGCCCTTGCGGTCTGGCAGCTCTAATCCTGCTCAGCTGCCACTAGAAAGATAAGAGGGAAGGGAGGAAGAAAGGTCCATCTGAGGTTAAGACAGTAGATCCCACTAGATCTGCAGTGGTGAAAGATTTAGCCTTGCAGCTTGTAACTTCACATCCTCCAGTAACTGTCTAGGCAGAAGATGGCTCAATCACATTAAAAGGTTGGGCTTTTTAAAGCTGTAGAACAGAAGTCACTGCACAGCTGGGTTGCTAAGGTGCTCAAGGCATGAGGAGTGGTTTTGTTGCACACTGTACATAAAGACATCCTAATTTCTGGCATATCAACCCTCTTCCTGCCTCCCTTTGTGCCTCCTCCTCCCCTATACCTTAGGGCACCGTCAGGTGAAGCAATCGGCCCATGAGTGAGAGGTGTGCACAAACCACTGACTGTAAGCTCTCATGGTGATGGGCCCACGAGGTCAGTCTGAGCTGTCCCACCATCGCCCATCACAGCTCCTGGCTCCATAGGGAGCTTCCCAGTGAGCTTCAAATAGCCTGTGCAAACCATTTGCAAAGAACATGAAGGAACACAGAATTGTGTATTTAAACGAACAGCAGCTACATTCATGTTACACTGTATCAGATCAAAATGTGGAGTGAAAATACTTTGGCCTGGTTGCTGGGAAGGGTGAAGCTGTTCACTGTGAGCAGTCAGTGGTGTGTGTGTGTCACTAGAGCCACCTTTGCTCAGCGGGAGCAGCACCCAACTCTCGGGCATTGTGCTTCAGCCAGGGTGCGTGGGCTGAGGAGGGGCTGGCAGCACACAGGCAGGACAAGGACAGCTGCCTGGCACCCCCAGGCACAGAAGCAGCAATGGCAGCGTTGGGGTCTGGCACTGGGAGACTTCCAGGGGGGCTGCAGGCAGTGCTGACACAGCACAAGGGTCTGCTCAATGTCCACTGCAAAAGACAGTGTGTCCCTGCCTGGGGCTACACAGCCCTAGGGATCATCCACACAGTCTTATGTCAACCAGGTGCAACTGGCTTGCACTAAGATTCTTGGAGGAATAGGCCAAAGAGCTCCCAGCACAAAGCATGGTTTATTTTAGAATACATTTAGAATACATTCATACATTTTAGAATAAAAGGATATTGGAAGAAAGCCATGCTTTCTTTTCTTCCCACAGCATTCTCCTGGAGAAGCTGACAACCCATGGCTTGGACAGGTGCACTTTCCACTGGGCTAAAAACTAACTGGATGGCCAGGCCGAGAGTGTGGTGGTGAATGGTGCCGCATCCAGTTGCCAGCCAGTCATTAGTGAGGTTCCCCAAGAAGCAGTACTGGGGCCAGTTCTGTTTAATATCTTTATCAATTATCTGGATGAAGAGATCAAGTGCACCCTCAGCAAGTTCACAGATGACACCAAGTTGAGCAGGAGTGTTGATCTGCTGAAGGGTAGGAAGGCTCTGCAGAGGCATCAGGACAGGCTGGATCGATGGGACAAGACCAGTGGTCTGAGGTTCAATAAGGCAAAGTGTCAACTCCTGCATTTTGGTTACAACAATCCCAGGCAGTGCTACAGGCTGAAGAAAGAGTGACTGAAGTAGGAAAGGACCTGGGGGTGCTGGTGCAGCTGAACATGAGCTGGGTGTGCCCAGGTGGGAAAAAAGGCCAATGGCATCCTGGCCTGGATCAGAAATAGGGTGGCTAGCAGGACCAGGACAGTGATCATCCCCCTGTACTCAGCACTTGAATCCTAAGTTCAGTTTTGGGCCCTTCACTACAAGAAGGACATTGAGCTGCTGGACCAAGTCCAGAGAAGGGCAATGGAGCTGGAGTGCAAGTCATATAAGGAGTGGCTGAGGCAGCTGGGGGTGTTTAGCCTGGAGAAAAGGAGGCACAGGGGTGACCTTATCACTCTCTATAACTACCTGGAAGGAGGTTGGAGACAGGAGGGGGTTGGTCTCTTCTCCCGGGCAACCAGCAACAGGACAAGAGGAAATGGCCTCAGGCTGTGCCAGGGGAGGTTCAGCTAGGCATTAGGAAGAATTTCTTCACTGGAAGGGTGGTTAAGCACCAGAACGAGCTGCCCAAGGAAGTGGTGGAGTCACCATCCCTGGAGGTGTTCAAGAAATGCCTGGAATTAACACTTAGTGCTATGTTTTACTTGGCATTGTGGTGTTAGGTCAAAGGTTGGATTTAATAATCTTGGAGGTCTTTTCCAACTTTAATAATTCTGTGATTCTCTAAGAGCGGGTGAGCTGTATAGTCACGGAGCTGGTAACCTGTTTATCAGTGCAGGAGCACTATTAGTATGGACGATAGCAAGCTCGTTTGAAAAAGGTGGTGATGTAATTGATACCAGCTGACGTGATTGAATGGAAAAAATAGACCTTTTCTAATGAGCTTAATAGTTTTTTTATGAGGGAGTTATGGTGGTGAAATAGATGTATAAGTGAATACGACTTGCTATCAATATTTGGCTTCATATGTCATAAAGTCCATATTAAATGGATTAAAAGTGGCTAAATGAGACATTTCAAAGTGGTTTTAGTGTTTAGAAAGCATCAGTGAACAGCCATATGTTGACTTGGTTTGTGGTCCAGTGTTATTCAAAACTGTCTTAGTGATTAGCAGGAAATGTTTAAGGGACTGTAAATCAAGATGGATGATGAGACAGATTTGGGAAATTGGAAGGCAAGCTACTCAAATCATAGCTTTTTCTGTGGTCTGATGCCCATAAACAACAATAGCCAGACAAAACAAACAAACAAAACAAACGAAACACACTTATTTCATTAGCAAACCCAAACCAGGAGAGGAAAAAAAACCCCATCCATTTGGGCTGAACAAAATTCTTCCTTTGATACAAGATGAAATATTTTCTTCTGGGTACTAAGAGAAGAAGTAGGCAACCCAAAAACTGAGGGTTGAAGCAAAGAAAAACGCAACTCCCACCACCCCCTTCAAATGATTAGGAAATTCCAAGCCCTTAGAAATTACGAAAGTCCACTGATGGTATAGGTGCCCATATAAGTAGGAAACACCTGAGAGCATGGGAAAATTGTATGGACTGTATGTTTGGTTGTATGGACTGTGTGAACTTGGAGCTAAGGAATGCACTGAATGAATGTACTAACATTTACAGAGCATCATTTCAGAGAGGAGCAGGCTCAGCAAGAAACTATGACAGCAAAAAAAAGCTGCCTTGTCTTTAAAAGTTCATCTTTGCCTTGTGCAAGAGAAGCAGGAGGTTGACTGGGCCAGCCTGGAGATACATCCACTCAAGAAGGTTTCCGTGTGAGCAGCAAATTAACCATGTCGCAGAATGATGAGTCATCTCTCTCTCAGGGCTAATTTGAGAAGAGATGCTCTCTCCTCAAAGGCTGCCTCTGGGGGCTATTTGCGAGGGCCATGTCTGTGGTCATGCGGGAAGTCAGGTGGTGCACTGCAGAGACATGGGAAAGGACAGTTTCCTCAGAGTATGCTGTGGGACAGAGTTTCTGGGAATCCCAGGGCTGGCTGGGGGACCCTATGGGGAAAGCGTGGCCTCTCCATGTGGCTTTTAGAGGGGTCAGGCCACAGTCAGTGCCCTGGGACAGGAAACATGGCTGCATGCAGTGTCAGGCACAGGCATGTGCTGAGCTCATTCACCCGAATTAGGAACCCAAATAGTCCTTCCAGGATTCTCTGCTCCCAGCTCATTAGTTATAATTCACTCAAACCACACATCTATAAGATGCAACCCTTGGTACTGGAAGGAAATCTCACCCACTAACAGGTGTACTGGAGAAGAAATCAATGGTGGGTAGTTGCAGTGGAAGGGATTTTGTGCAGAGTCCTTGGGGCTGGAGTACAGGGGAGGCAAATCAGGGAGTTCAGCATAGCTCCAGGCCCACTCCCCACAGCAGGGCTCTGTGCCAGGGACACTCAACTGGACAGAAATGTCACCAGAGCAGCTGATTTTGCAGGGCTTCAGCCTGGGGTCTTGGGGGCCAGTGCCATCCAGGCTGGTGTTTCTCAGTTGAGCGGGAGCTGCTCCAGTTCCACAGCAATGCTGTCTGCCAGACATGTATTGAGATGAGAATGCCCATAGGAAAGATGGGCAGTGCCTTGCCCAGTGTCCCTCTGTGCACCCAGGCATTTGCCAGCCCGATCCCAAGGTGCCTGACTGGCTTTATAAGACATGAGAGGGGGAAGAGTGAGTCACTGAGCCTCTGCAAGGTGGACTGGGGAAGGTAGCTGTGACAGGAGAGGCTCTGGCCCAGCAGCACATCCTCACAGCTCCCATGTCCCTCTCAGTTTCCAGTGACGCAGAGCATCCACCTTCCCTGCGTGCTCACATCCCACGGCTGCTCGGAGATGGGAAGGGATGAGGCAGGAGGGCAACAGCCTGCAGTAGCTCGGCTCTGGGCAACGACCACAGAAGCAGCGTTCCCGTGCTCCCTGCCTCCTCCCACGGCCTTCCTCTTGGCTGCAGCCAAGCCGAGGGACACATCCCACACTCACTTGTGTATGGGGGTGAGCACATGTGTATGACGTTTTTCCCTAAAAGTGGTGGTGGGAGGGAAAGCTCCAATTCACAGCCTTGTCTCTAGCTGCTTGGGGAGGCAGGGTGTGGGATGCAGCAGGGATGAGTGGGTGGGGAACAAGGGATGCCACGGTGGGTACCGCAGACGTTTACGATTGTGCTGGCTCTGTGAGCCCCTGGGTGCCTCCAAAGCACCACAACGCCAAGGGATGGACTAGCCAGGGAGCCCCCACCCCCAGCCCATCCTCACTGCTGAGTTCTCCACGCTGCAGGTGAAGCGAGGCACAGATGACGTGACAGGCGTAAAACGTGGCATGAGCTGCCGCTTCCCTAACTGGCAGGGAGGAGGAGGAGGAGGAGATTTTGGTATTGAGCACAGCACAGTCTGTACACTGGGAGAAGAGGCCTGACTGTGACGGTGAGAGATGGAAGGGGGTACTTTAGATTGGGGACCAGCTGGAGCAGCTGAGAGGATATTAAACTGCAACAGCTGGAAAACACAGCTTAGAGAGAAACAGTACACAAGCCCGAACTCCTCACATGAGGGCCAGAGTGAACCAGCCTGTGTTAATGAACTGGAAAAAGGGAAATTTCAACTGCAGCATTTCTAGGAGCCTGCATATCCAGTCTAGGGAGGATGCTCTTAATTGCAAAGCCCTTTGGGCTGGCTGTTGTGATGGCAGTGTTAGAAATTTCTGATTAGAGCCTGCTCACACGGAAGTTGGGGAATGCAGAAGATGACCTGATATTGACACCACCAGCATCTGAGTGTCATTAGAGCCACCAGCAAACGTGCTTACAATCCGTAGAGAAGTGTGACATTCCTAAATCAGTTTCCACAACAATTTGCAGAGAAACTGCAGAATATTTGTGTTCTGCACAGAAGCTCACTGCCCTAGCAAGCAGCCTTTGGGACCTTTCTGAGGCAGGTGGTCTGGCTCTGGCTGCCAGGGTGAGGGTCAGGGTTAGAGCTTGCAGACACTTTGACCGTGTCTGCCATTTGAGCTTGTGAATTGCTTGAATGAACACGCTGCATTTGCACGTGACCAGAAGTAACATTGCACAAGTTTGCAATTAAAATTAAATTAATTAAATATTTAGCAAATAATTAGTTTTCCTGTTGGCCATATTCTGCCCTTTGACTTCTCATGTCCCCAAACAGAAGACATCAGAGAGCTTTGCCAGTACTCAGTTGATTCCTACAGTTCCACCCAAGTGCTGTCAACTCATTAACACAAAAAAGACAAGGGGATTCACTCAGTGAAAATTTTACACTGCCCTGAGCTGGAACTGGTTTTTAGTTGGAACAGTGCAGGATTTGCAGGCACGTTGCCTCAGGTTTGGCAGCAGGATGGTTTTCCTACAAAAGCGTTTTACAGTTAATTAGAGCACTGCCTTTCAGCACAGTTAATGATCTGAGAGGATGCAGTACTCAGGTACTCATCCGGGATTTGGGTTGTCTGTGCTGCTGGCTATTGGCTCTAGAGACACAGGAGGGAAAAACTCATCCTGCAACTTCTGCAGATCATGGGCAAAGTATTGAAAGGTTTCTGGGAGAGGGGACACAGCAGTGGGTAGCGTGGGCAGACAGCCTGCTGCTGATCAGAAGCTTCTTTATTTCACAGCAGGAGCAAGACTTAGAATGCAGAAGACCATATGCACATCCGTCTGCCCAAAGCTTTCCCCTCTTTTATAATGATGGTACAGGCTGTGCTGAGCTGCAACTCAATAAATATCAGCCAATTCTCTCTCTCCAGAGGGGCAACTGCCTTCTGTACCATCCAAGAGCTGAGGACAAGGGGTGTAGCTGAAGTCATTTTGTTCTTCTTGGGACTACAGCAGAGCCAGGCAGTGCAGTGTTTGGTCACCACCAAACACCCCCAGAGCCAGGTGTCTCATGAGTCCATTCTGTAGCACGAGGTACCCTCAGCACTGCTTCAAAGTCCTCTCTGGGCAGGTACAGTTATGCCTATTGTTTTACTTACACATCTTTGGGGACTCCTGAGTCCCAAGCTCTGGCTTTTGATTAGGGGCAAGTGCAACTGGAGAAGTAAGGTATTGCAGCAATACCCATATCTGAGGCAGACGTGTTGCCAGCCTCCTGAATTTCTTTTCTCCACCCATGTACATGAGCTGTCCTCAAATCTGTGTGCTGAGACACGCACATTTTATATTCCAATAGTGATATGCCCCTCAGAGCTTTTGTTTCTTTCAGCCTCACCAAAAGTATATATTCATGACTAGAATAAAACAGGACAGTCTCATCTGCCTGGGTATTTTTCTGGTGAATTTACATTCTTCTCTCCTTAAGAGCTCTGTTTTCTCCATTTGTTGGGATTACAGGAACCTTTTGTGTTTAAAATTCTTGTCCCTTTTTTTCTCCAGGTTACTTTAAATAGAAGAGGAAAGGAAATGAACAGAGGAGCCGGCAAAGCTCATCTCGCTTCTCAGAATTGATTCTCTGATCCTTTTTACTATCTGTGCCCCCCCGAAAATCTCCTCTAGATTTCTATCTGCACCATTCCAACTTCCTGCAATAGAGGAAAGTCCCTAAAGCTTTTTCAGCCCTTTTGAAAGAATCCACCTCTGCAGCCAGACACCAAGCTTCACTTCTGGTAAGGTTTTCAATCTCACTCACTCCTTTGTCTGGGTTTATACGTCAGCCTCTTCCTCTTGGGTGGGCAGAAAGGGGACGGGTGCTGCTGCTGTGCTGACTCCTGACTGGGTCACCCAGTGCTGCTGGGCTGTCTGGGCTAGGCTATAAAACAGCCAAGGCAGCGCAGCTGGCTCAGAGATCAGATTGAATTCTGCAGTCGGCGCAGGACCCGTGCGCAGCCTCTGCCGCCTCCTGCTTTGTTGTTTTTCCTGGAATACTGAACCGACCCCGGGAGCAAGATGTGCAAGGGACTCGCTGCACTGCCAGCCACTTGCTTAAAAAGGTACTGTTTATTTCTGAGCATCTGGTAATGGTCGTGTTAGCCTGGAGATACGCTGATGCATTGCGCTTTGTGTCTGGAGCAGAAAAGGCAGATTTGGCTCTGATTATTTTGTAAGATACAAATGATTGCTTAGAGGCTTTTGAGAGTTTTTTTTCTGTTAGAAGCAGGATTGCAGAAAGGTTTCATATTGAGCTGCGGGAACGCTAAACCCATCCTTCCCATCAGCAAAACAAGCAGCTCTTAGCATTGCTATATTTTTATATTCCTGTCAGCTGTTTCTGCCGCAAGCTTTGCACCCCTTTTCTCCTTTGAATCCTCACACTGCCGACTTTTTTTTTTTCTTGATTTTTTGAGGGGGAAGCAAGGCAGACAGGATAAAAATTAGGGATTACCCCCCAGAATGCATCCCAAATGCAGAAACCTAGCCTGGCAGGACCAGAGACCCGTCTGCCAGCAGGCAGGGATGCGAACCAGCCCAGTGCACTGTGGATCTGGATGCGGCACCAGCCAGTGTGGGGTCAGCGCGAGTTCCCCGGGTGTGCGGTGATGGTGAGGGGCCGGGTCAGGCTGTACCCGCGATGCACAGCACTGTGGGGCTGGTGTGGGGCTCATCGTACACCCACAGTGCAGTGCCAATCAGGATGGGCTGAGCTGCACCCCTGCCGTGGGTGCAGGATCTGGCTGCATCCCAGTGTGCGGGACCGTCCAGGCATTCCTGCAGTGGCAGAGCCTGCCACATCCCTAAGCACAGCCTCGGCTGCGTGGGCTGCCCCACAGCCCAGTGTGACGGGTCTCTGTGCCTGCAAGGTGGCCACGACCCCTCCTGGAGGGGTGTTACTCCTTTTCAGGTGCTGTGGGCCCTGGAGATCCCCAGCAGGGTGGCACAATACTCCCTGCTCACCAAGCCCATGCAAACTTGGACAGGTCTCTGGTGCAGCACTGCTTTTCTACCCACTCATGCCCTCGGCAGTGCTCCTGAGACTGCTTCCCAGCAGCTGTGCAATGGATTGGGAAAATGCAAACAGAGACTCAGCTGGTTCCCATATGGGGGGAAAAAGCTCCCTGTTCATGATTGGATTTGAAAACAAGTGCTGAAAATGCAAGGGAAAAATATTGACACCCTCCACTCCAATTTGCAGGAACATTTGATGGAAATGAAACAAAAAAAAAATTGAAAAAATGCAAAGAAAAGTAGTTTGCATCTTTTAAGCACATCTGTCCAGGATTCCTAAAAAAAACCCCTCTCTCCCAGAAGGCTGCGGGACTCCAAACAAGCAAGAGTGTCTTGTTTCCTCCTGCTCCTGCCTTCCTGCAGACCTGAGTGGTCTCCTTCCCCTGGGACAAAGAGCATGACAGCGCCAGGCAGCCTGATCCTGGCAGCACAGAGTCCCCATGTCTGTCTGGGCAGAGCCTGAATGTTGGTCCTGGCCACATGCACCCTGCTCTAAAGCAGCTATGAGTTTCCTTTGCTTTCACCAGAGGGCTGGATTTGAGCAAGCAGTGAGATAAGATATGGCCAGGATGGCTGACAGGGTGCTACTGCTGGGGTACAGAGCAGTGCTGAGAGGCTGAGCAGCTACCAGAGCTCAGTCCTGTGGCACAGCCTCTTGCTTTTTTTCAGGCTCAGATCTGATAAGCAGGAGAAGAATTTCCTGCTTATGCTATCATTGCACCCTGTGACAGGCCAGGGCTTGCACGGCTGAGCAAGCAGGACTGATTTACCCACCCCTCATTCTTAAACTGGAAGGAAACCCAGAGAGATGCCAAGGCCAATACCAGCTGCTTATCTAGATGCTGCTGTCAGGAGATTGTCCTGAACACGCTTGAAGGCAGAACAAAATTAACAATGCATCCTCAAAGGAGCTTGCTGTCCTTCTTGCAGAGAAGCAAGAGAGTCCTTCTTGTAGTCAGTGTGAGCTGGTCATGGTGAAACTTTTGGCTCATCCCCTGATCTCACCCCACAATCCTTCTCCAAGCCCTTGGCTTCCTGCCTTCCCTCTCTGTCATGGGCAGCCTCTTGGTGGGGTGGCCTGGCATGGCCCTGCTGTTCCTGTAGCTGGGTGATGAGGTGGGGAGATGGCAAGGGCAGCAGGAAAGGATTAGTAAGGCTGTAAGAAGCAGTCATTGGTAGTTGGGCAAATCAGTTCAAGGAGAAGTGACACACACAGCGTGGGGATGCCTTTCTATCACAATATTTTAACTGGAAACAGTAGGAAAACAACAGCTTCTCCCCCTTTGGCAGCCCTGCCTCCAGGCTGATGACCTTCTCAGCAAGAAAATGGTGCTGTTGAATATGAAAAATTACTACTTTGACATTGTTGTATTTGTCTAGAAACAGAAATGTGCATTATGTGAGGAGTGTAAAGTCAGCAGTGGAGTCACCAGCAATGACCTGCATTGGTGTCACTGAGTAATGCTGAGGGAGCTTGTTCAGTGAGAAGACTGCAGAGGGAGTGTAATGCATTACCTTCATGTCCTTGATTTGTTTCTTCCAGTGCCAAAGACATGAAGCACCGTCTGGGTTTCTTGCTGCAGAAGTCAGACTCCTGTGACTACAGCTCTTCCCAGGGCAAGAAGGAGAAGATATCTTCAAGCCAGAGGTAAGAGCAGGTGGTGTCATGTAGCTAAGCATGTTGTTCACTGCCTCATCAAGCTGGACTCCATTAGTGTTTCTGCTGCTGCTTCCTAGTTCCTCCTGAATGCCTGTGTTTGAATCTAGTGTGGCAAGAGTCCTTAAGTGTTGACAGTCCCTTTTCATGAAGAATGTTGAACTAGAGATCCCTTTCTGCCAACACTTCTATGATTCAATATCTATGTGCATGTGGGAAGGTGTGTGCCGTCTCCTGGGCAGGGGAACAACGCCATCCCAGACCCAATGTGACTGGACACACTGCAGAATCAGCATCATTGTCTCTTGGGGCTGGATTTGTGCAATGGTCCACACAACTGCAGAGAGGTGCTGACACACAAAACAGAGTGAGCAGCCTGCCAGGGTATCACTGGTGCAAGGTGATGGTGTTCTCTCCAAAGAGGACTCCAAAGGCTCCTGGAATAGATGAACCCTAGATGTTTTAGTATGGCAGGTGGAAGGAATGCAGGATGTGTTCACACGTTCCCCATATGTTTCTAGTTCCCACATTCCTCTCTCTTCCACATAACTACTGTTCACCTGACATATTAGAGAAATCAGCTCTTTGGAGTTCACTGATATGACCTATAAGAGTGATTCCAGGTCCATGCTCCAGCAAGAGATGCAGCCTCTCACAAAATAAACATAAATTCCATAACAATTTTTCCAGGAAAATTCCAGCCCGTGGCTGGTGATAGGAATTGCAACCCAAAATTTCTGTAGATTAGATCTGGGATCCCCAGGGGTATCTGTAAAGCAGGCAGGCATTTCATTCTTGGTCTCTAGTGTATGCAACAATCAGGGAAAAATATTTTCTAATGGTACTGAGCAAAAAACCAAATTTGTCCCTTCAGTACTCCCCTTAACTCTTCCCTGTGTTTCTCCCTTTGTCTCCTTTTAGGCTTAGCCAAGAGGAAGTCAGAAAATGGGCAGACTCTTTGGAAAACTTGATCCATCATGAGAGTAAGTAAAGAGGGCCCTTATGCTGCCTGGAGTGTGTGTGCTGTGAGCAGTCGTGGGAGGGGACATGGGATGTTACCTTATGCCTCTTAGGAGCACACAAGATCTCCTTTGGCCACACATACCTCTGGAAGGGGTGATGAAGGGTCTTCTTGCTCAGATCCAAGGCAAGGGTCAATCCCAACGAATTGTGTGTGGCTTTGACCTACTGCTGATCTGTCCCATTTTTGAAGGCAACTGGCATAGTCTGTGTGTAAGGGGAGGGCAACCCTGGGGCACACAGTTTGTGATGGGCTAAACAAGAATGAAAAAGTGGAGACATTGTTTGCAGCTGAGCCCCTGGGAGACTTTGTCTTCCCAGCAGTTCCAGGCTTCACTGATGTCCTTGAGGTTTCCTTCTCATGGTTCCCATGGCCTGAGACCTTGTGGAGTGTGTTGTCTGTCTCCTCGGGGCCTCATGGGAACACAAGAATTGCTTGTCTTCTCCTGGCTGAGACACTGAAGTTCACAGTGGGGGAGCAGGCAGCTGAGGCCCCACAAGTGACATCCCCAGGGGACTCTGAATTCCAGCCTCCCACATCACGCACGAGTCACTGTCATGGAGGCAGGAGCTGTCCCTGCTGCTAGACCCAGGGGAGCTCCTCATTCAGCTCTGGCAAGGAGAACCCAGAATCACTGTTTTCTGGGGTTTGTGGGTATGACTGTCCAGGAACCAACACTCTTACCTGAACTGGTTTTCCTCTAAACAACCCATAGGAGGACTGGCTGCTTTCCGTGCGTTTCTCAAATCTGAGTACAGCGAGGAAAACATCGAGTTCTGGGTCAGTTGTGAGGACTACAAGAAAACCAAGTCACCAGCCAAGCTCAGCCCCAAGGCCAGAAAGATCTATGATGAGTTCATCTCAGTGCAGGCCACAAAAGAGGTACGTGCACAGAACATTTCTTGGGCAAAGGTATCACCCTCAATTCTGAACCAGGCCAGCAGTACTGGGATGTAGAGATTGATAGTTTCACAAGAGAGGAAGGGTTCTGCTTCTCTGCTTGTTAGCAAGGAAATGGTGTCATTTTTATTGCTTTTATGTCAAACTTGGATAGAGAGAAAGTGTGTTTAGTTACAACCACATGGCCATTCCATGTGCACACTCAAATGTGAGAAGCCCAAGAGGACTATGATTCCCAGTGTTCCAGCTGCTCCCATGCAGTTTGAGTTTCCTGGCTGGCTGCATCCCAGAGGGATGTGTGTCAGTCTCCCCAACAGTTCTGGCAGCAGGGATGCGTTGGTATCCAGCTGCACAGATTCTGCCGTGGCAAAGGGTGTCAAAGGGTGTCAAACAGCCATTTCAGACAACAGCTCACCAACCACACTTGGTGGAGAGAAACTTGGATTTTCCCTTTCCTGTGCCAGCCACTTCTGGGATGGGTTCTACTTACACTGTCCCTTTGGCCCACAGGTGAACTTGGATTCATGCACACGGGAGAAGACAAGCCACAACATGCTGGAGCCTACACTGTCCTGCTTTGATGAGGCTCAGAGAAAAATATTCACCCTCATGGAAAAGGATTCTTACCGCCGTTTCCTCAAGTCCCCTTACTATCTGGACTTGGTCAGCCCACCTGGGGCTGGCTGTGGGCCCGAAAACTGCAAGAGAAACCATACTCACTCCTTAGACTGCAACTCTAACATCATCTCCCAGTGTGCCTGAACCTGCAGCAAGGCAGGTGCGGGCTGGGCTCTCGCAAGAATATATGGCAGCAAAAGCATTCATTGGCATGAAGCAACAGAGCTGTCTCCAATAGCTGTCTAATGTCCCAGTTGTATCCCATGTCATGCAACAGCCAGCATTTGTAACCCAATCCAGGCTCAGTTTGTGTCGCAAATCCTCCTCTGACTCGGTCGGTGTGGGAGTGCTGGGGTCTGTGTCTGACAGGAAGGCTGGGTGCACTCATGGCGTGCCCGCTGTGGGTCTGGCAAGCCCTGCGAGCCCAGGCGGGTGCTGGGAGCTCCTGTCCAGCCCCGGCACTGCCCGCCGAGGGACCAGGCTTGTGGTGTCACCCCGTGACACCCAGCAAGGAGCAGGGCAGAGAGGAAGCCCAGGGAAGCGTCGAGGACTGTGATCTCCCCTTTCTAATCCACAAAAGCTTAGGTGAAAAGGACTTGCTCTGGTCCTTAGCTGTTCATATAACTCCCAAAGGTGTCTAGGCTGTCAGAAGTGTTTGCTCAGAGCTCAGGGCTCAGGCTGTGCTGCATTGCAGTAATCAGGCATAGGAAGAGCTCCTGCTCGTTCTCAAAGGGAGACCAAAACTTCTCAAACAGCCTCCCTCAACCATCACAGCCACCATCACAGGGAAACTCTTCCCTCTGGCTGCTGCTCCCTCTGTAGCTTCAGGTTTATGCTAGGCAAGGATCTTTCCTAGAGCTACAGAGCTGTTATTTTGGTGGAGGTTCATTATTTCATATATTATTAATTGTGACCTTCATGCTCCCAGGTTAAATAATTTAGCTGAGCAGAAGAGAAACATGTTCCTTCTCTCCCACACTGATAGATGTATATTCCTGACTCTGGGAGTGCCATTTGTATTCAGGTTTACCTGTCCTGGCTTGTATGGAGCAGTTTGTGATGGAATAGGACCACAACAGCTGGGGAGGAAAGGCCCTCCTTGGGAGTACTTGAAAACATTGAGGGGTTTTATAGTGATATTTACGTGAGTTTGCATTTCAGTAGTAGCATGGCTCACTTTTCCTGAAGATGATAGGAGGAATGTGTCTATCTCAGTACTGCTGCTGGGCTTTGCCAGAAGGCAACTTACTTTTTAATTGCTGTGGTTAGACACGGCCTTCGCTGTGGGCTTTGGGACTGGCACTGATCTGCAGTTGGAAGCACAAGAAGCAGCTGCAGAACTTGCTGCCTTGGGCTGCAGCACCAGGTATCTCACTCCCCCAGCCCTTGGTCTCTCCTTAATTAGGTATCGCTGCTCTGGCAACTGTGTATTCCACACTCTGCATCCCAGTCCAGACAACAGTTCTCACACCAAGGTTTTGGCATGGCAGGAGGAGGATGTGGTTCTCCAGGCCCATAGACAAACGCCTTTTTTAACATTTGCTTTATTTTGTATTTATTCAATGTACTAACACATATTGCCCTGCATGTTCAGCTAAAAGATGGAGAGGCTTGCTAAAGTGCTGAACGTAGCCAAGCATGTGGCTATGTTTTAGTTTCCCCTGGTACTGGGAACTCTTGATAACTATTGCAAAAACTGTATTGATATTTAAATAATGATGAATACATTCTAAATAAAAATGTTTGCGTTAGTCCCTTCTAAAATGCCATTGTGTGAACCAAAGAAAACGCATGAAAATCCAATTCATTGGCCAAGGTTGCTCTAAAGAGTCATTTTAAAAGTGGCTTCACTCATAGGTTAAGTCACAGCTGATGAAATACCCATTATGTCCTCCAGACACCCTCAGCACCATGAGCCTGGGGGATGTCAGGCTTTTAGGGATCCGTGCTGTTCCTGACCATCAGCTCAGCACAGGGACCACCCATCCTTGCCAAGGCTCTGGGGTGAGTGCGAGGCACCCCTTAACAGCTTTGGAGGGGGGAACATCAAGGAGTACCTCCTTGCTGCAGACACTTTCCCACCAAAGCTCCAGAGGGTAACAGGTTTTAGTTCAGAGCTGAACCTGTTCCTGGGCCAAAACACAGTGGGGGGAGCAGGGCTGGCCTTTGCTCAGCCCCTGTGTCACCACAGCTGCTGCTACTGGTGTGTGAGCTGACCCTGCAAGCCAAAGCCCAAGGCAGCACCCACACAGTGGGGCTGGGATTGCCTGTGCTGCCCTGGCCCTGGGGAGTTTCTGCTGGATCAGCCTCCTGGGGCGATACTTTTATTCCCTTTTCAGCTTACTTTCAGTCACTACATCACTGCAGCAGAAGCTCTCAGAGGCCTTTGGTCTTGCCAGGACCTTCTGAGCACAAGTTTTGGGAGTGCCCTGTACAGGGTAAGGAAACACTGCACCTTCAGTGCAAATAGACAAAATGAACAGTCCATTGAGTTAGTAGCAGAAATACATGTTTATGTGTGGATTACTGAGTGGTACAAGAATATGGGTTATCACAACCAGTTCCTCTGCACACCAGCACCTCACATCTTCCCCACATGAAGATCTCTAGTGGAAATCACACAGAAAATTTCAGACCAAAAACTTCCTTGCAGGTGTGAGGAGCTGTTCTTCGCTCCTAACCTTGGCCACAGAACACAGCACCCTCCAGGGAGTGACCAAGGGCTGGGCGGAGCCTGGATGAGCCCCGGGACATCCTCAGCCCTGTGGCTGCCACTGTGTCAGAGGCTTTGGCAGTCCCCAAGACTGGGACTGGGCAGCTGAGGCAGAGCCCTGCCTCAGCACATGGGGCAATAGCTGGTCTCTCCATGGTTCACATCATGGCTGGTGAGGTGCAAGGCTCGTCGTCACTGAAGTCACCATAAAACACACATCAAGCCATCCTTGGCGTTAATCTGAGGGATGCAGCTGCAGAGAGCCCTTTCCCACATGTCCCTGTGGCACAGAGTGGGCGCCAGGGAGGTGTGGAGGCAGTGCCTGGTGCCCAGGGACCCTGGCTGTGCCCCACAGCAGAGGTTGGGGTACCTCGGAGAGCACGAGACGTGCCTCCTGCACCAGCTCAGGTGCCAGGATGGACCAGGGCTGTGGGCACAGGGCGATCCCAGAGGATGTTTTGGAAGATGTACCATCATGTTCACTTGGGCAGATGGCCAAGGTTTCCTTTGAGAGGGTCTGGGACCATGCTAAACCCATGCATCTCTGTGATGGACCCCAAGCACAATATCCAGAAACTCTGCTTTTTGGCTCTCTGACTCACAGGGGATCCAGATGCCCATGTTACGAGTATGTATGTATATGTGTGTGTGTTTATACTTATATAAGACTATAGGAATACAGATGTACATGTTGTGTGTATAGTGCCATATATGCTGTATTTCTAGAGAGCAAGAGTGATAAAATACATGAAGTATTTCCTACCAGAAATATGATGGTTGGTGTCAGCCCGACAGTAAATACCTCTGGGCCTGTGGAAAGCTGGGCCATGGGCTGGGTACAGGCATTGCCACCTTTCTGGGAGAGCCTACTCATATAATTAGCCAAATGACCCTTCTACACAAACACAACTTCCCAAGAGCTCCAAGATGCTTCAGGGGCCACATTTTATGGCTGCCCAGTAGATCACTGGCAGCCCTCAAAGTAGACTTCCAGCATTTTAGCAGAAATTGAGCTGGGGAGGGATTTCCAGTTTTATCTCTCCTGAATCCAGCCTCCGCCTTTCTTTTCAGCACATGCATACCTAAACACCTTCTCCCTACCCCACACTACTGTAGCTGTTGTAGCTACTGACGTCTCAGCTTCTGATGGTGCATAGCAAGATAGCCTCCAGCAGCATCCCGACCTTATGGCGTTGGTGGTGGCATTTAACTCTGAAACATGTGAGGGAATCTGGAAATAGCTGCCAAAGGATTAAGTAGAAATGAAAGATCTAGGTCCTTCTGCAGGGAAGCCTGTTCGGCTTTGCATTTCTGAGTCACACTGTAAATAAGGAGCTTGAACGTGCTGAACCCGCTTGTATTGACACCAGTTCATGGAGACGTTGGGAGAGTGCAGGGAGCACGGGCAGGCAGAGGTGGTGGGAGCACCATGCAGCAGCAGAGGAGCTGGCTAAGCTCCCCATCCCATGCCCAGCCCTGCTCCTGCCTCCCCAGCTCTGAGCAGTGGGCACTGCTGGGGGATCCTGCACCCTTTCGGTGGGACCCTCCTGCTCCTCATGGGCTCCCTTGGGCTCTTTGGGGGCACCCAAGCCACCCCCTGCATTCACCCCTGCTGCTCCAGCACCAACTTTCCCAGACCTTTTGCTCCAGTGTTTAAAAAAAAAGTCACATTTGTGACTGCCTCCATCCTTTCCCTGCCTCCCCACTCCTGCCTGGAAAACATAGCCCACTTCCTGCAGCTCGGGATGTATTTTTCTTCATCACCATAGTGACAACATGTAAATATTTGGGGCTGGTGGGGTTTTGATCAGATTTTGAAAGTCTTGAAGAGGCTGGCAAATCCGTTGTTTATGTTACTGCATTTTGCATGGAGTCCCATGACTTGCAGCGAGGCTGAGCAGCCCAGGGAAGGGGGCTGGTCTGGGATGCCTGGAGGCAGCACGGACATGGGTTATTTTGCTGGCATCTGTCAGGTTGCTGGCTGAAGTAGCTCCTTGCAAGCCAAGACCTGTGGATGCTGCACCAGGAAACCATCACGGGGATGAAACGGAGGCCCTATGGAGCAGTGGTTCATTGCATTTGCCTCGAAGCTGAAATAAGATCCCAGCTGCTTTTCATGTATGCCCTTGCCCCATCCTCAGGTGTGATTTATTCTGTTAGCAGTGGGCTGGCTTTGAATCAGAAAAGAGCTGGTCTTTTCAGAAACAGCCTATGGAATCACACATCCTTGGCAGATGGGAGGAGACAGGAGAGAGAGTTGCAGGCTACACAAACTCAGCAGTTTGCATCTGTTCAAGAATCTAGGGGTTTATTTTTCATGTTTCCAATGACGGTTTTTAATTTGGGTTTGGTTTTTGGGTTTGGTTTGGATTTTTCAAACTGGATCTGAACAGCTGCAATTGCAGCTTTTTTTCTCCCCAGCATGACTTTCCTCCCTCCTCTGATCGATGCCCCTCGGTTGGGTTTGTGCAGAAGTATCACTTTGGCATGCCTACTGCAGACAGAAGCGACTGGAGCAAGAAACCCCTGCAGCAACCCCCAGAGCTGCCATCCCAGCACGCCACAGACACCAGCCCTGCGAGGGCTGTGCACTGGCACTGGGACATGGCGCGGGCTGTGGTCTGAGAGCTCAGGACATGGTGCAAAGGTTGGAGAGAGCGAGAGTTCTGGGTTGCTAAACAGTCCTGGTGTTTTGGACAAACAGGTCTTGTTTTACCCTCTTTACTGTCTTTAGTGTGGAGCAAACAGGCTGTCTCAGCACTGACTCCGAGCAGAGCTGCTGGGGAAGCGGTGCTGCAGGCTCGCTCTGCTCACCCCTCGTGCCTGCCAGGTACACTCTGGGGCTCCTGGTTCTGCCATACAGCCATCACTGCCATTCCTGCCATCCCTGCTGTATGGCTGTCACACTGTCCCTGCTCTGCCTCCATCCCTACACGGCTGTCACTATGCCTGCTGGTTGGCTGCTTTCTGAAGACAAGATGATGCCAATCAGGCAGTGGACACATCTCACCCTGCACCTTGGCCAGGGAGGGAAGAACCTGTAGGGTACCTGCGCAGTCTCAGCAGCACCCTGGGAAGTTGGGAGGAGGGAGCGAGCCTGGGCCAAATGAGTGATATGGGCAAAACTGTGAGAAAAATTGTCATGTCCTAAGGAGTCCTAAGAAGGCAGCGTTGGCACCCCAGAGCCTCCAGCTAATGCCAAGCTCTGCAGCGCCAGAGATGTGCCAGCTGCCCAAGTGGCTCCCGGTCACTGTGGACCTGGGGCTGCTCTGCCACCCTTCTGGGTCCCAACTCCAGGGAATTTCTGTGATTGGTCTTTCGTGGGAGAGGAAAGAGATGGGAAGAGAGGAAACACCAGGACATCTGACAATCCAAAGCACGGGGAGAGATGTTTAGCAACATCCCTGGGTGCTCTTCTAGGGTGGTATGAAGAAAGTAAAGCAGCTGCAGGAGAAGGGGCGGGTGTTTAGATAGAAGCAGTGGGGATGCCTTGCACAGCCCTGCCACATTGCTACTTGATTAACTCCTGATAAAACTCCGACCGCACAAATCTCGGCAGGGAGTCTTTCTCCATCAGGGCAAAGATCCTCTTCTGGGCCATGTCAAAGCTGGTTGGTGACGGCTCCACCAGGTTCTTCATGGTCACAGCCTTGGTGAAGTGGTCGATGTTCACCTGTGATGGGAGTGTAAGAGGGATGGGGACCTTGCCTTTAGAGGGGTGGGTGATGGCATCTCCTCTCACCTGCTCTGCCCCAAAGGGTGTGGGGAGAGACTGAAGCAAGTTCTTTTCTCTGGAGGAATTATTAGTGGCAAAGCTGTAAGGATGAGGTCTGTCCTGCAGCAAAGCTAACTTGTGGAGGAGGATTACTGTACATTGCCATCCCTTACAATTAATGTCAGCCCTCTGTGGGGAAAAGGGGGACAGGCATGTGTTGAAGGTGCACATGGCAGGAGACAGCCCAGCAGAGGCTGAGCATGAAAACAGGGGCACCAGGGCTGTGAAGGGTGGGAATGCAGCACATGGGGATGGGCCTGCCCCTTGCCAGAAGTACAGCCCTCTGAGCCCCTCAGCCATGGTATAAGGTGCCCTGCAGCCATCACTCTCCTATGGGAAGGGGGTCAACAGTGCAGCAGCCTCACCCCTCCCAGTACCATCTCCTGCCCCATGGCCACTGACCTCTTTGGGTGCCTCGGTCTGGATGAACTCCTCATAGATCTTCCTGGCCTTCTCTGCCATCTTCACAGGGGACTTGATTTTCTTGTAGTCCTCACAGGCCACCCAAAACTCGGCATTCTCCTCGCTGAACTCGGAGCGCAGGAAGGCAAGGAAGCTGGAGAGCCCATCTGTGGGAGGGCCGAGCCCTTGCTGAGCACTGGCAGTGCCAGGGAGGGGCAAGCAGCAGCAGGGGATGTGGAGAGAGGGGAGGTGACTGACCACAGGGGGATGTGAACTTACACGGGTTTTGCAGGAGCTTTTCCAAGGAATCACGCCACTGCAGAGCCTCCTCTGGTGATGGCCTGAAGAGAGTAAAGAAAGCCCAGGTGGTCTATGCTTACCCCACAGCCCCAGTCTGGGCTCCAGGTTTTTAAATAATTCCTTTAAACATGTGGAGAACTGGAGTAACAATCTGCAGGGACTTGCAGAGCGAAGGTGATGGTCTGGGGATGAAATGGTGATGCTGCTGCATTGTAGCATGAGTGCCCTCCTCCTGGGGAGAGCCGAGTGCCAGGGAAGGTGAGGATGGGGCTGGGCAGGCAAAATCCCCCATTTTTGACCAGAGATGTGGCTGACCTGCAAAATGGGTCCCCTCTGCAGCCACAGGTCTCCTCCTTACCTCACTGCCTGTGCACGGGATGGCAGGGCAGGAGCTCTGCAGGCAGCTGGGATGCATCTCTGTGTTTTCCTGCTGGGGTGGGGAAGGATGCTCCCTGCTGGCAGGGGCTTGGTCATTCGGCCCTGTGCTGCTGGGGCTGGGGTCAGCGCCCTCCACTCCCACAGCCCGCCTGCCCCGTTCCCACGCCCTAAGGCAAGGCAGGACAATGGCCTCGGCACCCTTCCCAGTGGAAACCTCCAGTGTTTTCCAGCTGCGAGGTTTTTCCTCTTTTTTTTTTTTTTTCCGTATTTTTCAATGTGACTAAAGAGTTGGGGGAGTGGTTGACTGTGGCTTTTTCCTGTTGTTTTAGTTAAGCTCCAAGGAGTTTGGCCAAGCTGCCTTGGGCTCACAGTTCCTGCCCTGTGACCCACCAGGGCAATGCCTGGTGTTGGCTGGAAGGTGAGGGAAGCCCCTGTGCAACTTGTTTTGCTGCCACAGGCGCCACGTGTTGGGGCTGAAACCCCCTGGGTGAGCGGAGCATCCCAAGGAGCGTGGGCAGGACAGCCTGATGCTTCAGTGGTGGGTCTGGGGGAAATGCAGGTGCTGCTGCCCAGCCGTGCTGCCCATGTGGCTCCAGTGCAGAGAGGGGAACAGCAGGAAAGCAAAGCTTGCTCAGGGTGGGTACTTGGCCTCACTTGTCATCAGACTGCAGCAGTAAGGACCACGACAGGGGGTTCTGATTGTTCACTTCCTGGACCTCAAATTGCATTTGCACTTCTATCGAGGATCAAAAACTCTCCCTGTTCCTGCCAGGTGACTTCTCACCCCCATGAGGTAAAGCATCGCTGTAGTAACCCAACACAATCCAGATTTCCTGGAAACTACCAAATTCACATTTCCATTATCTGAATGTCCTAGGGATGATATTAACAGCAAGCGAAATTCTGACAGGTGAGTGATGACAAGGCTGCACAACATTGCAGTGCAGAGAAAACAACTCCTCCAGGCAGTGGGGAGAGAGGATGTTCTCTGGCTTTCTGAGGGGACAGCTAATGGGGACAAATGTGTCTCGGTCACAGAGGCATCTGGGGCATGGCAGCTCTGTCTGCCCTGCTTGATCTGGGCAGCTCTTGCCAGGCAGCACTGTGGTGAGCAGGCACCCTGCCAGAAAGCCTCCCCCTCCATATCACCCGCCACGGCCTGGATTAGCAGGCAAAATAACTAATGTTTCATATGCTTTAACTAATGCTGATAAAGCAGAGCCAATATGATACACCAGCTCAGTGCCAGAGAGCAGTGGCTCAGGACAAAGGCAATAAGGTGAGGAGGTGCCACCATCCCAGAGCTGCCTAGAGCCAGGCATCACACCATACGGTCACACAGCCAGCTCAGGGACACGCTGCCATCCCAAAGCCAGATGGCCGTGAAGGCTGGCACCTCTGGGCTGAGGCAGGTGACTCAGAGAAGTCCAAGTGCCACATGCCTCTGGGAAAAACCTTTATCCAATAACAGGAAATCTCATAAAAAATAAATTGAGTTTCCATGGGAAATCTAGTTTCCATAGAGCTGTATTGCCTGACATGTCTCATGCTGCCCTGACATAACTTCCTGAGCCTGCACTTAGCAGTCAGGCCACGAAGAGCATGCCACAAGCTGCCTGCCATGTAGAGCCTCCTGTGCCCCCCCCCCAGCAGGGTTTCAGCTCCTCTGCACCCCAAAAGGGCTCATAACCACCCCATTGGCTGGGCACAGGTGCCAGCACAGCCCACCCCAGCGCAGTACTCACTTCTGGGCCTTGGGTGGCTTCTCTGGCTTCTCAGGGTAGGGGATGATGAAGTCAATGGCTGAGTCATGCTTCTGGATCAGTGTGCCCAGCTTCGTCTTGATCTCCTTGGCCCTGCAGGAGGGGAGGAGCAGAGGTAGGTCAGGCAGAGGAACAGGGCAATGGGGACAGTCACAATCCCTGCCCTGCACAGCCCCTGGTGAAGTACAAAGCTCTGTAATTACTTACAGATGAACAAATGTACCCTCATGTTGTAAAGGCTGCGCCTGGCTGGTGCTGTTCAAACCGGGCGCTCCGCATTAGCGGCAGCTCTTGATCTCTTCACTCTATCCCCATCTGTGGCTGGGATAATTGTATCAGCAGAGCTGGCGGGCTCCTCTGATGGTGAATTAGGGACGTGTGTGCAGCACTCAGTCTCTATAGTGATGAGCCTGAAGAAGTGCTGGTGAGGAGGTGAAGGAGCTGTCTCTGGAGAGGAGGCTGTGTGGGTGCCGTGCTGGGCTGCACGGCAGTGCCTGCCCCACCGGGCCCTGTCCCACCCTGTGCCTGCCAGCCCTGCACTGCCAATGGCATTCAGAGCAGGACACCCTCAGAGATACATATATATATATATAGTGTAATAAGCAAGCTTTATATCTGCAATACAAATAGACACCTCCTGAGTGCTGCCTTCCCCGGGGCAGAGGGGGAAGAACAGTTTTGTCAGGAGTTGAAATACTCTGACTGCCAAAAGCTTCATGCCAGTTCCCCGTTGCCCCAAGGCCATGCCCTAGACCTCTGTTTGGAAGAAGCAGAAACAAGAGGGGTCCTGGGGCTTGACAGCAGGCCCAGATGTCTCCCGAAACATTCCCTTTTGTGCAATACAATTTGCAATGAGGTCCTGAGCATCTAAAACTGCAGACGAGGCTCCCCTCTGCTGCAGCTTAGCGATGGTAGCAAAAGCAAGCTGAGCTTTTGCAGGGAACACTGAGGTGTGCTGTATAAGGGTGAAGAAATAAAGGTGTGAAAACAGATACCCCAAGCCCCATCTTTGCAGGGCAGGACTTTTCCCTGACACAGCAACATTTGGTGGTTTCCAGGTCGTCTTGCTGGTAGAGGAGGTGAAGGAGAGCAAGGGGACACACTGCTCCTCACAGGCTGGCTGGGCTGAGCTTTTGGCATGGCTGGCAAAGCCAGGCTGTAGGTCCCTGGCTTCAGGGCTCCCTACAATTTTCCTCTCTGCTGTTTATTTTCACAAGCCCTCTGTGGATGATCGCTCCCTTGCTATGTCTGCTATTTTATTGCAATTCCTTTAATTTTTTTCCCTCCCTGTAAAACTCTCTCTGTGTTTTGGTTTCCACTCGCCAGTCCCCATGGGTGACTTTTTGAGACCCGGAGCAGGGGCGTCTGCTCTGCTCCCTGCCAGCTGCCCCCAACTTCTGTGAAGAAATCTGCCTCTAAACAGCCACCCTTGCATGAAAGCTCAAAGCAGGCCCAGCCAGAGTGAGTAGCCCAGCTTGGGGCTGCACAGACCACCCGCTGTGGGTGTACGGCACGGGGCATCACACACCCAGAAACCCAACTGTTTTCATGGAAAATGTCAGCAGCTACAGGGACTAGCAGTTCCCACTGCTAGTGCTTCTGAGAAAACTTGAATCTTGGATAGAGCAGAACCTCAGGCAAAAGGTGATGAGGTCGCCATGCTCCCACACTGAGGTGTCTGGGACAGGGATGCTGCCGCGTACCGTTTGTCCTGCTCCCTCTGATAAATAAATAAAATGCAGATAAATGCTTGGAGCTGGCTCCTGATGTCCAGTGCCTGAGACTGTCTCTCCTGCAAGCCTCAGGCACCCTCCTAGCCATCACAGCCATGCTGGGACACCCATGGCATGGCCCTGACCAAAGAGGATGGCACGGCTGCAGTGATGGGGAGCAGGTGAAGCAGGCAAGGAGCTGCAGCCCCATTAGCACCAAAGCAATGGGTGGGTGCAGAGGGTGCCCCAGGAAAGCTGTTGGGGCAGAACAGCCTCTCCCTTGATCTGCTTTCCCAAACATCTGTGCTGGTGGCTACAGGTCCCTGCAGGGAAGGGGACACATGAGTTCAGGGAGAATCTCTCAAAGAGGGGCTGAGCAGAAATGCTGGCTGCCACCATGTGCCTCTCCCTGCCACAGCCCAACACTAGGGAGGGTAAAGATGTGGATGTTGCCATGGCCAACCCACTGCCAGTGCTGGGTGCTGTGCACCAGGGACAGTCCCTTCCAGGAAACTGGACCATGTGCCCTATCATGAGAGGCTCATCTGGCAGGAGCAGGGGGAAGTCGCCCACCTCTGAAGTAAGGATGGTGGATGCAGGAGGTACCGTGTAGGCAGGGAGATAACATGAGCTGTGCTGGAAGCAGGGGCACCAACAGCCAAATCTAGCCCATGGTGACCTAAGGAGCTGGGAGGACAGGACCAGTAGTCTGTTGCTGTTTGAACATGACCTGGGGACCCCCCTGCTCTGGTGTAGATGAGCTAATACATGCACAAGGTGGTTGGGATGCTACTGATGGCAGTTTCACACAGCAGCAAGTACTCTCCTGGATAATGCTCAGAGCTGGTTCAAAGTCCTTCTCTCTGATTCCCATCCTCTGACAGTGACTTATGGGCAACATCTGTCAGGCTCAAAGGGCACTGACAGGCCCTAATAGCCCTGAGCAGCTCCAGCTGAGCCCCACACCCTGCACGTTAATGGGGCTCCATTTAAGCTCAGCCCTGGGGCCTCTTTGTCTCAGGCTGTGCTGTGCAGTGGTGTTAGACCTATGTGGCAGCCCCACTGCATGCTGCTCCTAGTGAGACTCTTTGGATGGATCCATCCTGTTCCATCCCATGGTGCTGTCAATGGACCACCAGTGGCTGCCCACCCCACTGGAGCCCTGCAAGTCCTGGTGTCAGGACAGCAGAAAAAACCTCCCCCCTGCACTGGAGCAAGTCCTGGCTGTGGGATCTTTATGAAATCCATGGCGGCAGCAGAGGTGAGGAAGGTTGCTAAAAGGAAGTGAAAGGACTGGAGCGGGCTGAGAGATTGCAGGTTGAGGGAGGGAAGGGCTATTTAAAGACACCATCCTGGCGTCCTCCAGCAGATGGATTGCAAGCTTTCAAGCAAGACTTCAGCAAAGGCTAAACAGCAGGGTAAAAAAGGCAGTTATAAACAAAAAGGCATCCTTCAAAAAAACCCAGCTATGGCCAAGTGAGAAAGAGCAAGAGGACCGTAAACGGTGGAAGGTTAAGTGTGAGAACAGATGGGAGAATGCCAAGAAAAAGTCTGAGAAACAGCTTCCAAGAAGCATTAATAGAAAATATGGGCTCTGTCAAACACATCAAGAGCAAGAAGGCTGCTCGGAGGGCCAGGAGAGACTCCAGCTTTAAAAACAAAACAAAAATAGAAGCTCAAAGGAGTTAAAGCTATAGCTGAAAGCTAAAGGTGCTGCTGTGCCCAAGGGCAGGAAGGTGTGAGAGGAAATGCCCCTTGAGGGGAAAAAGGCTCCAGAGGGGATTCAAGGAGCCATAAAGCTGCAAGTGTGATGCTGTATGGGCACGTCAGTGGCAGCTGTGTCAGATCTGTGGTGGACACATGGACAAATATGGTCTATTGGAGAGAAGTCAAGGCAGCTCTGGCGGTAGGAAGAGATTCCTTCCAACCTATCGTCCTCCTCTGAAGAGGCCGGCAACCACGTTTTGTGGGGAGTCAGGGGGTACCAGCCCCTTGGGTCTTCAGGGGACTTTGGGTGGGCTTTCCAGACCCCAGGCAGCCGCAGGGGGGAAGGCCATCTCATGGATGACAGCGTGGGAAAGGTAGCACACAACTGTGGGGATGGTGCTATGGGAACACAGGCTAGGACTGTGCTGTTAAACATCACACACGTGGGGAGAAAGGGGTCAGTGGCCGAGGAGCGGATATTGCACTCCCCAGGTATGGCACTCGGGGACAAATTGTGAGGAACTGCGGGAAGATCTCATGAGACTGGCAGTGGAGCAGCTGTTAGAATGCCTCACACAGCAGTGCAAAGTGATGCGCAGGGGGCAAACGCAGTCCTGACTCTGCGTATGGAAGTGTAAGTGAAGCTGCCTTCAGGAGCAAGGATTTGAGGGCACAACAGGTGAAAGCATCAGCATAGCAACAGGGGGAGAAAATCTTTATTAAGAAAATTTAGTATTAGAAAGCATCAGAAGAGTGAAAACAAAGGGGATAGCAGAACAGAAACACGTGGATCACCCACATCTGGAAGAGTGCTGCTTGTCTGCCTGTGGCGCAGGAGGCTGCAGGGGAGCAGGCAATGGAGTCACTAGGATGGCCCAAAGGCACATTTCCAACAAAGAAACTGCCACAGGCCCATGCTCCTGTTTGTACCTGTGATGGGAATTTGCCTTGCTTCTGGGCAGGCAGCATCAGACCCCAGTGCCACAACTTCAGCTGGGACTTCTCTGGAGCTCCCCCCAGGACAGTGAATGTCCCCTCATTCTCATCCAAAAACCAGTGCTGAGGCATTTGCAGCCATGAGGGAATCCTCATTGGGGGGATTCACATGTATAGTCTTTTCCTAAGCTTCCTCCTTAGGTGAAGCATCGGGTGCCCTGATGCCGCAGGGAGACCCCAGATTCCAATCACCACGGAAATGGCTGGGGGCTGGAGCTTGCTGTGGCTCCAAAGAGGGTTGAGAGCAGCCTGGGAGGCAGCACCAACACCATCAGGGCAGGTTTTGAGGAAAGCACCCGGGTGGGTAGGCGTGAAGATGAGGATGGGTGCCACAAGCCAGGCAGAGCTGGTGCTCTGCATGGAACTGAGCCTTGTGGAGAGGGGCCAGGTCTGGCTAATCCGTGTGAGAGCAAGACACAGGCAGTTAAAGAGGATTTAAAAGCACTTGTGAGCCAGGGCTGGTTTTGCCTCAGAAAGGCAAAACCTCTTTTCTGCTTTTTTCCTCCTCCCCTCCTCCATGTTTTGCAAATATTAAGATCTGACAACAACACACTCCTGCTCAGAGCAGCAGGGGTAGAGGGGTGGGTTTGGGGCAGCCCAAACTCACCCAGCAGAGAGGTTCCCAAGTCAGAGTGGGTAGTTTGCAACTGAATCACCACTCACCCCACTAAGAGTCCCAGCCGCTTGCAGCACCCACTGAGCCGCCCCCAGAAAGCCTCCCTTCCCTCCCAGTTCAGAGCTGGATAATCCCAGTCCCCATATGAGATGTTCATCTCGGGGACATGCTTAAGGAAGAGCCCCTGTGCCTCCAGCTGCCCCATCAAAACCCTGCGGGGAGGCAGCCCCCTGGCATCCTGGCCGTTCTCACCTCTCCAGGCACGTGTGGGGCAGCGCTGCTAATCCTTTGCACATCTTGGCAGGCTGTAGTTTCCTCGAGCCGTGAGAAGAGTGTGAGTGATGGCTAAACCAAGCAGCAGTGGCTCCGTCTGCAGCCCAGCTCCCCCCTCTCGTTCCTATATAGCGCCGGGAGCTGGACCCCTGCCAGCCCCGTAACCAATGCCGGCCGGCCTGCTGCAGCTGGCCCCGGCCCCAGCAGCTTCTGGATTTTGTTTTCTTCTCTCAAAGCTCACACGGGGGGGAAAAAAATGTGGTCTTTCTGGGGTGAGATCAGGTAATCAAATTGGAAGGGCCAAGCTGCTCTCTGGGGGGCTTCAGGAAGCCCACAGCCTTTCTTTTAACAACATATCAAGCTCCAGGTCAGTATTTAGAAGAGACAGGTAGACATGCTTCATTCAAGTGAGGTTTTTTTCCAGTGAAAAACAGTACTTTCAGAAAAAAAAAAAAAGTTCTTATGAGAAGTCTTTCTGTTGATTTAAAGGCTGTGGCTAATGTCAAAGCATCCACAGCTTCAAAAGTGGCTACTGGCTGGTGGATAACAGTGAATTTTGTGCCAGAACAAGTTCCTTTTCACGTAAGCTTGAAAAAACAAGTCTTTTCATCATAGCAAATGTTCTGGTTTTATCTAACAATGACACTTTGATGAGTCCAAAAGCATTTGCAGTGTGATTTTTCTCCCAGCCTTAGCCAGCCACTCAGGCACAGTGTAGGTGCAACACCAACAAGTGAGGCTGCCTGCTGAGGGGCAGCTCATGGCAAACACAGGGACCAGCCTGGCTCCAAAGGGTCCCACAGCCAAAGATCTGGCCCCCCTCACGGCTGCTGAGGGGAAGGATGAGCTACAGCCAGCAGCTGCAATGGAGTCACTCCTAGCACAGCTTAGCAGCACTTGGAGTGGAGAGGGTGACCACAGCCAGCACTGAAAACCTGCTGTGTGCCTGGCCCTGACCTTGGCTGTCTGGGTGACTATGAAAACGTGCATGAGTGCCTTGTTTAACACTCGGAGCTGGGAATAGGAACCTTGCTCCCAACCTGGCTGTCCACACCCTGGGTCTCTAACGATCATCACTGCCCTGACCAGCCCCACCTGCCCCCCAGCCTGGGGCTACATTTAAGCTGAGGCCTGTTCTTTGAGCTGTGTCGGAGCTGTGCCTGGTTCTATTTTCCACCTGGATTTTGGACCCGTTCTGGGACTACGCAGTAAGACACTGTCTGCATTTCAGCTTGTGAGCGCAGTAAGTGAAAGGTGGATGTCTGTTGGAAACTGCGCCTCCCTGGAGAGCTTGGGCAAGCTTTGTACTGGTTTGTAATGGAAACTGAACGAAAAAAAGGACAGCCTACAATTCAGAGGATTAGATGCTCGAATGATGTTTGCCTGGGCTTGGGCTGACTAGAGTCCCCCAGATGTACCCAGGCAGGGGTGCCAGATGTGGGGTCTTGCTGGGGTGGGTTGCCCCTTCCCACTGCTGGAATTGAGGTGCTCACCAGCCTCTCCTGTGTCTTGCAGAGGGGGTAAGGAAACTGTGGCAGCTGCAGAGGATGGAGGTCCTTTACTCCTTCCCAGGCTGCTATCATTCTGCGCTTTTCCCAGAGGAATCAGGAGGAGGGTCTTTTATTAGCATGGAGGTGCCTCACCCAGTCAGTGAATTGGAGGTCACCTGGTCATCCCAAGTCCCAGCAGCTGGGGTGCACCCCCTGCTCTCCAAAGGAATGCAGCCTTGCAAGCTCTGCCCCTGTACTGGGCTGTACCAGTACCTTGGGGTCAGAGAGCATGTCAGGACCATACATTTGCTAGCAGGGATGTCACTAGGGTGTCACTGAGTGCCATTGAGGCTGCTTTGAAAATCTCCTTTCAAGCATGATGCTGTTTGTAGGATGCTTTGCCAGCTGTCCAGGCACCCCCTGACTCAGAGAGGAGCCAGTGGCAGTGTGGGCTGGGTGAGAGGTGCCAGCAGTTCTTGGGACTGGGAAGGACAGCAGGGCCATGGCACCACGCGGGAAACCCCCGTGGCCCCACGCTCGCTGCTGAGCCATTGGGAATTCAGTTATTTCTTCTCATTAATCTGCAGTAATAAAGTCAGCATTGGAATCCCTTGGGTCTGTGGGACCAGGAGGTTTGTGCAAATGCTGTCCAGGAGACACTGAACACCCTTCTGTGCTCTCTTCCCAGGTCCAGCCAGGGCTACAAGCCCCTGGAAAGCAGAGAGACACGCCAGGCATGCCAGGGGCATGGCCCCATCTCTGCAGACCTCTTGCTGCTTGGAGGAACCTGGAGCTTCACCCAGTGAGACACCATGGAGGAACTGTCTGTTTCCTAAAGACTTTTACCTCCTTTACCTCTTTCAGCCCTAGGTGGGCAAATCGCCTGCTCCTGTGGCTCTGCCGTAGTTCAGTGGTTGATGCCCTGTGATCTCTTCCACAGCTCTAGGGTGGGGGGGTTTAATGAGTGCACAGAGCAAACTGAGGAACTGAGGTCCAAAATGTGTGAGGAAATTCCATGCAAGAAGGTGATAAGGAAGTTATACTGTGTGCTGGGATTGCAGTTGTGCATTCTAACAGAGACTTATCTGAAACACTGAAGAAGAAACTGTGTGCCACTTGAGCAGAAACAAGGGTTACACAGAAATAGCTTGCATTTTCCACAGACCTTTGTCCAGCAATAAATGTTTGTTTCGTGTGTTTCAAGGCTTTGGAGTGCTAAGAAAATATTTCCAGTAAGAAACTACACAGACCTTCCTTTTCTTCCCACGACAGCTTAATTTCTTTAAGAGCCCTTCTGGGAGAGCTTTTTGGAGATCCAAGTGTACTCTGAGGACCAGATTGTCTTATATACACAATGGCTGGTTTCCTCCAAGAGTGCTCTAGGCTTGTGTCTTGCAACTGCCCCCTCAAAAGCCATGTGGAATCTCCCACTACACCACATTTATCCTGGGCCCTGTTATTTCCAGACTTTATTATCCTTTCTAACAACATGCCTTTTATAGAAAGCAGCCTAGCTGCTTTGCAGTTTCCTGGTTCCCACTGGAACTTTTTAAAAACTAGTATCATATTTAACAATGTTGACTTTTTGGTACAGGGATCACTGCAATTCTCACCCAGGAGAGTATTTGGCAATTCATCTGAGTGCTCCTTCTGGCAGACTTTTAACTATGTGTTCTAAAAATGGGGTTAAAAATATTTTTATTTTTTTCCCCCTGCGTGCTTTGGGACAGTCATGCAAATGTGTGTCCCCTACGGAATGATGCTAGTGTGAGCTCCTTCACAGCAAAGGGCAATGCAAGTAATTCCTCAAGTCTTCCTGTGATGGCTCTTTTCTTCCTATAGAGCCTAATCACATCCTGTCCCTCAGGCTCCCTTTCTGCTTCTCACATAGTCATAATTCATTTTTATGCCTTTAGGATGCTTTCTTCAAGTCTTCTGTGGCTTGCCTTTTACCTGTAACTTTCCAGAGCTTACATTCTTTTTTCAGTCTCTCTTCTGTATGCAATTTTTACTACTTTTAAGGTCTTACCACTTCAGGTGTTCATTTCCACTCCCCTGTATAAGCACATCCCCTTTTTTAATAATCTCTTTGAGCACTGGAGTGCATTATGCCTGTGTAACCCAGTGCTGCATGCTTGAACAGCTTTCCTGCTCCACAAGTTCAACACCCCTCAGAGACTTGTGTGATGCTCCTGACCAGCCTACCTCTCATCTCCCTTTGGATATAAAATTTTACTCTAAAGGTATTGTATTTGCTCTCACTGGGACAGTCTGAGGAGTAACTGTGGCTCTGTGGTCCCTTTGAACTGAGCCCCACACGTGGTTGAAGAGTTGCTCGAGTGCAGGCCTTGCACCATCTCACTGCCTCTGCCAACTTTCTGAGGTCCTGCCCAGTGATTAAACTGCTTGTGTAGAGGACAGAGATGAGATCCAGGCTCCCTTCATTTGCCACATCCAAGTCACTGACACAGGAGCCACGGGTGAGGTCAGAGAAAATCCTGAAAAGCAGCATTACCCGGAGTGCTGGGACTCTGGCCAGCTGGGAATTTGGGAGTCACGTAAGTCCTGCATCCCAGCTGTCGAGCCACCAAGTTCCTCGACCCCAAGCAGGAGGCCTGAGAACAGTTGGGACTGCAGCTGGGACAATGCACTGCTCGTTGTGGCTGCTCCATGTCCACAGAAGGAACCTGCTCCCCTTCTGGTACCTGGGCAGCATGGGGCAGGGGCAAGCCCATTCCAAGATGTGCGTGTGGCTGGCCTCAGCTCTTGCACATGCACAGCACTCTGAGGAACATGGGTCTGAGCTCTGATTCATTTATATAAGGAAAGGCCAGAGAGACATGTGGAGACAGGTGTTTTCAAGTCAACCCAAGTATTTTCGTGGTGTTGATGTGACTACAGGCACCAAGCGACAGCGCAGGCCCAAACAGCTGCGTCCCTGCAGCAGTCCCTCTGCACCCTCAGCAGATCAGCGAGGACAGTGTTGTTTGCAGAGACCTGCTGTGGGCAGAGCCACCCCCAGGCGCCTCAGCAGCTGTTGCTGAGCACTCAGGAGCTCCGCTATCTTAGCAGCACTGGTGCCACCGTGTGCTCTGTGAGGTGCAGCCTCTGCACAGACAGCTGAGAGCTGATTCTGCCTTCCTGTGTCCATCTACTGCATGGCCGCTTGCCTGTGGGCATTCCCTGTAGTGTCACTAAAAGACACAATCTCGATAGGTAAGGCTGGGTTGTTGATGTGCAGGTGACAGGTATAATTTAAACACAAAGCTGGCACAAACAGATCAGTCATAGGGTTTTATTCAAGGCCTGGATTACACCACTTTATCTGCATTTGCTTTTTGGATCCAGGTAGCAGAGCACATTGTTTCTCCTCATCCAGCATCTGCATTTTTGATTCCTTGACAAAATGAGCCACTGTGTAAAGAAGTGCACCCACCTCTGGCTCCACATTAGCCATATAAGCACCCTGCACCTCTCCCATGCGTGCGTTCATCCTCGGCCCAAAAGACCGTCTGAATGGTGAACCAAGCTGTTTCCTGCCATCCCTTTTGCTCTACGTGCCCTGCTGTGGCACTGCCTTTCCCAGCTCATGGATGGCCTTGTTCTCCAGCACCTTCACCTTCTCCTCGCCTGGCTGCAGCACACAGGCCACCATAGCCCTGGCCACTGTTTCCACAGGCACTGAGTAAGCGGTGGGGAAGACCCGAGCCACAACACCCAGGAACTGCCGAGTTACCCACTCCATGGGCCGGGACTCCTGGCGCTTGCACAGCAGCACCCTGCAGAGTGAGGAGGTAAGGTGGGGTCAGCCTGAAACCATCCCCAGGGGAAGGCTAGAGACTGGGTTCTACAGCTGCACCAGGGCACAGACCAGCTTCCTAAACCCACATGGGCTTTGGGGCTTTAGCAGGGCCACAAAATGTGACTGAGCTGAGCCCCTGGACACTCAACTCCTTTTTCCACTGTGCTGCCAAAAGCAGGATGCCGGTTCTCCTAGGCAGCAAGAGTGCAGCGCAGCTGAAAGGACACAGGTGAGTACTCCCCCCCTGCATAAGGTCAAGGTCCATGCGGAGATAATCTCCGACCTATGTGCTCCAATCTCACGTGGCACTAGCACTGGGATGGGCCATGGGAAACTGCTGCAGAAAGCAAGCTCTGCATTGGGAAGCAGTCTGCTCATCCGTGAGCTGCATTTGCACTTTCCCCTGCTTATGCATCCTTTCTCCTTCTCCATCTCCCAACCTGCTGCCCTGACAACCCTCCACCCAATCCCTGTGCCTTCCCTCCTCCACTGCTACTCACGCTGGCCGGAGAATGGTACAGCGATCAAAACCAACAGCCTGGACCAGGTTCTCCACTTCTCCCTGTCAGAGCAGTTGGGTAGAAATGAAAGGAGACAAGGATGACTGCAAGCACCATCCCTGCCACTCCGTGAATGGGCAGGAGAGAGTTGCTGAGCTGTGGGCAGGATGGCACTAATGCCAGTGCAAAGCTGGAAGAGGCCAGGCAGGGAGCAGCTCTCCAGGACAGGCAGCGTGGGGCGAGTGCCCGCAGTGGACACAGACTGTGAGTCAGCAGCGCACCCTTGCAACCATCATGTTAACTGCAACGGGCCGCTCCCGAGAGCAACTGGACTTTGCATCCAGCCTGGGGATGGATCCAGCCGGCAGACAGCTGTGAATCCAGCAGGTGTTGGGAGCGGCAGCACACAACATATGGGGAAAAAAGCTTTTACGATAGGTATGGTCCCACCTGGGGAGCCTGTGGGCTATCCATCCCTGGATAGTTCACATCTCACTGGGACATAGCCCCCCCACCTAGCTGTGAAGCAGCTTGAGGCTGGGGAGCTGGGTCTGGGCTATAGACCCTGGCGAGTCTTTCTAGGTTTAAAGAGGAAGATAAAAACTGCACGCAGGGTTATGCTGCTTCAGATGAAGCCAGTCACACAGCAGCCCCTTCCCTTGTCCCACAGCACAAGGAGGACCCCCAGAGCTATTTGCAACTCTTGAGACCTCAGCTACTCCTTCCTTCACGAGCATCCCAGCATTTTGTGACTCCTACACAAGCACCAGGAGCCCACCCCAGCTGACTCCTCACCTTCACGCGGAGGTAGAGGAAGCTGCTCTGTGCGTTTGCCCCCTGGGAGGACTGCAGGATAAAGTGCTTGCAGCCCCCTGCCCGTGCCAGCTCTGCTGCCTGCGCCACGTAGTCCCGGTCCACCCGGACAAAGCCGTCCTGCGGGTAAAGGGGAGAGGAGGGTCAGCAGGGCAGGGAGCGCGCAGGCAGGGCAGGGGGCAAATAGGACCCCTGCTCTCCCAGGGGGAGGAGGGGCCCCACTCACTGCGCCAGCCTTGGCCCTGGTGGTGCCCAGGCAGCAGAAGCCCACGTCGTGCCCCTGGAAGGCAGCGGCGTGCTCGCCCAGCCGCTCGAAGTCCACCACCGCCTGCTCCTGCGGGGAGGCCGAGGGTCAGCGCGGCCGCCCAGGAACCCCCACTCCGCGGCCCCCCCCACCCCGGGACCGGACCCCCGCACCACGGCCGCCTCCGCCTCCTGGCCCAGGCTCAGCCGGCGCCGCCCGATCAGCGTCACCCGGGCGAAGAGCCGCCGGGACAGCAGCTCCCGCAGCAGCGCCCGGCCCGTCTCCCCCGAGCCGCCCAGGACGAAGCAGGTCCGGCCGCTGCCGCCACCCGGCGCGGCCGCCATAGCGAGGAGCGCCCGGCGGGGCTGGGGCGGGTCCGGGCGGGAGCGGCTGCGCCGCCGCGGTGCGGTCTGTGCGGGCGGGGGAGCCGCTCCTGCGGCGGGGCTGGGGCGGGCAGCGCGGCGGGGAGGGGCGGCACAGGGCCGAACGCAGGACGGGGCCGTTCCCGGGGCCGTTCCCAGGGCCGGGGGGTGTCTGCCCCCTGCCCCGGGGGCTGCCCCAGGGACCCCCGCTCAGCCCCGCTGGGAAGGTGTCGGCTGGAGTGTCCCCGCTTGGTGTCCCTGCAGGGTCCAGCGCTGAAAGCGACTCCCGAGGATCCCTGTGCCCGCCCTGCTCAGGTGGAGGGGATGTGACCCGGAGGGATGCCCAGAGGAGTCTGTGAGCTGTCGGGCGGCTCCTCTTCAAAACCCACTGGGCTCAGCGTGGGCTGCGGACAGAGGTGCCCTGGGCAGGACGTAGGTCACCTCCCGGGCAGCCGTGCAGTGATTCCAGTGTGCAGCAGCCACTGGTGGCTGAGGAACAAGGGGATGAAACCCACTTCCCAGAGAGCTCTCGCTGAGCGGGTCCTGGGATGTGCTGATGAGCACAGACCCACTGCACCGTGTCCCTGCCTGGACGTTGTCCCTCTGACAGGCATGAGGCTGATCATCACCAGGGCAGTGCAGGTCCCACCAGGACGTGGTTCTGGAGCAGGCGTGTGGGCACCCCAGGCTCTGCGAAGCCTCTCCCATGGGGCCATCAAGGAGCCCTGCGGCACCTCGATCCCGTTTGTCCTGATTCCTGGGGAGGGAGGTGCAGAGGCCTGAATGGCTGCTTTCGGGATCAGCCAGGCAGTTTTCCAGCCTGGTATGTCTGTCAAGCGCTGCCCATGGCCGAGGGCTGAGGATGAATCCCTGGTGCACGTGCCATTTGCGAGGCAGGACGCGCGTCATGACTGTCACCGGGTTAATGGCTGGCATCCCGCTCTACCTGCCAGTGTGCCACTGGCACCCACAGCCGTGCACCCCGTCCATCGGGCTCCGCTCCGCAGCCACAGGCAAACCCAGGTGAGTGCAGGAGGGGGAGTACTGGGAAAAGTGCTTGAGAGTGGGAGGGGACAGTACGCTGCAACAGTGTATTGGCAGAAACGTGTATGGGACAGGTGGTATGTTATAGGGTTTCATGGTGTGGTGGGGATACCGCTGAGGAGGGGTGGGATCAGGATACATGGGGGCCATTTGGTGCTTCCATGGCTCATGGTGTGCTTCTCCATGGCAGGGCTCAGGGTGGCCAGCCAGGCGCCGGGGTGCCCGCTCTCCTGGTGGCATGGAGACATGGCGCCGGCGTAGTGCGGCATTCGACTGCGTGCCCCAGCCGGCAGCCTACTGCCCTGACTGGATGGCAGAGCTCCCTGATGCCCTGCCGCTCTCCCGCCTCTCCATCCCTGGCACCCACGACTCCCTCAGCCTGTTTGGCGGCCGGCGCCTGCGGTGTCAGAGCTGGGGCCTGGAGGCCCAGCTGGCGGCTGGCATCCGCTTCCTGGATGTGCGCTGCAAGCTGTCACGGGGCGAGCTCCGCGTCTACCACCTCTGCACCTTCCAGCGGGCCAGCCTGCGTGGGGTCCTGCGCCGCACCCTGCGCTTCCTCCGTGCCCACCCTGGCGAGGCCGTGCTCATGCGCATCAAGGAGGAGCTGCCCATCTTCTCCCGGCCCGGCTTCGCTGCCCAACTGCATCGCTGCCTGCTGGAGGAGGGACAGGGCTGTTTGTGGTGCCAGGAGGAGATGCCAACACTGGGCCAGGTGCGTGGGAAGATTGTGGTACTGGAGGCACTCACGCGGGAGGTGCTGGGCATCCCCTACGAGCAGCTGAGCATCAGCGATGCCTGGAACGTGCTGTCACTGGAGCGCAAGTGGGCCCGGGTGCGGCAGCACCTGGAGAAGGCAGCTGGCGGGGACTCCACCACCATGTACCTCACCTTCTGCTCTGGCAATGGACTCTTCACCTGCCCTGAGGAGGTGGCCCGCGTTGTGAACCCCCGCTGCTACCAGCACCTGCGGCGCCGGGGCAGGCAGCCCGTGCGCTGGGGGGTGGTCATCATGGACTTCCCTGGTGCAGGGCTTCTCCGGCTCATCGTGGAGAGCAACGGCCTGCAGGCCAACGGACACAGCACAGGAGTCCCCAGCACTCCCGCAGCGCCCTTGCAGCATCCCCGCGGCAGAGGGGACAGACGCCGCAGCCGGCACAGCTCCGCTCGCTGCCTGCGCCGGTGCCCATCGGGTCGGACACTGCTCCCGGCTGCACGCCTCTGCCGAAGGACATCAGTGCCCGTAGAGCAAAAGCTGGTTTCTAGGTCTCGCAGAGCTCCAGGAAGTGTTCGTGTGACAGTGGTGTGACAGCGGCAGAGGCAGCAGAGAGCTGACAGCCCAGTGGTCGGAGCTGGGCAGCCAGGGGAGCTGCACCTTGAGCATCACTCTGCCCGGAGGAGCCAGGTACAGTGCTGGGCCAGCCAAATCCACACAGCACAGCAGGGAAGGTGGGGAGAGAAGGTCCTGCCTCACCTCCTTTTGGGCCAGTGAGTCCTCCCATAATATCCCTCTGCAAAATAGTCTTTTTGCTTTCAAGGGTAAATAAAAATAAAAAGAAGCTAGGAAAGCACTCCCTATGTTGCCGTACCATTTCCTGTCAGAAAAGTGCAGAAAAGACCTTTTTCTCTTGCTGCTCAGATATGAAGGAGTCTCTACCCCTCTGCTCATGGCCAAAGCACAGTTAAATTGGTGTCTGTGATCATCTTGGTCTTTAAAGCAGAGCTGCAGGAGGTCAGAGGAGAAGGAATTAATTTCAAAGGTGACAACAAAGGGAATGTCCTTCTCCTTGTTATTTTAGCTTTTGTTTTCTTCTTGCAGGGGCTTGCCCCAAAAGTCAGGACTCTTAGGGAGTGCCAACTTCAGCAAGTGCTGCCAACCCTGTGCATGGACAGCTGGATGGCCACAGGAGCAGTGATTCTGAAGGGGCTGCCCTGTCCCCGGGATCTAACAGACAGGGCATGCTGCACAGGGCAGAGCCCAGTGATTTGCAACAGCATGGGCAGCATGGGCAGGGCAGTTTGTGGATTCACAAAAGCAAAGTGATTGGGACATAAAAAAGACCTTAAAACCAGTGCCAGTGCCTGCCCTATCTGCAGATAATAAATCAGCAATTTAAATAGAATGGCAAGTCAAATGACACAGAAGTTCCTTGGAGCAAAAGGATAACCAAGATCCCGGGGGAGAAATCATCAAACTGCTCTGTGCTGAAGGAGGGAGCTGGGAAAGAGAAGAGGAACTCTTTTAAAAAAGGAAAGCTCAGTCCTGGCCTGCCAAAAGATGAAGGATGTCCTCAACTTCTGTCTCAGAGGAAAACACAGTGCCTGCCAGAGGGGATGCTGCAGGATTTCCTGGCTGGAGGAGGGGATGTTTTTTGCTCCACAGGGGCTGGCCCTGGCTGGAGACACACCTCTTGGTGCTGAGCATGTTCATCTGCTGGGCCAGGGAGGGGAACAGGCAATAGTATGCAGTGGGTGACAGAGGTGGCAGACAGGAATCTGTCTCTGAGCTTGCTCTGTGAGACAGGAGAAGATTGAAATCTCTGCATTAAAACAGACATGTGACAAAAGCACTGGTCGTGTTTGGGGGAGTGGGGGCCTACTCTGTCAGCTGCCAATGACTCCCACCACCTGTGTTGCCTCTGCGCCAAGCCAGTGTGACAGCTCTAGGTATTGCTCTCATGCCAAGAAGATGGGTGCTGCCAAGGGAGGGCCACGTAGGTTAGTGGTTGGCTCGGCATTCCAGGGGTGCACAATGCCATGGGGAGCTAGGCAGGGCACAAGCAGAGCAATCACAGTTCCCAGGGGTAGCTCTGCAGGCTGGGTGATTCTGCTGTCACTTAGGGCAAGGACTGCCTGCATGGCTGAAGGGATGCCCCTGGATGTGGCACATGGAGCTACCCCATACCCACCCTGTGTCCCAGCTCACTGACAGGGCAGGGGTGCTGGAATTCCCCAGGTGGGCAGAGTCACTTGTTTACACCCTACCACACAAGCAGTGAGATAAGGTCAATGTTATCTACGCCCCTGGCATCCTGTTTGGCAAAGCCTTATCTGTGCCACCCACGTGTGGCTGCTGCCAGGTGCCAGGGAGCAGCAGGCAGCATGGGCAGGGCTACCCAAGTGGCAGTGATGCCCAGTGAAAAGGCTCTCCATCACTGCCTTGGCAGTGAAAGGCAAGAGGCAGAGAGCTGTCCTACAGCTGAGATCAAAGAAACATCTCTGAGAGGGACAAGGGTTGGCAGGAGTGATTTCCCCAAAACTAACCCCCTATTCCACAGCCAGGGCTGTCCCAGTGTTGCAAGGTCCCTGTGGGTGGGGGGTGTAGGGTACTGTCCTTGGATTGTCTTGGAAACATCCCTGTCCATCTGGTCCTGACTAATCCTTGCAACCATCTCACCCCTCCAGTCCAGGGTGGCAGTCATAATGCGTCTCCCTGTGGCCAAACACTTCCAAATTGTGAGAAAGTTTTTATCGGGTGCTGCTCTCCTCCAGGATCATCCGAGGAGGGTCTGGCTGCTGGGGTTGTGCACCAGGTGCCATGCTGGGAGACTTGTTCAAAGGCACCCTGCAGATCAGGGACAGCCTTTGGGTCAAACACTCCCTGGGGACCTGGGGAGGCAGGGAAATCATCTGCTTCCCGTGCTCAGGAGATGCCTCTAAAGCTTCAGAGGGAGCTGTCCGAGTTCCCAAGGAGGAATGGAGGGATAGCAGCAATGAGGCTGCACTCCAGGGGTGTGGGTCCTCACTGGTACCATGCTACACTCCCAAAGGGGTGCCATCGGGTGCCTCCTTGCTCTAGTGGGCTGCTGAGCCCTCCCCGGGGGCAAGGGGGGCTCCCCAGGAAGGTGCCCCCTCTATCGCTGGCAGCAGCCGAGCCGGACGGGCTGTGCCAGGGTGACTCGGTTCCTCTGCGGTTCCTCTGCGGGGACATTGCACAAGGAGGGGAGCAGGCTGTGCCACTGTGGGGCGGGAGCCTCTGCTGTAAACAACACATACCCGTGCCCGTTCCCCAGAGACAGAGCCTGCGGCAGATCTCTCACGGGAGAGAGAGCATTGCCTCTGCCTGTTGCTCAGCGCCGGGGCACAGTAAAGGAGGCACATTTCCATTCCAGATCCCTGCGTCCAGAGGGACAGTGAGGAGGTAACACAAGAAAGTATCTTTGTACCTGCTCCCTCGAGTACATGCTGAGCAAAGCCCTGGCTTGGAGCTTGCGCTCTGCCCTCAGAGGGGTGGGCACAGGGTGCACTGTCTTTCCACCTAGGAAACCCCTGCACTGCTCAGGCAGGGACAGGCCCTTCCTTGGTAAGTGAGGCAGCAGGAATCCAATGGGAGCATGTGTCCTGCAACATCCTGAATCCCTTCCAGGGAAGCCAACCTTGGAAATCATCTGAGATGTGAAAGGGCTCCTGGCCATTAACCAACTCCCAGCAGAGCTGATTTGGGTCTTCTCTTCGTTGTACCATGTGTACCTTTTTCCACTACCTGCAAAGCAACCCTCAGTATCTGTCCTGCCATGTAGGACCCCCTCTCTGAGCCCAGGTATCTGTGGGCATGGAGTACCTGATCCCACAAAGTGCTTTGAACTTGGCCATGTACTGCCATGTATTTTGCAGCAGCAGCAGCCACCTCTGAGTGTCAGCCACCTTGATTCTGTTTTTAGAACAATACCAGAAACTATTTGTAGTTACAAAAATAAAGGTGGGAATATTTTTTTTCTACTACTCTACCCTACCGTGTTGGGTTTCAGCAGAAGTGAAACTGGCAGGGGCACTGCCTGCTCTCTCTTGGGCCACACACCCACAAACACCTCTGTGAGTCCCAGCAGGTGTCTCATCAGTGGGAGAGGCAGTTCCCACCCTGGCCAGCTGACCCTCAGCATTTGAAGATGCTCTCCTGTCCCAGCAGCTGCCCCTCAGCCTCTCTGCCTGCCTCTCCTGTGCCATAATTGACCACCCTCAGCGATGAGCTGCTAGAAAGCGAGTGCTCCTGAATTACTGGACATACAGACTCATCCCCAGTAATTCCATAGAAATAGACAATTGCAGTAAAACATGATGCAAGGAAGATATCCAGAGACAGGAACTGAGTTTCATTTGTACTGGCCAAGTGCAAAGTAATTAGTGGGTTATGACTTTTGTGGGATGGGTTCCTCCTTTTGTTTAGAATGAGTCCCAGTGGAGCAGAATCAATTTCTTTGGAACTGGAAGATGAATGTGACCTGCATGGCTTTTGCTTGGTTTTAGCTGGAAGTGAGCAGAGTAATTCCTACAGAAAACCCTGCCAAGGCAGTTTTACGTATGAGCAGAATGGGGTAAGGAAAGATTTGTTATGATTCAAGAATGATCCAAGGGGAGGTGGATGCAATTAAGCATATTCCTGAAACTCTGGTGGAAGTTTCTAATGGAAATTAAGAAGTCAGGGGAAGTTCCTCTGGCATATTATTGGACCTTTCTTATAAAGATAAGGACAGGAAAATACATTGTGTAAGTAACTGTTTATAAATGGTATATGAGGATTCACAGCCAGAACAAAAAGCCTGCATGCAAGGAGAGCATCCAGCATGAGAGCTGGGAGGCTGTGAGCCACGCTCCCACTCAGCCCCTGTGGGACCTCATCGCACCTCATCCCTCCTCTGTCTCCCAACCACCAGCGTGGATGCTGCCACATGGACATGGTGGGTCAGAGAGGTCTTGGTGCCCCGGGCACCATGGGCTGGGGTTGAACCCTTCCTGGGGGACCTTTTTCCACCTCCTGGGGGGCTTGGGCAATTCTGGCTGGTTGTGGGTCAGCTCCTGTGCTTGTCACATCCCTATGGCAGTGTGGGGATGCACTCAGCTCCCATGCCATGGGGCTGGTGCTGAGCTGAGTCCCACCAGGGCTATGGCCAGTGGGGACCCCGCTGTTCCCTTCCAGCCCCAGGTGAGAGAAGGGTTTCTTGGGGTGGGAGAGCCCTGTGGTGTGGGAGGCGGTGATGTGGGGCAGGATGAGGGCTGGCAGTGGGGCTGGGGTGGGAGGGGAAGAGACCAAGGGCAGGGAGCGATGCTCTGCAGGCTCAGAGGAAGTGTGAGCACCGCTGCCTGCCGGGGACCACACACACTTGGCACTGCCACTGGCTGGGCAAGGCGTGTCTGCAGCACCAACATGGTAGGTCCTGCTCCTTTCCTTGGGGATGACTCAGGGTCTGCCTGGAAAAGGGGATTTGGAGGAGGGCAGGGCTATGGGCAGGCACTGAGAGGAACTAGTGCCACTGTCGGGGGGCTGTGGGACACACACAGGCTGCTCCAGAGACACCCTGCCCGGGTGACCCCAGGCACACAGGGCACTGCCACTGCAAGGCAGATGCCAGCCCTGGCTGAGCAGGAAGGGCTGGGAGGCCACAGGACATGCCCTGGATTTAGGGACTCCGCAGGAGTGAACTGCATTGCCAGCAGTGTCTCCCTCACTGCTCAGCCGTGCTGCAGGCAAAGCCCCCCAGAGTGCCTCCCTGGAAGGGCCCTTTCTACAGCAGAGCCATACCTGGCAGCACCATCCATGCCTGTATGTGAGCTGGCACAAGAACCGTGCCCTCATGTCCACTAGGACTGCCTGCCAGCACTGTGAGTGTGTGTGAGCCTCTTGGGATGTGTGTGCTCACATCTCCCTCCCTGTCAGGGCACTGCTGTGGGACTGCAGTCTGCTGGGAGGACATGGACTCTGGGCTCTCGTGGCATCTACCTGGGCATCGCTGCCATCACATGGGGTAAGTCACCACCGCCCGCTCAGTGAGCCCCGTGTGACCCTGCTGCCAAGGAGTCTGCAGGTCTGGGAAACTGGAGCAGGGCAGCTCCAGTGTTATTCTGGAGGGTCATCAGTCACAACCCTTGTGGCTGCCAGCTCCAGGGGTGGATCCTCCTGGGCTGGGAGGAGGCTGTGTCTGCTCAGGCCAGCTTCCTCCAGGCAGTCCACGCTCCCCCAGGGTGAGCTCAGCTGCAAGTGGGGTCCCTGCAGGGTGTCTGGTTCCCCACATGCAGCATGGCAGCTGCTGCACCCTACTGTGAACTGGAGAAAGGCAGCAGCAGCTCTACCCACTGCCTACACCCACACCTGTGCTGCAGAGTTGGGCATGGACACGGGCACAGGACACACAGGTGCAAGGGTTGGGAGCACAGCTGGGGCAGCACCACACAGAACTAGAGCTACTAATTGACATCAGGAGGAGAAATCAGAGTAGAAAAGAGTGTGGTTTTGCTGCCTGTAGGATATTTCCTTCACATGCTGGCACTGCACAGAGCAAAACCTGCTGTTGACTGCTCTGTCCCTGGAAATCCTCTGTGAGCTGAATTATTTTCCAAAGGACCTTTCATGACTGAGCTAAGGAACAGAAATGAGGCAAATGCAGAAGTGTTAGGAGGAGTCTGAGATTTAGCTCTGAAGGGAAAACAAAAATGCAAAGACAGCCTGAGTGTGGAGGGTGCTGAGCACCACCCTGGGAAGAGGTATCAGGGCTGCCAAGGGAGCCAAGGGGTTGGCTGGGGAGTCAGTGAGGGCCAGGAGGGGGCAGTGGGAACTAAGGATGGGGCAGGCTCCCAGAAGGTGCCCTGAGCTCCTGTCCTGGAGCCCCAAATTCCTAAAGGAGAAAGATGAGGGCTGTAGTGGGAAACCACATTTTCCTCAGCTTCAGTTTTTGTTGAACAAAGTGGATAGTTTGCTCTTTCACAAGGAAAACTAGACAAATTATGAGAATTTACTTAGAAAAATATATAATTATTGGCCAAACTACAGCTCTAATTAGACTTGAGAAGCCCTAAATTTGCATCTATTCTGTGATGCCCAGACCTTTGTATAACTGCAGTGTGGTGTGCTCTCCTGAGACACAAGGCACCCCAGGCTGGTTGTTTGGAGCAGGCTTTTATTCCCATATCACTTTCTGACAAATGAAAATATGAATACCATATCACTTTCAGCTGTTGTGGAGATACCTACTTCTGGGGAGAAGGGGGGAAGCTTCTTTTTGTGGCTAAAACCCTTTGATTGCGTAAAGTTGTGGTGTGAAATGCAGTAAATAAGAGCAGGGTTTCAGCAAAGTGTCCTTCACTTGTGGCTATGGGTTCCAGTTAATCTCTGGCCATGCCCTGCCTGGTAGGCATGACCAGGATGTGAGTTTGACTTTTGTAAGATCTTGTTTTGCAACACTGAGTTTTACAAGACTCCTCAGACCATCTCTAGCTCAGATGAGCAGGTTGGGATCCAAATGCTTTGGGGAGTGAGGGCATACCTGTTGCTCTGCCTTGCTCCAATCTGACTCTGATGTAACACTGTAAAGGAAGAAAACTGAAGTGGCACACTTCTGCACTCAAGGAAGGAACCGTGTTTAAGGAACCATCTTGAAGCAGGGTTTTCCCCTTTGGGAAACTTTTTTGTGGGCAGAGGAACAGGGCCATGGGGCTGGGTTTTCAATACTTGTGTTGGACAAGGGGTTGGCATCACTACTTGGTGTCCTTCTGCCACCTGCACTCTGCCTGCCCCATGCTGCCCACTGTCTCAGCCTTCACCCTGTCTTCCCCATCTTCCTCATCCCTGTGCCATCCCCTTGTTTTCAGTTCCTTCTGCCATGCCTGATCTACCCAGGTCTCCATGTACCCTTAGAGCCCCATTCTCATCCACATTTGCCCTTTCATCCCATCCCCTCACTCAGCTGATCACTGGCCAGGCTTAGACTACCCTCATGCCCTAAGGGATCCCATCCCTGACCCAGCTCCATCCTTTCTGCATTGATCCCAGACTTCACCTTCTCTCACAGGCATGGTGTTGTGGGAGGAGGTGGGTGCCTGGAAGTACTACTACAGTGACCGAGGGGACTACACATGGGACCAGGCCAGGAATTACTGCCAGACCTTCTTTACCGACCTGGTGGCAATCCAGAACAAGGAGGAGATCGAGTACCTCAACGAGAACCTGCCCCGCCATGGGACCTACTACTGGATTGGCATCCGCAAGCTGGGAGGCGTCTGGACCTGGGTGGGCACCAGGAAGGTTCTGACAAAGGAGGCAGAGAACTGGGCAGTTGGGGAGCCCAACAACCGCCGCTCCAACCAGGACTGCGTGGAGATCTACATCAAGCGGAAGGAGCAGTCGGGCAAATGGAATGACGAGCCCTGCAGCCGGAAGAAAAAGGCGCTGTGTTACAAGGGTTAGTAGGGGGACTGTGGCCCAGACCTGGATTGGGTGGGCTGGGGACCACCAGGGTGGCCAGCAGCTCCTGATGACCATCCTCTGTGTGTGCAGCCTCCTGCCAGCCCTCCTCATGCAGCCAGCGCGGCGAGTGCGTGGAGACCATTGGGAGCTACCGCTGCGAGTGCTACCCCGGCTTCCACGGCCCCGAGTGCCAGTATGGTGAGCCATCCATACCCATCCTTCCCTCCCTGCTGGAGAGCCTGAGCCTTGGTGGCAAACTGGGCAAGTTCCCTGTGCTCCTAATGGGCTGGCAGTGATGTGTCTCTCCCAGTTGTGCAGTGTGCTGAGCTGAAGCCCAAGGGAGCGCACATGAACTGCAGCCATCCCTACGGAAACTTCAGCTACAACTCCACCTGCATGTTTGGGTGCCAGGAGGGGTTCAAGCAGCAAGGGATGGGCACGCTGCGGTGCCTGCCTTCCCAGGAATGGTCAGCAGACATCCCCATCTGCACAGGTAGGACCTCTCAGGGCCTGGGAGTCTCAGGGATACAGCACTGATGCTTTGGGGGGACCACCACTATGTGCCCAATGCTGCTCAGGCAAGTCTTGCCATGCCCTGCCCTTTGTGGAAGCATCTCCTGGTGCTGCATGTGGGAGGCAATTCTCTCATGAGGCTGCAACGAGCAGAGCAGCTGTGAGCTCTGGATAAGCCCCCTGCTCTGCCTGGCTGTCCCAGTGCCCTTGCTCGCTGTCCTGAATTCCACCCAGATGTCAGCACCCTTTGTGCACTAAGCAAGGAGTCAGGATGGTGTCTTAGCACCTCTGTCAACCCAGTGGCACAGCCTTCATCTCCCCAAGCCCACTCTGATCTGCCTTGGAAAGGTGGTTGGCACCTTGAAGGTCCTCAGAAAAAAGAGGGGCTGCTGTCCTGCAGCCAGGGGAAGGGGGTATCCTGGCAGGCCACATCAAGCCACCTTGAGTGGGGACAAGGACCCATGAAATGAGGTTAGATATAAGCTGGGAGGGACAGAGCGTGGCAGGAAGCCACAGAGGAGAGAAAGCTGTGGTGTGTTATGCTGCAGGGGCAGGGAAAGTCTTCCTGTTGGTGGTTTGAGGGCTTGCAGCCAGGCACCACGCGTCCCAGGGAAGTGCTGTGCTTCTCTGGGGATGTGAGAACCTTGCTCCACCTTTCCTGTGCTGCAGCCTTGCACAAGGATGAGATGAGCCAAGGACTGGAGCAGACATGGGACACAACTGGGGACCCTCTCTATTGGGAGACCCAGCAGAAACTGCCAGGGGCCAAACAGCGTCTCTGTACATATATTCTTAAAAAAGAAAGCTGCCTTGAAGTTAGTGCTGCTAATGAAGCCTGTGCAAGGTGTGCCTGTAGTCCAACCCGGTGCTTACTTTAGGCACCTGAGACCAACAAAACTTTCTGCAGTTAAGAGCAACAGTCATGGAGCTGTGATGTGATTCTCTGTAGTCATTATCCCCAGCAGGGGCAGGAGCTGGCTCCCAATTTTGTGGAAGTCCCCCCAGGCAAGCTAGGCTGTGCCTGCCTGCCTGCTCCAGGCTTTTCAAGTTCCCAGAGGCTTGTTTTCCCAGCCCCTTGTTTTTTTCCTGCTGGCTGTATGTATGATTGATTCTTGTTTCTTGCAAAGAATCAGATGAGTCAGATGGTTGCTTGTGATAACAAAGCAGTGTTAGTAAGCATTGCCAGTTGGGCTTACTCCAAAAACGAGCAGAGGTTCTTGCTGTGGCGAGGCTGATGGTGCTGTGAGGGCTGTGAAGGACAAGGCTGCCTGCCCTGTCTCAAACCCTGCCCTGTGCCTGCCTGCAGCTGTTGCATGGTCATTGTTGGCTGGCCCCAAAAGGGGCTGGGTCACTTGCTCCCATCCGCATGACATGTTCATCAATAGACACCTCTGGGAATTCTGTGGGAAACCAGACTTGCCTGTAAAACAGCTATAAAAAGAAAAGTCTACCTAGGAAAGTGTTTGGTGTTGGTCTGAAAGCTGAAGGTACAGTAGATGGGGTGTGTTTCAGCTGGGCTGGGTGATGGGGGTGTTAAATGTCCTCCTGGCACTAACCTGCAGTGGTCCCGCAGGCAGCAGAGCCACTCACCCCACCAAATGCTGGGTGCTGCCCTGGCATGCAGCAAAGCACATCCTGGCCACAGCCTGGGGACACTGGCACACAATCCTTGTAGCCACTGCCGTCATCCCATCTGGTCCTCTACAGCCCCAAAGCCATTCCCCTGCCACTGTGGCAAGGATAGAGCCAGGTCTCTGCTCCAATAAAGGAAGGGAGGCAAGTAGACTGCAGCAGGTGTGGTCCTACATCCCAGGGCCTTCAACCCAGGGTAGTGCAAGGGATAAACAGGGCTCTTGCAGAGCAGCAATTGTGTGCCCCCCAGCAAATCACTTGTAGGGCAGAAAAAGCATTGTACCAACTACTGTTTTTGAAGAGGCGAGTCTGGGTGAAAAAGGCAAGCTGAAGACATATGACCACAGCTTTGGTTTCCTTTGATTTGGATTCAGCCCTAATCCTTAGATTTAACCGCATCTATTCTGTCTCTGAGACTTGCTCTCCCGTTGCAGCCATCACCTGCCCGGTGCTCAGTGCTCCAGACTGGGGAGAGCTGAACTGCTCCCACCTCCATGGAGACTTCACCTTTGGCTCCATGTGTGCCT